>NC_028357.1:11982002-12021050 GCF_000741045.1 Vigna radiata var. radiata | reverse complement strand
TTACAAATATTAGGATGCAATTGGGACAAAAAAAAACATGAGGACCTAATTGAGAATGAGGAACAAATATGAGGACTAAAACATATATTTAACCTTGTTAGATATTATGTGATTGTGTGAACTCCATGATAAGAATTTAGAGTCAAAACATGTGTGCATCTTGACTGAAATCTATTGATAAGTTGATTTGGGTGATTACTTGATTTGGAAGAAAAAGTTTTGGAATGTGATTGAACCACTGTGATGATTGATCGAAGACTGAGTTGCATCTTGTTTGCTTGAGGACAAGCAAAGTTCTAAGTTTGGGGTTGTGATAACGGTTCAAAAACTATTATTTTTACAATTAAGTTTGATACTAAACACATCTTTTATGACTTAGAATTAGTTTGGAATCATGCATTTTGCTTAGAGTTAAGAATAAGAGAGTCAAAGGTGGTTTTCTTGGTTTTATGCTTGGTTTTCTCATGATTTGGCAGGTTTTATCAGGAATTTAATGAAGGAAGTTGAAGAAGAAAAGATTTGGACTCAAGAGAAGGTGGAAAAGTGAAGAAAAGATGAATCGCAACCACCGCTCAGCGCTAACCTAGTGCTGAGCGCCAGCCTCGTGATGGAATTCACTCTTAACTACTTAAGCGCCAGCACTAAGGGGTGAATTTGAGTGTCGCACTCACCGTTGGGCGCTACCTACCGTTGGGCGCTATCTGTTATTTTTTTGTGCTATATATAGACCCAGACGAATCAGAAAGGGGTATCTTTTGACAGAAGGAGATGCAAAAACACTCTTTTCAACCCTTGGAGGAGGATTTTGGATGCAGGAGCTCCAATCTATCAAATCTAGGGTTTATCTTTTCATTCTTTTCATCTTTTCATCTAGTTTCACCATGATTATGGTGAACTAAACCTCCATTGTTATTGAGGAAACGATGTAATCCTATTGAAACTCTCATATATTGAATTATTGCTTTATTCATATGCTTTCTTTTATTAATTGTTAGGGTTTTTCCTCTATTATATTTGCATGCTTTGTTTAAGACATTATTCAATAACATAATCATTTATTCTATTTTTATGGACACATATGGGTAGATCTAGACATGGGGAAATTCTCTTGGGGGCAATATTACCTAGACATAGGGATAGGAGGACCAATTGCCTTAAGCTTCTGTGCGAATTATGTAATGCATGAATAATTGTTAGGGAGACTAGACATAGTAAACTAGTAATTAGGAGTAGGCTCTTTTCACCAAGACATTGGGATTAGGGTAAATTAGAAAGTGACATTAACATTAATGAAGAAAGTAGAATAAAGTAGAATTCGTAAATATATGAGAGTGGATTAGGATGAAATCATAAACCCCAACAACATCATTCATCCATATGATTCACCTGCGTTATCTTTTTGGTCAATTGATCAACTTTGCATGTTTAATTTTCGTTTTTGCATATAAAACCCTAATTTTCGTTCTCTTAAGTCTTAAATAATCAAGAAATCACATGAAAGTTTAGGCCTATGAGTCTCTAAAGAAACAATACTTGGTCTTACCACTTATTATTACTTGATACAATTCGGTACACTTGTCGGACCCTTAACAATTGTCTAACATGGGTTTGACCTAAGTCAATCCTATCTCAACCCAACCTAACATGGTCTAATTTGAACTTGTCCCAATTCGCGCTCGACTCATTTCAGCCATATTTGTTTTCAACTCAAGTCAACATGAGGTGGGTTCAACCTAACTCGGTTTGACCTCGACCTAGCCCAACTTTCCCTAACCTAAACCCGACTTGACCTAGGCTCAGTCTAACCTTAGCCTAACTACATATGACTTGGGTTGGTCCCGCTTGAATTGACCTAGCCCGACCTAACTTGGCCTAGATAGTTTTAGTCCGAATTGGCCTAACATGAGATGTATCCATCTCAACCTAAATTGACTTTGTTGAAATTGCATTCATTCCAATTTAAACTCAATCCATTCTAACTTATCTCAACCTGAGTTAGCACAAGTTGGTCCAAGCCTAACTTGAACTAACATAGACTTAGTTCATTTTAAGCAAACTAGACTTGATCCTACTTATCCTAACCTGGGAATAACTTGACATGATCCTAACTCACTTAACTTGACCTAAGCCTACCTGACTTGACCTTTATTGATCTATGTTTGGATTTGCATTGAGTAAATGTCTTTCATGTGAAAAAAAAAATAAGTAAACATTTTTTTATTTTCATTTATAAATAACACTTTTTATTTTAAAAAATATTCATGGATTGATCTAACTCCAACATTTTTGTTATATGAACTGGATTTAATGTGAACTTTTTGTTACTGTGAATTTTGTTTACCCTAATACATGTAAGCCAAGATCAAATCTCATGAAGTTAACGAAATTGACAAGTTTAACAATAGAGTAGTTAGAACTACTAATATATGTATAATATATGCGTACCCCTTTTATATTAAGAAAACATTATTAGACTATAATTTTAAATTTATTTTAAAATAATCTTAAAATATAATGTTTTAGAGGTTAAACTTTGAATATTGCATCATCAATTAATAAATCAAATACTTTCATTAACGAGTATGTGAATTTAATTAAAATACTTGAACATTTTATTAATCTATATTAAATAAAATAATTTCATTTTTCTCTTTAAACTTGAAGAGAAATTAAAAATCTTTCTTCAAATTCCTTAAAGGGGAATGATAAGTGTGAAAATATGTTTAAAATATATATATATATATATATATATATATATATAATATTTCTTTTCTGCCAATACTTAGAAGTTTGACATCTCACTCAATACTAATGTTGCACATAGTATTGTCTAACTTGGTTATAAGCTCAGAGCTTGTTTACGAAGAAGGTAAAAAGCAATGACTCACTATTTCACCATACTCTATAATCAGACTTAGAACAACATCACATCATCGAGAAATTGGTCTAAGCACTCATCTTAGTCTCGAAGGCTCTAACAATATTTCCAAAGCTTTAATATCATTGTATAAATTGATTATCCCATCGTGTTACAAAAACTAGAGTTATCCGGCCTAATGATAACATGGTCTCTTAAGTTGCCTAAATTTAGATTAAAGTTTGAAAATAAATGTTGAATTTGTTAAAAAATGACACTCACTTATATATTTTTCAATGTTTTTGGTGTGTATTTTATTTAACATAAACCTTACAATGTATAAAACTAATATTAGGTCTTTCATCTACAAATCACAATGTTTCTAATTATTACTAATCAAACACTATTATGATTATAAAATATAACAAAGAAACTTCCTCATTTTTCTTCTCTTAATGCACTAATCATTGTTACTTGCAATTTATCTAACACTTAAGATTAAGTTTATTTCTACAAAACTCCCTATAAACTTAAAGTTTGTCTTCTTTCATCCTGATCGTCGTTTTGTATTCATGAAACATTATTACAAGCAGTAGTTACATGAACATATCAGTTATCTGCTTTTTGCTTTCTATGTGTTTGAGTTCCACGCTTCATTCTTCACCTTTTCCCAAAGAAAATGAAATTGAACATCTTTGTGTTTGCTTCTTTCGTGGTTGACCAGGTTCTTGGCCAACTCAATTTCTGATCTATTATATACTCGAATCACTACCTTCTCTTCTAGCACTTCATTCAGAAATGTAGATTTTACATCCATCTCCTAGATCTTCCATCGTGTTGAGTTGCTAAGGAGAACAGTAAGTGGATTGTCTCCATCTTGTCACAAGAGCAAAGACTTCATCATAATCAATAACTTTTTGTTTATAACCTTTTACCATAAGTCAGGTTTTGTAATGTTCCACCTCTCCTTCTACATAGGTAGACTTGTTTGTTCTCACGTGTCATTCTACTCAACTAAATCAATCTCCTCATCCATAGCTTTCTTCCATCTATCATCGAGCACGGTCTCCTCAAATTTTATATCCTCTACACCTGCTAAAAGACATATAACATGTACCTCGTTAATAGTATTGTATATATCCTAAAGAGTTCGAGTTCTAAGCCTCAAAGGTTCATCTTCATCAGTATTTTCATCATCCTGAACTTCTTCCATGCTTCCATTTCTGCTTGTCGTCCCATTTACATTAGGTGAGGTCCTAGTATCATTGGTCGAGCTCCTAGATACATTGCTAAACTCCTGGTTTCACTTGTTGGTCTCCTTCCTTCACATGTCGAGCTCATTTCTTCAAATGTCGAGCTCTCTTTTCTAGGTTCTATGCTTGCACATATTTTTCCCTTCATGTCATCCCAAATCCATTCATTCTCTTCATTAAACTACACATCTTGGCTTACCAAAATTGTTAGTTATTGGGTGTCACACCAAATAACCACGTATTTGTTACTCCTACTTTCTAGTTTAGTTTATGTTGTGCTGAAATGTAACCATAGGTCATGCTGCCAAATACTTTGAAGTGTTCCACACTTGGTTTCCTCCTTCTCCAAGCTTTTGGGGCGTCTTATCATTTAGCTTTATATGCAAGCATCTATTTTGGACATAAGCAACACATTGTATTGCTTCTACCCAGAATATATCTAGCATGTTCTTACTTCTGAGCATGGTTTGAACCCTGTTTGAAGTACTTGAAAAACACTAGAAGGGGGTTAAATAATGTTAATGGAAAATTTTTTCACAACCCTCCTGATATAGCACTTTCGTAGGATTGATATTTACATTGTAAGCTGTCCTCTTTATTTTTCCTTTGAATGATCTTCTATTAAAGGCTTTTTTCGAAAGGTATTTGTTAGACTAAGCTCTTAGCCTTGAATCTTGTGCCTTCTCTGTCTAGCGTGTGAAGCAATCATTGGTTAAAGTCAACTTGTCAGAGCAGACTTGCTTTTTTAGTACTTTGCTTGACGTAGGTTGTACTATCTATTAGATACATCTTCTCATGAAGAGAACATTCCATTAATGTCTTTTTTGTCTCCAACATCCACTTTTGATATATTTCAAGTAAAATATGTGGATGCGCATAGTAGGTTATATGCATAAAATAGAGTAGATTGTGTATGCAACAAATATGTCTTATGTCTTATCACTTTTATTGTTTTTGAACGTTAAACATTTAATGACATTTAATGTTTGCTCAGGACAACAAAGTACTTTTTACATTTTCTATCGTTGATATAGCATTTACCATTTAAGCTTTTCCTTAAGATATCATACATTGAATAAGAACTTCATTGTTGAACGAAGTAAAGATTTTAGCTCATAGTATCATCTGGTCTGTTGTAAATGTTTTTTGGGATATTGCCTTTTTAGAACTAGAGTGTTTAACATGTTTCATCTTCTATAAGTTTTCAGATCTTTGTTTAAGGTTTTTAGAAAGTTTAGTCAAAGACATTGTCTCTATACTTTTTCGCTTTGAGAATTCAACTGATTACTATTGAATACCATATAATTTACTCGTTTAGCATTTATCTCGTTTATATGCATTTACTCGTTTAGCATTTATCTCGTTTATATGCAGCTTTTCGATTTAGTCTTAAAGAAGCAATTACCTACCTTCAACTTCTTTCAAAAAACCCTTAGACCTTAAGTTGAGGACTATAATTAAAATTTCCTATAGTATTTTATTATTTAAGAATCGAGACAAAATATAATTTAAACATATTTTTCTCTTGTAATCTTCTAAAACACATTTTAAAAACAAAATTATGATAAAATTTGAATTTCAAAAAAAACAATATCTTAAATGTGATCATTATTTTAATAAGAAAAATGTTATTTCAAAGAATTTGAAATAAAACATTAATGAAATCTATAAAAATAGAAAATTGATTCTAAAGATGAATTTGTTCCCTTAACCTTCGATTGAGAAGAATGAAAAAATAATTTTTAAAAGTACCTAATCTCCTTTGCTCTTGGCTCTCAACTAAGAAGGATGAAAAAGTGATCCAAAAGCTGAGTCTTAATCCTCAAATTGGTTTTAAAGATCAATCATCGTTCTTCTCCTTATAGATCGGTTAGAATACTTGTTCAGATAAACTCAATAATCTCACATAAGAATTAAGATAAAAAATAATTTAAATACTCTTTTTTCTCTTATCCAAATTACTTTTAGAAACAAAATAATGATAGCTACAAAATCCAGAAAAAAAAAAAAACAATTCATCATAAATGATAATTAATCATATCAATATTATCTCAAAGAATTTAGGATCAAAACATTTGCATTATCTATAGAAATGGAAAAGTGATTACAAAATCGAACACTTAATGTTCTACAGTGGTTTCAATGATAACTTTTATTCTCCTTTTACCTAAATCAAATATCACCCTTTAATCACAACTGCTCAAAACAACAGTCCCTTACGTTTAAAGAACTCATCCATCAAAGTTCCACCTTCCAGTAATATATACCTAACGTTTAAAGAACTCATCTCTCAAAGTTCCACCTTCCAATAATATATCCAATAATATATACATGCATATATATATATATATATATATATATATATATATATATGTGTGTGTGTGTGTATGAATGTTTAGATTTGGCTTTTTATTACTCAAGCTAAATATTGGGAGGAAATATACATTGTAACTGTTCAAATCCTTCCACCAATACTAACGCTTTTTCTACCAAAATCGAGCAATTTTGTCACCAATTTTTTATCACTTTGTTATACAAAATGTTTCGTGTAAAATACAATCACTAAGATTATTGATCAACCAAAAACAACTTAGCACCCTGCCTTATTAATTAATACCAAAATAATTGGTCTTGCATGGTTGCTCCTACCAGCCAATTTGATAATTAATCAGATGTGTAAGGGTTTATACTTCCATAAATATCATTTTACACACTTTAAATTCTCTAATGATTTCAACTTTTTCAACCGTAATATCATCCTTGCGCTAAATTCCACTAACAAGAAGAAAAATAGAATAAAAGCTCAAAATTAGGAATCACTAAAACAATTCTTAGCTAACAAAATGCAATGGTTTAGCATACTTTCAAGTTCAGAGGGTGAGGGCGGTGAAATACAACTCTATCTGTTCCATTCATAGTCACCTCCATATCTTGGGTTGGCATTATTCACTCCACTAGTGTCCTCTGGCTTTATGGAGTTTGCAAAGGTATGCCAACCAAGAAGGTATGGCATGATAAACTACAAAGAAAAAAAAAATAAAGTTTCAAAAGTACAGTCAATATAAACAAAAAGTAATCAGGTTTTATGCATAAAGCAAAGATTACATTTGCGAAGGCAGGAAATGTATTATTCCATGCAGAACTAAAAAATAAAAAATAAAAAATAAATAAAACCTGTATTGACCTCATGACATCTCATACAGAAAGATATGTACTTCATTATACCTAAGAGTGTAAGATATATTCCTAGTAGTGGCTAAGCAATAGAATTTTCATGACTAATGTTAGCTAACTATTACGGCAAACTTTACTATAGTCAAATTTTCATTGTTACTACTCTAATGATCAATCATTTCTGCTACAAAATATTTTAATAGAACTACAAGAGAATCATGGCAATGCAGATTTTGGCAATTGACATTATAAGGAAATGAGAGAGAGTTGTACATTGAAAGTTGAGCTCAAAACTGCTAACTCTGCTTTTGTAATAGGGATATAGATGTTTTCATCCACGTTTACAAGCTTGTTTTGAACACCTTCAGAAATGCCACAATAAAGTCAGCGCTGAAGCAAATACAGGCATTTAACTATCTTCATTTATATAGCAGGCATTTATAAAAAGAGGGTCAGGTAACTTATATTTTAAAATGATGACATTAAGATTGATCAATTTTGGAATAGTGCACCACAGTGGGAGCTTGATGAAGTTCTCACAATATGTCATGGACTCAATGAACCCAAAAACATTTCATAGTGTCCCAGAGAAAAATATGGCAAGGAAATAAAATAAGGTAAAAATATAATAATATGAAGAAAGAGTATTTACTTAGGTTAAAGAAGTGCCCAGAACCATCTGGAAGAGGCTCCAACTTCAAAATTTTTCTGACTTTACCTTCATCGCTGCATATTAAGATAATTTTAAATGTGCATAAGCATAACAGCCAAAACTTATGACAAAAATATGAGCCCGTTCCCCATAATCCACCCACATAGAAAAAGGTAAAATGCAAAAATATACTCAACAACATGCAATAACGTAAACAGTAAAGTATGAATCAGTCCACATGGTCATATAGATCAATTAATTTTATTCAAAGAGACTGAAATCCACTAAGGAAAATGTAATTCTTATTCTAAGATAATCAAGGCATCAAGAAATGATCATTGATCAAGGATAGTGTCAGTCCCATTGCAAATTTACAAATTCCAATAATTAGAAGGGTATGGTGTACACACTACCTTTTGCCCTTAAAAGGATCATGAAAAAATTCACAGGACTCCCTTGTACCAAGGCTTATTACACTTCCCATTTCACCCACCGATAAGGAAAACACCTGCATTCAAGTAAAAGCAGTACTACAGAAATTTACACTTCTAAACCACAAGAGAATATCAACAGACCGAATCCAACAAATTTATACCAAAACTTCCAAACATATCAAAATAGCAAAGTCAGTTTTTGTCTAAAAATACTGTGAACTCTAGGTGCAATGCACTCTGCAGTTCATATCCTATCTAAACTGCAAAATATAATACTTTAATTCTAATCAAATGGCATATATGGTTATATTGGGCAATGTCTTAATTGTGCTATATTATTTACAGACTGATAAAATACTCTAAGAGAACTTAACAACTTCGTGCATGTTTAGATTAAAGTTTGCAAACCTCCGTTTGAGTGAACTTTTTTTTTTTGCAAACTTAAGTTTGAATGAAGTTCATTTTACACGTAAGTGTGAATGAACACCATTTTGCAAAAGTAGCCCTCTTTTTTCTTCCATTTTAAACTAAGTTTCAAAACAAAATTGAGACCTCCCAACCGAAAAACAAGAAAGCCTTCTTGGTCTTGAAATATAACATCAGCGTAGATATCACCAGAAAATCATAACAACTCACCTGCTTCCTATTCCAATCATATTGGCGCGTACCAACCGCAGGTGCAAACTGAAGCAGCACATAACCTTCCTTGGATATTTTATATGCCCCTGACTACAAAAATCCCCCATAGTTAAATACTGAATTCACAAGCCCATAATGGCACATCCAACCTAAACCAGCATCAAAACGAAAATAGACATACATCGAGCGGCACGAATTCCGGTGGCCTAGGAGTCAAAGTAAGCGCAGCCTTCCCTTTGTAAATGGAGTAACCAACATAAACCCTAGGCGGCAAAGCTCCAACTGAGCACAAATTAAACCAGAAAACAAATAAGTGCATTTTACGATAACAGAACACAACACAAACCCTTTGCGTATTTCCTAACAACCCCACAATTCTATTGGGGATGTCCACAAAAGACATAGCACAAAAACACGTTATACTCATCTCCCAAGTACTAAAAATGAGATTTTTAAATATGAAAATCAAGCCTCAATTAGGTTTCTGAGAAACCCAAATGTTTTTCTAGTTATTATTAATATCAGTTTTGTATGAGGAACTAAGAAAGGAAAATGGGGTTGTGGAAAAAGAGGTTGTACCTGAAGCAGTGGGTCTTGTGGGTCGTTGTGAGGAAGCTAAGGTGTTCTGGTCGAAGAGGTCAGAGTGGCGACATCTGAGGGAGAAGGGTTTAGGAGGGTTATGAGGAAGAGACTTTGGGGAGAAAGAGTGGTTTGCTAATAACTTAAGAGAAGAAGACGATAATGAAGACAAAGATGACAAGGTTGATGGCTGAGAGTGCAGTTGAAACTGCAAGTTGGACATCTTCCTTCGCCTCCCTCTCACTCTCACTCTATCTTTTCTGTTTCTGCCGCTTCTCTTGGCACCCTGTGCCTTTCCCGGTCTTTGTGAGTTTGTCTGTAGAGTATTCCTTTTTTTTTTTTATTTTTGGGAAAATTGTTTTTGCCTAGATTAAGTGGGTTTGTTTTTCAATGTAATTTGCGTAAACGGGATGGATGTTTATTTGTATCTTTATTAAAAAAATAATAAATATTGGTAGAGGTTTAATAAATATATGAACGACTATGTGTACTCATCAATATAACAAGTTTGTCTAATTTTTTTTTTCTCGTATAATAATATATTTCTAAACTTACCTAATAATTTTGTATGCTCGTCTATTCAACATATGGAATGACTTATCTAATATTTTTTATTATAGTCGTATAATTATTGTATAGACAATTTCATGCAAATTTATTGCTATATTATTCTAATTAGTGAATGGAAAGAATCTATGATATGTGTGGTTAGACTCCTCTAATCAATACATTGACATACTTGCTTAATATGTATTGCTACACCTGTTTAATGAGTATACAAGTAAACTCACATATTGTGTATTGTTAGAGTCATGTAATCAGTGTATATTTAGACTCGTGTAATGTGTATTGCAAGACTAGTTTAATTAGTGAGTGGATAAACTCATCTAATGGATATTTCTGGACCCGTCTAATCAATGTGTGAAATTATTCATCTAATGTGTTTAGTTATATTTTGTTTAGTGATTGCATGAACAAGCTCATCTAATATATACTAGTAAGCATGTTTAATGAGTGTATTGTTAGACTCGTCTAATGATTTTTGTTATACCCATCTAATCAATTTATGTACAAACTCGTCTATTGTATAAATTGTTAGACTCATAATTTTTTTACTATGTCTAGTATGTGTTGTTAGACTCGTTTAATTAATGTACATCTAATATATATTTATAGACTCAAGTAATGACAATATAAATACATTAATGATATATTTTAAAATAAATAGTTTGATAGTTTTTATTTTTTGTTTCTATCTTACTAAAGTCTTAAACTCTACATTTTCAAGTTAAAAATAGTTAAAATAATTTCAAACAATATAAAACAAATATCTAATTTAAATCTTTGAAATGAACTAATAATATTTTAATTATTATATTATAAATATAATTATTTAAAACTTTATGCCAATTTATATGTATATATATTAATGTTAGATTTTTTATTAAATAAATAACAATTTATTTTTTACATACTATGAAAAGTATTCAACAATAAAAATATATATATTATAAATTAATATAAAAAGATAAATGTATTTTTTAAGAAAAAATATTACATTAAAAATATTATATTGTAAATAATTTGTATTATTAATAAATGTATGTTATTTTTATAAATAATATTATTTTAAGAAATAAAACTAAAATATATTTTCTAAATTTTATTTTATTAAATGATAGTAATTAGAAATAACAAAGGATAGAATTAAGAATGAAAAAAATAATATAAAAAATGAATACTTTAAATATAAATTATTTTTATGTAATGATTTTTTTGTTATACTTGTATTGTATTTCTTGTTGGATTCATTTAATCGACAAACACTCATTGAAAATAACACTCATTTTTTCTTAAACATAATTTTATAATTAATTTAATATAAGTATATTAGAACTAAAAAAAATTTATTAAACATAATTTTATAATTAATTGAATAGAACAATTTTAGTATTTAAAAAAATTGAACACTTTTCTTTTGAGGCCTAAAGCGTTTTACTTATTTTATCCTTGAGTTGGCTCTAACCTTGTTCAAATTTAACTACTAGAAGTAACATAATATTGTGTTCATTGATTATATCACATTGGTATAATTGATGTAGTAAAATGAGACCTCATTATTTGTTCTTAGAATTCTATGGACTAAAGAACAAAAGTAAAGATACTTGTTGAACTCCAAAGCTATGAAATTCTTAATGTGTGTGCACTATTAAAAAAGGAAGTCAAAAAAATATGAGACACTTTAATGATAACATTTGAAGGTAAAATAAAATAAACTAAGTTTCCTTACTTGTTAATATGAATTGTTTACTATAGAATGAATTGAAAACACTTAAAGTGTGTTTAATAAATTTCACACCATATTAAAGAAGTTCAGATCTTTTAATAAAGATTACGGATAATATTGACAAATTTTTATGTAATTTATCAATTTTTTGGAGAATTTAGGTCACAATGCTCAAAACCTCCAAAAGTTTGAATGTGTTTTTGGAAAAATTCATAGGCATGAAGCTTATGAATTAGATTTACAGAAATCCATCATACTCGACTTGTAGTTCCAACTTCACCTCCACAAAATTATTCAATATAAAAGAACTTAAAGAATGACCTTTAAATATATATGACTTTGAACTAGTTAATTATTTTTCATCTTAAAAAAATCCACCATATATAAAAAATAATAGAGAAAGGAAGAAATGTTCTATTGTAGAAAAAGGTGGGAATCCAAAGTATAAAAAAAAAACACAAGTAGTTTAATTAGTTATAATTAGAGAGAAATTTGTCTTTTTTTCAACAAAGAAATTGATTCCTAATAGGACAATGCTAATTATATCACAACCTTATAAGTTATATATTTTCGATAAAAAAAAAATTCTAACAGCATAATACTTGAAATTGATATAGAAATTTGAAATTATTGATTAAACATTTTGCATGTACATTTTTTAAGCAAATGATTTTAATTATTTTTTTTTAATTTTTGGAATTTATTATTTTAAAATGTGTTAAAGTTTCAGTGTTTATTCATGGGCCAATTTCGTACTTGTCATTCCTTAAAGGTATTAAATAAGAAAATCCTTTATTTCATTTTTTTTATCTTGCCAAAGAAGTGTTAAGTAAAAATATTACTTAGTTTGTAAAAGATAGAAAAGTACAAGGAATTGTCGCTCAAAATCTCAAATATTTCCAACACATAGTTTATATGCTATGAGGCACTTATCTAATACCATGAAAGTGCTTAATATGGAAATGCATTTGGACAAATAATGGACTATATAAAATTAATTTTTTTATGTAGATAAAGGATAAGAAAAATAAGAAATCTTTGTAAAGAAAGTTGCCTTCTATCTTGGTATTATTATGTTTAAAGGAAAATTTAAAAAGTTTTTTTATGCCTATCTTAGAAAGTTAAAGCAATGTACAAAATTTGTCAATAAATTAAAATTATCGATGAATTACGAACAACCAAAGGTCCATAGATAAAACCGTTATCAATAAATTTTACCGACTAGTTTTTTTAATCGGTAATTATCGACAAATATTTTTTTCGATAATGTTGTTGATAATTATCGACGAAAAAATATTGTTAGTAATGTGTATGTCATTTACTAACGAGTTTTTCCATCGGTAAGTCAAATAATGGACGAAAAAATACTTGTACATTTTATCGATGAAAAATATGTCAGTAAAAAAAAAAGTGGACAGAAAAATTCCTAACCATATTACTGTAGGATTTTTTAGTGAGTAATGCATTTTCATTTATCGACAGACTTTTATATCGATAAGTACAGGATGCATTACTAACGAATTTGTTAACGAATTTTTTTATCGGTAAGTGTAAAATACATTATCGATAGATTTAGTGACAGAAAAATTTGTTGATAATAATTCTCATTAAAATCCATTCATAATAAAAGAATTTGAAATTCGTCGATAAATATTTACTGACAAAAGTATATGTATATGTAAAAATTCTCAACAATTTCAAAATTCTTATGATAAAAGTTGATGTGCAAAATATATAGTATTATACCAAATTCATTAGTGGTCTATATAATTGTTTAAGATTATGAAAAATTGGTTGAAAAACTTCATTTAAACTAGCGTCATCACTAATGTTAAGAAAAACTTAAGATAAACTCATTACATTATATTAAAAAGGATGACCCGAGAGTGAAATCAATAACATAAATAAATGAAGCTTACATTTTTAAGCTTTGTTGGAGTAAATCATAAAAATCCTTAGAGTTTTTTGAAAAATAGTTCTATGATGAATTTTGTTACGATCAAGTATAAATAACATGTATTCATAAGTCAAGGAAAACTTTGTTTTGGCACCATAATGGCAAGATGATTAATTTTTTTTATCTGATCCATGACTCACAAATTTGGTTGTTAACATGGTCAATATTAACATAATTGTATACATGATATACCAAAAACAAGTCAAATTATTGTTCCTACTTACAATTAGATGGAAGCATGCTAATCTACTTGTACATCAGTTTAAATGAGGAAGTAGAATATAGAAACAAATCATTTTTTTATAACCTCTATTATTTGGAGATTTATGTATCAAAAGTTACCCATGCATGATCTTTCTAGAAAACATGGCGTAATTTTGATATCCTATTACATTAGTCTTATCAAACTACTAATTATCAATGGATAAATAAAATACAATAACAATTTATTATAATAAGAGTAATTTGTCAATCATTAAAAGTGACACAATGTTTTTACAATAAATGTTAAATTTATTATAATAATTATAACACACTTATCATAAAAATATGAAATAGTAAAACTTTTATAATAATAGTTACATTTATTACATCAGTTAAAATTAAAACTGATATATAGTAAATATTTATTATGCTTGTTTCATATAAAAAAAATCATAGTAAATTATTTACTTATGCCCATTTTAATTTTAATTAACATAGTAAGTTTATCTTAATTTTTTCTTAATAAAACTATGGAAATCGAAAATTCTAAACTGTGCCTCTGGTTTGTTCTTCGGTTTGGTCACGTTCTAATTCATGCTCGAATTAATAAACAAATTATTAGTAATTTATTTATCTCCAATGATTTACAAAACTAAGCTTTGAAAATGACTTCAAAACATTATTAACCTAAGACTAGACATTGTGCAGCTTAATGGGAATTAAGACGATTTGGTGCTGATAATAATGTTTTATACTATTACACATAATAGGAATATAATTAAGTTTGAGCCACAACAAATTCAATATATACCAGCATATAAAATAGAATATTCATCTACTTATTCTATAGGAAAATCTTTTATGATAATTATTTAATACTTTAGGCTAAGTAATAAATAACTTAATGATTTAGAGTTCACAAGGAATATACGTTTACGATTTTTTTTTTTCGTATCGCTATGAAAAAAAAATAAATGTGATGATGGTTTTGTTACGCTTTTCCGAAAGAAAGAAACAGAGAAAGATGGGCAGAGAGTATGAGACGAGAGAGAGAAAAAGAGAGATCTTTTACTCATTAACAAAACAATGTATATGTACAATAGAGGCATAAGCGAATATACTGTTGTAAGAGACATAATGCCATTAGAATTTAGTTTTTATTTACAACACATTCTTTTAAAACTAAACTACATAGAGATTTAACTCCAGCAAGATTAATCATCCATCACATCAGACTGTCTCCTTTTACTTCTGTCAAATTTATAGTTGGCTCCAGTGCCATTGCAATATTACTTTTCCTCTAGCATATCCAATTTCTCTTCGTTAAGGTGCATGGGAGGTAAATCTTTCTACACAACTAAGGAATCTCTAGAACTGTTTTTCTATGCTTCTAATATTTCAGTTCAGCACCATAATTATCACCATCGGAGCTATTGTCACTCTTACTCTCATTGTCTGAAGTAGTATGGTAGTATGACTAGTCAATTCCCTTTTTGAAGTTCGATTTGTTTTTTTTGTTTTGTTTCTTTCGTCTCTTCTTTCGACGTTTGTCTCTTCTTTTATTATGTTTATGCTCATTTTTCTTAGATCTCTTTTTCTTGTTCCGCCTATCATCAATAATATTAGTCACAACTAGACACTAAACAATAGTGGCATTCAAATTTACTTTAAAGGTTTTGTTCCTGGCGAGAGGAGCCTTGATCATAAGTTGTTATCTTTTGTCAAACACTTCGATGAGGTTCTGATGCATTGACACGGTATAGCCTTTCTCCAAGAGTTGTCCAAGGCTTAACAAGTTGCTTTTCATCGTTGGGACGTACAACATGTCGTCCATATATGTGACTTCACCATTCTTGCACGTGATCAGAACTCTACCAACTCCTTTCGCTGCCATCGTGCTATCATCAGCGAATCTCACACTGCTTCTCCTACTTGGATCAAGATTCACCAACCACTCTCTCTTTCCTGTTGATAACAGTCTAAAAATCGTTATTTTTATACTTGAAATTGATATCAAAACACACTCTTTATGATTTAGAATGAGCTTGAAATCATGCAAAACACTTAAGTTAGGTTACAAGAGAGTCAAGGGTGATTTTAGAGATATTATGCTTGGTTTTACCTTCTTTTGACAGGATTAAATGAGAATTGAATGATGGAAAGTGAAGTAGGAAGGACTTGGACTCAAGAAAGGATGAAAAAAAGGTGCAAAGGAAGAATCGCAGCCACCGCTCAACGCCAGTTGCAGCGCTGAGCACCAGCTTTGTGAAGAAGTTCACTATTAGACGCTTAAGCGCTAACGCTGAGGGGAAAAGATAGAATCGCGCCTACCGCTGAGCGCCAGAATCACCACTAAGCGTTGGCCTTCTTAGTAACCGCACTGCCAAACACCTGGGCGTGAACGCTGAGCGTCCCATTTGAGTGCTGCACCTACCGCTGAGCGATAAACCTAGTGCTGAGCGTTGTACTTATGAGCCTGGGCCAAAATTCTATGAATTACTCCAGCCATCGCTTCTACGAGACTCTTTTTTTGATGAGTTTCTTGAACTTCACCGTTGTTGATGGAAACCTCCTTAAGTTAGGTTGGGCCAAAGCTTAGAAGGATGCAAGGAGGTGCGTTTCCTTGGATGAATGGTGTGGAAATATGGTGGTAAATGGTCCAAGGATGACGAGTTAAGGTATGGATGGGGTAGAAGGTCAAAGCTTCTAGGAGATATGGTGGTGGTGGGGTAGTGTTTGGTAGCTCCAAGAGAGGTTAGGCCAACTCAAGGAGGAAGGTGACTAGAAGAGCCTCTAGGGTTGTTCTAGTATTGATCAAGGAAGAGTATGACCATATTTTGGTAGCATAACATACTTAATTCCAAGATGAAATACAAGGGTGGAGACACCTCTATTTATAGGCCAATGGTGTCTCCTTCTAACCCTAAAAGCATGATTTCCCACCTTTGTTCTCATTGACAAAAAATGAGGCCTTCTAAGGAGTGGACAAGTGTCTACAAATCCTCTCCAATGATGGGAGGACATGTGACCACTCATAAAACACAATCCTCTCCATTCCTAGAGTGCCATGTGGCCATTACTAAAAGGAAAAACTCTGCACTCCTAAGGTGCCATGTGGCTACCTTTTAAAAAGTAAATCCTCTCTAATGGAAACATGACATATGGCACACACTTTCCACTTAGTTTGGATGTCTAACTTTAAGGAAAATCCTATGCTACTTAGGCCTTAATACAAGCTTTAATCAAACCTACACTACATGGCCAATTACAAGGCCTAAATAAACATACACTACTCTTCAATCGATACTCCATGATGGCTCCAAAGGTGGTCCACAAGGTAGAGTTGATGTCATCTTCATGGATGGCTTCCACTATCTTGAAAGTGCTTGACCATGGCTAGAGGATTTGTCATCATTCCCTCCCTCTTGAAAAAGATTTGCCCTCAAATCTTCAACATGGAACAAGACAAACTCCCTTATCTTTTATGGAGTTTTGTGTTCTTCTCCACCAAGATACCAATTTTATAACACAAGTTAAAACAAATGTTATAATAGTGAGTAAATGAAGAATATAGTTCCCAACAATGATACACCTTAAATCAAATGAATGATCAAGGTCTTGAAGAGTAAAAACATCTTTGAAGTTTTTATTTGTCTTGTGTTAGATGTATATGTTTGAAAGACTATCCATTTCAACACAAGAGTTCATTTTTAGAGATATACCATCAGCTACTCCAAAGCCACGTAACTGAGTTCTTGATACCACTATTACGCTTTCAAGGTGTTTGAAAGAAAGAAACAGAGAAAGATGGGCAAAGATGAGACAAGAGGGAGAGAAAATGAGAGATCTTCTTCTCACTAAAAAAGCAATGTATATGTACAACAGAGACATAAGCGAATATATTGTCAAAAGACAGTTAATGCAGTTTGAGTTTAGTTTTTATCTACAACAGGTTTAACAATTTACGATTGATATCTTTTTTCTTTTTTTTGGAATAATGTACCTACTCGTATTACTTTTTGGTTTTGTTGGATAATGTGATTTTTAACCCTTTTACTTTACTTAGTAAGTTTTATTGACTCTTGGAATTTGTATTTCTTTTCCCCTTCAATAATATTTCTATAAATATTAAATATTGATTAATAAAAGTTTATAGAGCTAACCTAGTTACATTTGCAACTTGTATATTTATTTTACTTTTAAAAGCAAGAAACAAATAATAAAAAAGTAAACAGCATTTATGAGCATGAAATTCTAAATTGGTAATAATTTAATGTCTAAAATAATAAAATATTATGAATGGAAGGAAAGATGAGCCGGTCTCATATGCGACTTCCTACTTATCCATCCACCTCAGTCTGTCTTTGTAGCCGCACGTTTCAAACGCACAGTCGCAAAACACCAATTAACATCATTTCCATAAACACCACAGAGCACACTTCCAATAACCAAACCAAATCAAACCTTCTTCTTTATTCATGATTTCCAACCAAATCCACGTGTTTCGCTCTGCATTTCGCGTTCTCAGATATCCATGCACAAACTCACCAAACGCGCGTCCTTTGCTTTTGCTCCATCCTAACACAAACGCTTCCTTCTGCCCCCCACCAACCACCCTTTGTTCTTCACTCACTGATGACTCCTTTTCCACACCAAAACCAAACCAGGCAGATTATCTTTTTCTTTTCTTACCTTAAAAAACATAAACAAAACCTTTTATTTTAATTATAGTTGGATAATGATATCTTGTTGTTCTGTGACAGTTGGACTACAATCCTCCAGAGGAACTTTTCGAGCTGGAGGTGGAGCTCAAACCAAGGTCTCAGTTTTTTACTTTTTTTTTTTTTATTTTTTTATTTATGTAAGTATTTTTGCTCTTGCATTGTCGGAAATAAAAATAAAAGTTTATTACATAACTTGATCGTTAACTTTTTGGGAATTTTTAATTTGAATGTTGTGCTGTCATTATGTCATTGACCTTAGCAATTTTTGAATTAATTTTGGGACGGTTTCAGACAGTTAAAGAAAAGGGAAGATAAAAGATTTAATTATAATTCTTTTTTAGTCCCTTGGAAAAATATTTATAGTGATAGATTTTATATATAGGAGTTTTCATTGGGGGAGGCGAGACATTTGATATAATTTTTAATTAAAACCTTAAGATAATGAGTTTTTAGACAACGTATCTGTGGGGCTTTTTCATTTTATATAGTCTTTAATTTTGTTACTTTTAAAAAATTTGGGACTTTATAACTCACATATGGATTAATCTCAACAGAGAGTAAAAGCAAATGAAACACAAAAACAAATATTTAGAGGGTCTACAACAAAATAAAAAAGCCCAAAACTGAACAAAATATATACAAGACCAAGAATCAGGCAAAGTTTTTTTAGAGATGAAAAACAAAATATGACTATATTTTTAGGAGCCTTTATCTTTTGGTAGCATTGAATTTCTCTTTTATGAGTGAGTTCCTGGATTCTTGCCTGTCTAACTTTTGCTCTTTGCGTTTGTAGTTTCCTTGTGATGCACATATGATGTCTATTAAGATTTATCTGTTTCTTATTTTCAGTTCACTCAGCATAGAAAATTTTTGTACTTTTGGTCCTAGGAATTGTGTAAACAAGAGCTAGCTTTAAACAAACAAGGGTATTGAAGTTGTTACTGTTATTTTGTATTAGATTGTACAGGATCACATCAGCAATTATCTTGTACATCTGGAAGTTATTGCCGATGATACTGCTACAATTTGCTATTTCTATCCAATTCTCATCCACCCTTCAAGATGATCTATTTTTGTTCCTGGATTTAGATATTTAAGATGAAAGATTATGCTATGAGGTGTAGCTAAGTTTTGAAAATTTGAATGTTGTTATGGTTAATCTTATGAGAAGCTCTAGTGAGTGACTTTCAGCATTATTTCCCTCTCATTTCAGCAAGGGTAAGTCTCATGCACCAGAACCAAGGTCCTGGTTTGGTCCAAATGGACAGTATATCAGGGAGCTACCTTGTCCGAGTTGCCGAGCAAGGGGTTATACACCTTGTACAGAGTGTGGAATAGAAAGATCAAGGCCAGACTGTCCAAAATGTTATGGAAAGGTAGCTTCTTTTAGAATTATTGTTGGTTTCTGAGTAAAAAACAACTTAAACGTGGTTTTAGGAGTTTAATGGTTTGGATAATTTATTTCTTAAATATCCATATTGACTCTGAAAGGTTAGGATCATCAAGTTTCCATATCGTAATTCCATGAGACAACTTGAACTTAAGTCATTTCTGATTTTGAAAGAAATTCTTAAGTTGAAATTCACTCTAGGATGAGGCACATGAACTTTTATTTCTTTTCTGTCTACTCACAATGGAAAAACTTAGACATACCTTAAGCCATATAAGTCTGATGTTGCTTATGATGCCATGATGACGAGACACTTATTAAACACACATGTTACTAGGTTAATTTGCATCTTATGTGTTTATAACTTTATATATATTATTATTTAAAACTTCTTGCTTGTTATTTTCCTAATATTCATAGAAGTTGTGAAACACTAAGATATTGAACATCATATCCGTGCAATGTGCACAATGGCTACTTTGTTTACTTTTTTTCCCATTTGTTCTTCTTGTGCTCAGGGTATATTGACTTGCCACCAATGCTCTGGAGATCGTGTTATATGGGAGGAATCAATTGATGAAAAACCATGGGAGAGGGCCCATTCTATGTAATTGCTGAGAAATAAATTTGTCTTTCTTTACTAATCTCATCTTTTGTTAACTCTGACAATGTTGATGTGACATTTTTTCGTGGTCATATGCAAATTAATATAAATAAGATTTTTAACACTTATCACTAGCATGGACACGAAGAAAGGAGCTTTGTGTGTACAAATGACTAGTTTTATCAAACATACCAGACACTTGTTTGATGTAGCATGCATTTTACATCCTAATGACACCATGAATTTTTTAGTCACAATATCCTTCTGCATGTCAATGTCCATGCTTAGCTTTAGTTTTCCACCCTCTTCCAAATCATATTGTATGATATAATGGTTCACAAAATACCAAATAGTTAGTTATGTGTAATATTCACATTCAATCTACCAAAAGAAATCAATTATTAGTACTTAATATGTCGACCACGTTTATAATCTTCTTGTCTGGATGTTTCTACATTACTTATTATTATGATTTGCTTTCTTTTTTCCCGGTGTGATGTTTTTTATTTTTTTCTTCTTGATTTATCATTTTTAATCTTTTGATCTTCCTTCTCGTAAATAGGAGATTATATCAAAATAGTGTAATCTGGCATTGCTACTCTCCTTCCCTGTACTAGTTCAGAAATTTGATGCTGCATTTTATTGAATATTAATGATAATGATCTTTCAATATAAAATATTAAATATTCTTCTGAGTGATAAATATGCTCTTGCAGAAGGAAATTGGTTCAGCTTATATGTTTGGAGCATACTATATCACTTTTAGCTGTGGTACTCAGACTAATTTGTGGTTTTTATTTATCACTTTTTTTTGTTGCACAGTAGGAAGCTTCTGGTTTTTATTCATGTTGTTTTATTCTTGTCATTGTGTATAATTGACTCAACATCAAATCTATGTGAAATTCTAAGCAATACGATTTCATGAGATTCCTATATGATGGTGGTATATTTTTGTAACATACTTGACCAACATAAAAATTTAATTTGCTGTCTGTTTATTTGCATTTAAATCTTTGAATTATGTAAAATGTTTTGTGTTTGTTTTTGTTTTTTTTGGTCATACATAAATGTTTCTTTATGGGTTTCACTTTTTCAGTTCCCCACTTAAAGTGAAGGAAGATGATGAAGTTGACAAATTAGACATAAAGCTAGATGTGAAGAAAAAATCCAAGCGTGTTTACCAATCACCACCTCCAGAAGTTGGATTGAAGATTAGTCGTTCATTAAAAGTTAGTTGACTGCTTAACCTTACTTAATATGCTTTGGATACAAATTGTTATTTATGATGCATATACGTTTAACGTGAGATGTTGAACCATTAGCTTCTTCCCTTCATTATTTGACATATTTAGTATTACATGCACACTTCAAACACCTACCTAAACACACAAGAGAGAACACATCTATGCATAGAATTGAATGACAATTTTGGGGTCTTATACAATGAGAGCTAAGTTTATAGGAACACTTCTTATCAACCTGCTTCTGGCTAAGAGACTTGAGCATTAACTTGTTCTATATGGACACGTAAGGATCAAATACATTTAGGACAGGAAGAAGTTACAATTGTGTAGTGATATAAATTCCATGCACGGTTTTTTCTTTCCTTTTGTTTACTGCTGTATTGATATGATAAATCAAGAAAGAGAATTTGTGGATATTGTTAAGGTTGCAAATTTAAATGTGTTTGTTTAGTTGAATGATTGCAGAGTCTGAATGCCAAAACTGGTCTGTTTAGCAACCGAATGAAGATTATTCACCAGGATCCCAAGCTTCAGGCACAGCGTGTGGCTGCTATCAAGGTTTTAAATGTTAAGATTTGTGTTTCTTTTGAAGTCATTTTCTCTTGGTATCAAGGCCTATTTCGATGAGCTTCTCCATAAGCTCCTTCTAGAAGAGAAAAATAAAAGGAAAAAGTGAAATTAACTTCTCCATAGGCTAAAGTTAACATGTACACAGGTTAAAAATAAATCTTCAGAATAGTTACACGAGAGAACTTCTACAAATTAGTTTATGCATTGGTGAATTTTAGTTTATGGAGAAATTAATTTGAATTTTTCTTCTTATTTCTCTCTCCTATAAAGAACTTATGGAGAAGTTTGTCCAAGTAAATCCTTGCTAAATGACTGTTTCCTCATACTAATTTTTGTTGCACTCTTGTTCAGAAGTTAATAATTGTTTGATGCATTGAAATTTAGGATTCACTTTATCTGTTCTACTGGAATATCCGCAAAATAAAATATGTCTTCAATAAGAAATTTGCTGTGCTGTTTATTTTTGTAATATATGTAGTAATCACTCATTTTGGTCGACCAACTATATTCGTGACATCACATTAGTCTTCCATTTATATTTCATATTGGACCTCCAAAGATATCTGTAATCAAATATAGATTGGTCCGTAAAATGTTTTCAGAGTAGAACTTGAGACACGAAACTGCTGACATTAGTCAGCATTGCTTTACGAAGGTTCTTTACTCCTAGCATAGTTAAATTCTCAGATGGTTTTCTAATGCTATCTTCTAATATTCTAAAGCCCTATCATATACCCTCTGTTTGCATATGTTTTCTGAATTCTTTGAGTACAGGCACTGGTTGTCTGCATGTAAATTATGCAAGTATTTGAAGCATTAGAATTTTGGCACACTGAAAGTTCTGCACAATGAATATTTGCTTCAATGGATGCAGAAAGCCAAGGGAACTGTTGCAGCTAGGAGACACACTTCCAAAACTATGAAAGCTTTCTTTAGTGATCCAATAAACCGACAGAAAAGGAGCATGGCCATGAAGGGTAATTTTCATACCCCTGCACCTGTGACTTCATTGCTGGTAGACATGGTTGAAATTCAAAGTCATTGGCTTTCTGTCCCTCTTCAAATGCAGGAGTAAAATTCTACTGCAAAAACTGTGGACGTGAAGGGCATAGGAGATACTACTGTCCAGAACTCAAGGATACCATGATTGATCGGCGATTCACGTGTAGGGTCTGTGGGGAAAAAGGTCACAACAGAAGAACATGTAGAATGATAAGGGTAAGCCATAGCAATGAGAGACTGATAAAACAGCATCAGTGTAGGGTCTGTGGGGAAAAGGGCCACAACAGAAGAACTTGTAGGACGTTAAGGATAAGCCTTAGAAAGGGGAGAGTGATAAAACACCGAAAGTGTAAAGTATGTCACCAATTCGGCCATAACCGCAGAACCTGTCCTGAAGTTGTTCCTAGTAAAAGAAACACGGTCTCTCGAAGGCAATACAAGTGTAGGTTGTGCAAGAAAAAGGGACATAACAGTAGGACATGTCCAAGTAAGACAGATGTTACTGAACAACCTCAAGATTAATAATCACAAGCATCTCAAGCTTTGTCTTGTTGTGGACAATAATCAGAACAGGAAGACCTATATATATGTATATATATTGTGCTTGCCCTTGTTATATATCTGCAACAGGACTTTTTGAGTAATGGCAATTAGGCATAACTTTGACAAAAACTAAGCTAGGTGGTTCTAGGATGAGATAAAACAGTAGGACTCATTCACACATTCAAGATGCAATGTATAGGTAATTTTTTAGCTTAAACTTTTTGGATTTTGAAAGATACTTCAAATTAAAATTAGAAATAAAATATGAATTTAAAATTTTTGTTCATTCATATAAAACATGTCAAAACTTATTTTCAACTAATATTAACAAAACCTTTTAGATTGATTTGGTTCAGATTGTTTTCTTTTAATGTTACTACAATTATTTAAGTTAACATCAGTTGAGATTATTTTTACGGTTATTGGTTGAAATTTTGTTTTTGCTAATGTTTTTCATCGACTAAAGAAATTCTTCTAGTTGACATTAGTATAAAAAGTTCTAGTTAATGTTGACTCAAACATTTCCTAGTAAGCATTTGAAAAGTAATCATAACAAAATATAATATTGGTGTTAATAAGAAAAAGATCATGACAAAAATAAATAAAACAAGACAAGTATAGTTCATATTTGCTAAAAAATAATCTTCCCAACATTAGTTGAGAAAACTTCGTCTAATATTGAATGAAAAATATTAGTGGTCTACAACAATAACAGTAACAAAACAAGAAAACAAAAAATAATCTTAATAATAATAAAAAAAAAACTCTTACCAAAATTAGTAAAAAAAAGTAATGACTTCAATAAAAGAGTAGATATCCCAATAATGTTTTCGCATTGGTAAGTGTGTCATATCCAACTAAAGTTGAGTTAATAAGAGAATATAAAAACACACACATAAATTTGAGAATATATTTTTTTTTTGAAATTTAAAATTATTTAATTTTTAATAATATAAGTAATATCATAATTATAAGATTTCAATTTCTTTTAAATTTTCTACTTAACTAACATATTTTATAATAAAATTATTTTATATTTACATGGATACATATTATTATTATTATTATTATTTAATATTATTATTATTGTTGTTATTAATGTTCTTTTTTTAGAAGTTTGTTTTTATTTTTTATTGTTATTAATTTTTTTTTTTTTAGTTTTTGAAGTTATTTCTTGGAAGAACAAGGAGTTCAGCATATAAAAAGGTTTTCGCATATAACTTGTAAAAGACAACCATAAGCTAATAAAAAGAGTGGTCCTTCCTGCACCTCTTTAACCTCATCCTGCACCTCCTAAATTTATTTTAATACCAACTGTACCCCTATCTCCTTAAGACTATTTTTGTCAGGCTTTATGAGGTTTTTTAAAAACTTAAATTCCTCTTCCGCATCTCACAACAAACCCTACATCCTTCCGCATCTCACGCAAACCCTACAACCCTTTAATATTTCTCCCTTCTCCTTTTCGCCGTCTTCCCTTCTTCTCTAATTTTTACAATTGAAAGAGCTGCTTTCCTCCTCGTTGGTTGTTTGCGTTGTGTTGGATCTGCGGCTAATGACTAACGCAGGTGGATCTGCGGCTGGGTTGGGGTGCATGGCTGACTTGTTGTCCGCCCTTCCAATCGTGGTTACGGCGAACCACAGGTGGATATGCGTCTGGGTGGGGTGCATTTGTCCGCCCTTCGAATCGCAATATGGCGAACGCAGGTGGATCTGCGTCTGGGTGGGGGTGCTGTGTTTTAAACCCAAGCCTATGCATTTCACATGCTTGTCTATTAAAAAAAAAATAACTATGCATCTGTTTACTTTTTTGTGATTTAACTTTAAACAGGGTATGCGAATATTGGTTGTCGTTGTGAACACAAATTGTATTTTCATTTTGATTTCAAGATCATCAAAAGGGAATTGATCTTGGTTTAGTATCTGCAGAAGTTTTGTAGAATTTCTTTGATCTAGAGTACTATCCTAAATTGCAGCTTGAAGTGCGATTCCCAACAGCCGCACTACCCTCATAAGCACTTCTAACTGCGGCGACCCTTAACCAAAGCTCCCAGGTGCGACGAACACCAGCCAAAACTCCAAGTGCGGTTCCCAACAACCGCATCTCCAACTGCGACACCACCGCTATCCACACTTCCAAGTGCGGGAGCCCTTCATAACAAATCCAAGTGCAGTTAAGGGACTCATCCCCAGATTAAACAAAAAATCAAGCATTTCTTTCACACTACAACAGATCAGCAACAAAAATACCTTAAAATGAAATGATGAAAATGAAAGAAAGAGGAGGAGTAGAAGAAAGAAAGAAGTGTTTAGACATGAAGTGCAGTAAAGAGGATGAAGGATGAAGAAAAGGGGTGTAGGATTTTCAAACTTGAGATGCGGCAGGCAGAGGAGGAAGATTTGTTCTTTGATTTTTATTATTCAATGTTCAACATTTTTTAAAAACTAAAATATTCTCTGATAGGGGTACAATAGAAACTATAAAAGAAAAGGGAGGTGCAGGATGAACTGAGTGAGGTATAGAAAGAATCACTCCTAATAAAAATGGTATTGAAACACTTTAACTATTTATGTTAGTTTGTAAACGGCTCTATCAATCAATAAATTATTACAAGTATTTTAACTACGACTTATGACTTATATAAGTAGTAGTAGTTTAGGTTATTTTAACTAAAGTATTTTAACTAGAGTATATAAAGTCACTTTAGGCTATACCCTTTTTATCTCTTTGGATGAAAAAAAAAAAAGAAACACTAATATTATTTTCCATGAAGCCAACTCTAGTTTTCTCAAATATTCTTTAACTACCTACTTATATGACTACAACAATAAAGTTGTTTATAAGATTACATGAGAATTTATGAGAGAAATACTGTTGGATACAAACAAAGTCTCACATCAAAAAAAATAAGAGATGGATATGAGTTTATATACACATAAGATACCTCCATTGATAAGAGGCCTTTTGGAGTGATACCAAAAGCAAATCCGTGAGGGCTTGACCCAAAGCACTATGGTAATTTTTGTGATAAAGTTTGGAACACTCAAGACCCTAGACGATCTGGGAGAAGGAAGGAAGAATCTAAGTTTAAAAGGAATGGGTAGTTATGATTTTCCTAACCTATAGAAAAAATAACACACTCTCTGTTACTTTGTATGACGTTTATAAGATCTAATGCTTAAGTAAATTTGGAATGGATATACACAATATGTTTCATTTAGAATCGTTAGTTGGTTGTACAAAGAAAACCTTTTATTTATAGGCATATTGAATAAGACTATTATAAGTACTGTCCGATTTTCGTTTCCATCTAATAGGATATATTTTATACCCAACTTCTTGTGTTTTATAGTACCTTTAGTATTTAACATATTGTGTAACTAAAGGTGTATATTGTTTATTATTAAAAGGTTAAATATATGTTTTAGTCCTCATATTTGTTCCCCATTCTCAATTAGGTTCTCATGTTTTTTTTTGTCCCAATTGCATCCTAATATTTGTAAATTTGAGACAATTAAGCCCTCTCCATTAACTGGCCACTAACATCGTAGGCCAATTGAGAGGGCTTAATTGCCTCAAATTTACAAATATTAGGATACAATTGGGACAAAAAAAAACATGAGGACCTAATTGAGAATGGAGAACAAATATGAAGACTAAAACATATATTTAACCTTATTAAAACTAAGGATTATTTAGAATATATATATATATATATATATATATATATATATATATATATATATAGATTTTAGATTGCCCGTAACATAGATGATCGTTGGATCAAATAATCTCATGGCTATTGATCATCTAGTTTTAACTATCTATTCTCAAGCACATAATCCTTTATTCAAGTTTCAAGTTTTACTTATGCTTTGAATTTTTTTAAACACTAAAAATACATATTATTTCCTTTTTATTGGATAAATTCACAATCTCCTAGAATAATTATTAATGAAAGATTCAAAATATGTTTTCCCTCTTAACGATAATAGTGTTGATTCTAATGTATAATAGATTAATTTTAGTGTTTTTTTAGTCACTTTGGGAAACATTTCATCATTTGATGTTTTCTAATTATGTAATGCTCGCAAAAGAGTAAATTAACTTTCTTAAGCCTCTGAGCTTATGTTCCATAAGGGTTTTCATATGGTCAAATATTAATATTGTGTATAAATATCAAAATATCTATATCGTGTGTAAATATCATGTTTTCTCATATGGTTAAATTTATGATTTCATATCATTATTGTTCTTCAATTCCAAAAGCATATATGAATTAGTTGTGATTTTCTTTATTTCATAAAAGTTAGATTCACTCTCACCCCTAATTAAGATCTCACATTCGATATGGATCTAGCACCATAGGTTGTCTAATTATTCAATGGAAAGTATATTCTTCTTCAAGTCATTCATAAATTGTAATTGTTAAATTGTGTGGACAATATCGTCATATATTTTCAATTTGATAATATAAACTCAAATAATTTCCAAGACATTATCATTTTCAAAAGGAATATGAATCTCTTTAACATAAATTCATATGTACAAAATTAGTCTCGATGTGAAGTCAATGATCTATGTTAATTCACCACACGCTGTCATAAAATTATATTTTGCCTTTATAACTGAATGTTGTATCACTAACCATAATATCTTCATACTTTGAGATACTTACAACTTAACCTTATGAGGTTTCTACTTTAGAATTATTTTCTCCATTTTTCTTGTGCCATTAATCTTTCATCACATAACCTCTTATAGTATAATTATAATATGTGAGATTCTTCATTCTTGAATTTGATATCAAGATTTTGAATCTTACTAAATCCATGTTTTGTTGATTTATCTTTCATCTTCATAAATCATTTGCTCACTCTAAACTTTTCATAATTTTCTTTCTTACTCTTTTACTTGGATTTTTCTTCAACAATGTTTTCAAAGGATAGACATTTGTTAATGTTTTGATTTTTTATGTTTATAATAAGTAAACTTGGAAGTAAAAGTTATACATGTTCTTTTTTAGTTTTATCTAGTCAAAAGTTGAGTAAATAAGGTGCTCAAATTATTGATGTGGTATATTATTGACCGACTCACTCATTTGAAGAGTGCAAAGTTTTTTCTCCAAAATTTTTCTTGTGTGAAATTATTTAAATTTATATAATTTGGTGAGGATAAATCTCTTGTATGTTCCTATTTTACATAACACTACACCAAATTGCATTTGTCATTACTAATTAAAAATTAGCAACAATATTATCATTAATTTCTTTCAACCTTTCATACTTGGTGTTTGAGAGTTTTCCTCCGATTGTATATGCAAAATGACATTTTCTCAATGGTAACCTTATCTTCGATTTTCACAAGGAGAAATTACTTTCTTTGAACTTTTCTATCTATTTAGATGTTATGATTTTACATCAACTTTTTTTTTTTAATTGATCTAAGTTATGCAATTGGTCACTAGAATAATGACAATAAAAAGTGAACTAGGGCACTAAGTTTCTCGATATTGAAAATCTTAAAAAGTATTAAAAATAAATAAATGCTTCTAGGTTAAAGTATGTTTTGGATGTGTTTGTTCATCTTCTTTTATAAGCAAGATTTAAAACTTTTATAATCATATAACTTAAACTTGTGTTCAATGAATTATTTCTTGTTAAGACAAGATTGTTTATGCAAATATTATTTTGAAGTTTAATAGTGTGTTTAAACAAAATAACATTTAATGCAATACGTTTATGTTGCTTCTTCCTAAGCTTTTTCCCTTAAGACTCATATTTGAAAAGTTCTTTTACAAGTTTTCAAAATATTTTGTATTAGATTCAAAATCCACTTGAAGAGAGTTAAACATTTTGTTATTGTAATGTTTCGAAAAGACTTTTTAGTTTAATTCAAAGGAGTTAAATGATTTTGTCAAATAGACTAGTGGATACGAGGAGTAGTTATACTCATCTAAATAATTAGTTAGTTTGTAAATTAGGAGTGAAAAAACTCATGTGTAATCTTCGTGATTAGTGAAACTTTTTAAAAGAATTTAAGGGATAATTGAATATAAATTAGTTTAGAACAATCTTGTATACAAATGTGTGCTGTACTGCTTTTGTTTTTAAAAACTTTCCATTTAACACTTTTTTATAAACTTAAGCTTAACTAATATTACACACGGTCTAATCCTCACAAAATATATTAAAAAAAAACTATTTGCAAAAAAAAAAAAAATTCAAACCTCCTTTAAGTATTTTCTTGTATTTCATTCTAAAAATTCTTATTTTATATTATTTTGTGCCGTTCATGTTCTTGTTTTACTAATCCTATGAGTTAAATTGACTCATTGTGATAAACATAATTGAGTTTGTTGGTTCCTAAAATTCATGAAAAGGTAAATAAATTTAAATACCAAAATTTAAATATCAAACTAGACTCTTATCAATTCTCCAAAAAGAAAGATGCATCCTAATACAACATTTGAATACCAAAATTTTCGATACAAACAAATTTCGAGAGATGCATTTTCATACTACCACATTTTATATCAAGTAATAACTAATTCATTAAGCAATAAAATAATAATTTCTTTATGATGTGGAAAATTACACTAATGAATAACGCAGCATTTTATATATCATCACACTAATGCATACTAAAAATTTTCTCCAGCATTATCCTAATGTACAACGCAGCAGAATGATATCTGCAAACCAAGTGACTGAGATAGGTACCAAAATAGAAAATATTAACTCTTAACTAACAAAAAAAATGTGACAAAAATGGAAGAATAATTTATGATTCTAGTATTTAGAATAATAAATGATGAACTTCATCTGAGTGAAACATCATAAAATGACAGATTTTGAAAATAAAGGAAATGTTTAATCTTAAAGACATAGATCAGGAACAGCTTAAGAAACATTGTCTTTCAAAGGCAATACAATAATGTTTATTTGACATTGATGATTTATGAACAGTGAAGGTCGAAGTGGCATTATGCACATCTTGGCAATTATTTTTGACTTCCACTAGTATGCTAAGAAGGGAGAGGTTTTAACTCTACTTTTCTTAAAAAAAACAAAATAACAAAAGCAATCAGTTAGACATGTTGAAAGAAGTATTCCATAGGGATTGCACAGTTCCATGATACATAGGCAATGAAGTGTCTTCTGGTGACTCCAGGTTTGGTAATCTGTTGATATCAGAAGAGGAAAAGTAAGAGTTACTGGTGTTTTCACTGTAATAAGTTCCTCCATTTCCATCATTGCCTTCTTGTGGGTATTCCTCACCAGAGGAGTTCAGATTTCTCTGCATCAATTCTCTGAACACAGTAGATTTTAGGAGAAGTCCTAATGCTGTTGGGGAAGATGGCTTGTTGCAAGGGCTCAAAGGGTTCATATACTTGGAAAAGTCTTGCTTCTTGGTACTGTCTAATTCAGCTGAGGAGAATGAATGCATGTTAGAGTTGGATACCTCAATGTTCCCTCTTGTTTGCATTGAGTTAGAGGTAGCTAAGGGTTGAGGGTCATGTGAAGCAATAGGATGTGTTCCTGGTCTTAGCCATCTGATGTAGGTGCTCAGGTCAAAGTTTGTCACAGCATTTATGCCTCTGTACTCAATTGCTGCAATGTCATATGCACGAGCTGCTTCTTCTTGTGTACCTTCAAAGGAACACATGAGCACATGGATGATCAAATACTTACATTAGAATCGAAACATGGGATTATGTTAAGTTTGAAAACTCACTGTAAGTCCCAAGGTATAGGTACTTGTTGCCAAACACTCTCCCAATTCTTGCTTCCCATCTTCCATTGTGATGGTGCCTGTATTTAGTTTTCATACATAAAACCTTAGCACCATGTATTTTGTTGGACAAAATTTAGCAAATGTCTCACCTTGCTACTCCTCTATACTTTGATACACCTCTAGAAAAACCACTGCTTCTCCTACAATTAAAACACAAAACAGGATAAGAGCTTCCCAACACAAGCCAAAAGATTTAATTGCAGTATTTCTTCAAGAAACGGGATTACCTTCTCAGTGAAGCAAGATATTCTTCTTTAGTTACTGTTTTCATTATCTCAATTTCTTTCTCATAATCAGACACCTGCAAAAATATCAGTATGTGAGAAATTGACATCAGTCAGATACAAAAACTTATGCTTTTTTTATGGATGATAAACATACAGGAAAATTTGTGAAAGTTGATGTTCCCCAGTACTTGAGTGCAGCCAAATCATAAGCTCTAGCAGCCGCTTCTTCATCATTATAAGCTCCTGGTGGAACCATAAATTTACCCAAAAGGTCAGTTTCTCTATGTATCCTTGAATTCAGAGAAAACACTGTTAAAATCATACAGATGACCTACTTACCCAAATACACTGCTCCACATCAAGAAATCAACAAAGCCAGCCACATACAAAAACAGAACAACAATGCAATGAGCAATCCAAAATAAATATTAAAAACAGCAAATAGCCAATGAAAGTGAAGTGGGGAAAGAGTTCAACATCTACCTTGCTTTCCTTTCTTCTTCTGAGTGGGATTCCATGTTCCTTTATCCCATAGATGTGCTTCAAACCTTCCAGTCCACCTGTGTCTGCTCCCCACAAAGACTATGTTTTAGCTTGAAATCAGAAAACAATCACTAAAAGAATTGGAAATAGTTAAAAAAACTGAGAATAAGGGCCTCTTTTATTCTCTTCTCGTTTGTTCTATGTTTTAAAAACTACTTTCTAAAACACTTCCACACTACTCAATGATCAATTTTTCATCCAAAATCTACTGTTTCTAAAGTTGTTTCCAAAACACAGAAGCACTTGGTAGCAGTGCCAAGTTGTTTATGTTCTTCAATAAACTGCTTTTGAAAACAATAAACAAACAAGGTCTGAGATATGTTTACGAAGATCATGCCTGCTAACACCCCTGAACCTTGAACTTCTCTTCACAGTGGTGGCAGTACCAAGTTGTTTATGTTCTTCTAACTTTTCACCTTGTTGTTCATTGCCACCTAACACTGACATAGACGAACATCTTCGCCTCCTTTTGACACACTTAGCAGCAATAACCTCACTGCCATCTATAACAAGCAACCTATGGTTTCTTGGGCTCAGTTCACATTTCACAGGTGCAAGCTCCATTTCACTCTTGTCTTTTCTTTTTCACCAAACAACAATGCTATTACATGGAATGATTCAAGCACTGACTTCTCTGTATATATATACTTCAAAAGAAACTTGTCTCATTCTTAACATGTCATTTTGTTGTTAAAACTGGATTTTGGAACAAAGACAAAATAATGTCGATGATAACATTGCAATAAAACAAAGTCAATTGCTCACAACCCACGAAACCAATAACTTGTAGCTATTTATGAGCACACTCTTAGTGAGGTATGAACAAAATTAGCCTGTTCAATGTAAGACAACGTTTGATTAGTTGATAACCATCTAAAAATGATGCATTGATTTTATCAAAGTCTACAAGAATTTATGTTATATCTTATCACTTCCATGTGTTACAGAACTGAAACCAAACGAGACTATTTAGGATCGTAGATGGAGAAATTCTTTTGCATGAATGAGAAAAAAAAAATCACCAGAGTATACCCATTATATATTTGTTTATGGATTGACATAATTGGGAATGAACGAAGTGAATACTTGTATAAAATTAATAATTCTAAATAAAATTCATTATACAAAGTTAACTTTGAACTGATATAATTTTTGTCAAGCTAATAATAAAATTTAGTTTAAATTTTTTGTTTAATGAAAAATTATTTAGAGTTGTTTTTACTCAACCAATTAAGAAATAATGAATTCTTCATATAAAGTCAAACATAAATGTTTATTTAAAATCTATGAATGAGTGTTTTTGATGTAATTCTAGATTATCTAATGTAAATTCAAACATGTTAATATGCAAGAATAAAGTGATATGAAATAAGTTGATGATTGGAAATATTTTTTGAAGTTTTCTTTTAATTTTTAACTTGTTTCCTTGAAAATTACTTGGATCAAAAATAAAACTTATACAGAATTTAATGTACCTTTTAGCTTAATCTTTAGTTTTCCTCTCCATAAGATTACATTAAAGATTAAGATTTTAGGAGAAAAGTAAATATAATGTTACAAAAATGAATAAAGTATTAAGTTAAATAGGTCTGAATGGATGAATGAAAAACATAATTTTAGAAAGGTATAAGACAAAGGGTTTTGGCATGTTTTGGATAATGAGTTAAAAGTGTGTTTTTGTTTTTTGGGAGCAGCATGCAGGAGTTGTTTGTGTCGTGATATGATAAGATTTGTCAGTAATGATAATGGTTTGAGTAAAGGCGTGGCAAATGTCGTCCACTGTGGAATTGTGCAAAAGTTCCGAATAACTTGGTCTCTTACCTAGTACCAGCTGATAAATGACACAAACAGTTTATTCTCTCTGCGGAGCTTTTCAAGTTGTGATTAATTCCTATGCAAAACTATATTAATTCCTTTTACTTGAATTCAGTTTTTATACATTTGATTCTTTTTATTTAAATGTCCAAATTTTTTCTATTTTTTTAATAAGTAATTATTGTTTAATTTTGTCGTTATTTAAGATAATGTCATCATTACTTTACATTGTTATTGATTTCATGTAAATTAAAAACTAATTCTTATGCTACTCAATATCTAATTTTAGAAATCAATTTATAAACCAATTATCACATTATATTCATAATTCTGATTATTTTAGTAATCAATACTTTCAGTTTTGTAAATTGATAACTATATTATTTTTTACCACTAAAATTGGTTAATATATAAATATTTTCTTTGTAATGTTAGATATATGATTTAATTTTGTAAATTAAGATCTTATATTTTTTAAATAAAGTTAATTTGGTTTTATTTATTAACAACATTGGATTGGTTAATGGAAAAGTTGGTTTTTTTTCTTTCTTTTTTTCATTTCATTTTGTTTTTCTCTATATTGTTGCTTTCATCCCTTCATTTTCTTCCCATCATGAGATACAACACAACCTTAACTATTCCATGAATATTGAACAAACATTGAAGCTCATCGTCCACAAGATATGACCATCATCACCTAAGAAAACACCAAAAGGTTCAGAACCAATAACAATAACTACAACTTTAAAGCTTAAATGGAAGAAAATCTTCTTTCATACTAAAACCAACTTTAGTATGGTTATTATGACCATATAACAAACATTTCTTTAGGAGATATTTTAATGTACTTCAATATACAAATGACAACATTTCATTGATCTACATATAGGAAATTAAGAATTTAACTCACCACTTTGACTACAAAGCAATGTTAAGACAAGTAATAGTAAGATAGTTCAGTTTGGTATTATGATCAATGCATGTGTCAATAGATTTTAAATTCATGAACCTAATTTCCTCTAAAATATCAAATGTATATTTTCTTTAAGATATAACAATACCATTGTTGTATTGTGTTACTTTAATTCCTAAGAAATATTTGAATTTTCTAATATCTTTGGTTTAAAAGTGGTGACAAAGGTGTTGTTTCTACTGTAAGATGCCATGGTGGTTACTATCTATAAGAATAATGTCATTAACATATACTATTAGATAGATATACCCAAAACTTGAGTGACGATAAAAAAATTTGAATGATTTACCTCATTGCAAGTCATATTAAATTGTTCAACAACACTACTAAATTTTTCATATCAAACCCCACGAGACTATTTCAGGTCATATAAAGATTTCTGAAGATGACATATCGACTTAGAGGACTACCCCTGAGTAACAAAACCTAAAGGGTTCTTCATATAGATTTCTTCCTACAAATCCTCAATAAGAAAAACATTTTTGATATTTAATTGGTAAAGTAGTCATGGTTGAAGATTGACTATGATTATAAATAAACGAATAGAAGCCATATTTTTCATTAGAGAAAAAAATATCGCCATAGTACCATCAAGACCAACTTTGATAGTCAAAATCCACCTACAACCAACAACAAATTTCTTATATGATAATGGGACAAACTCTTAAGTTCACTAATAACATTTATTTCATCCAACATGACCTGATGGCAACCAGGATGGGCTAAGGTATCATCTATAAATTTTGGAATTGACACGAAAGAAATAAACAAAATGTAGGTATAAAAAGGTTGATATAATCTATGGTAATTCAAAGTAGAGTAATAAGGAGAGTGATTACATGTACAACGTGTATACCTCTTCAAAGGGTAAATGAAAGTTTAAACTTAGTTTTCAAAGTCGGAGGAGATGGAACTGATAGGGCAAATGGGCAAGTGTACCGAGTCGCACAAGTAATATAAAATGGTAAGACCAAGTATCGTATCCTAAAGGACTCTCGGTGTTGAACAGTTGTGTGATAACAAGATTAATTAAGACTTAAAATAAAATAAAAAGAGATCATTAGGTTTGAATGCAAAAAACATAAAATAAAATATGCATGCAATTGATCAATAGCAAAGGGACACAAAGATGAACGAATGTTGATTACTATGAGATGGGTATGTTGTTGGGGTTATATTTCATCAAGTTCCCTCTCATGTATATAAGAATTCTTCTTTATGCATTAATGCCAACGTCACTCATTAAATTATCTAAACTCGATCCCTCAACGAATAAGCTTGTCCCAAATTACCAGTTCATACAATTCCTAACATTCCTGGTAATAAGATGTGAAGATCAAGATATTAAGACGACCAAGACTCATACCTTCATCCCTGAGAAATATAACTCTTAGGAGTAATTCAACAAGAACCTGAATTGTAAGGAACCTCCCAACACTCATGCAATTCATAAATCATGCTAATGAATGAGTTAAACACAACAACCATTGAAACAGATAAATTACTCTAAAAATTAATGGAAAAGCATATGGAACTAAGAATGAATTCAAATACATGAGAGTTTATAAGGTTACATCATCCCTCAACAACAAATAGAAATTAGTTCTCTATAGACATGGGGGAACTTTATGAACAATGGAAGAAAGAATGAGAATGAAAGCCTAAGAATTGGGAAAAGAGTGTATTGTTATGCTTTTCTCTGTTGGAGATACAAAACCTAGAGCCCTAGGGTCCTTTGAATAGTGCTAGAAACTCGCCAAAACAAGGCCCGGTCCAATAGAATCAAAACAGAGCAGAAACAGGGCCTGATCCACGAAAGGTCGACGCTCAGGCGCCCCATTTAGGCCGCCTGGGCAGTGAGAACACCTCGTGTAAGGCACAGGGTTCGAGTTGGATGCCCAAGCTTCGAGGCCCCGCCGCCCAAGCAGCCAGGGTCATTGCCCGGGCGGTGGACGTCGATTTTGCACGCTCAAGTTTCCCTTCTGGGCGCCCGGGATTCGGATTGTCCCTCCTTCTGGTGCCTTTTTAATCCTTCTGAGTTCCATCTTCTTGACTCTTCATCTCTGCTTCCAATATTTCCTTAATCTCTGTCAAAACAAAGAGAATTAGTCATAGAATCATTGAAATCAACTTCAACTCTCTTATTCACACAACTTATTGAAAAAGTATGAGTCCAAGCAAGTTTCTAAGTGAAAAAAGGTGTTTTTAGTATCAAAATCACATAACAAATAACGGTGTTTTAAACCGTTATCAAGAACCACTTTATTATTAAGACTGACCAGAATAGTTTGAAGCAATTGTTGTATCAAACCCTTCAAACTCCCAAGCAACAACAGTGGCTGCCAAAATTCTTAGGCTATGATTTTGAGATCCAATATAAAGCTGGGAAGAAAAACATTCTTGCAAATGCTTTATCCAGGTGTTTTTTCATGGCTTGGTATGAACCTGACTTGGCTACAACAACTGGTGGACTTCATTCAAAAAGATCTGAAGTTGTCTTAAGTGTATAACAATTGTCTTCCAGGTCAATATCCAAATGTTGAATATGTTATTATGGAGAGTATGCTTTTTTTGGAAGGGTCCTATTATGGTGCCTAATAATCCCACTCTCATTAATTAAATACTCCAAGAGTTTCATAATTCCAAAATTGGAGGTCATGTCGGTATCACTAAGACCACTGATAGAATTGGAAATCAATTTCACTAGACCAATATGTAGCAGGACATTCAGAAATATATCAATGAATGTACAGTTTGTCAACAAACGAATGTGGATCATGCCTTACCCAAAGGATTGTTGCAACCATTTCCTATTCCACAACAGGTTTGGGAGGATATTGCTATGGCTTTTATCACTCATCTTCCAACCGCTAATGGGTACACAACAATCATGGTTGTGGTTGACAAATTGTCTAAATTTTCCGATTCCATTCCTTTAAGATCAGATTTTTCTAGCAAATCAGTAGTAGAAGCCTTTATTGCACAAGTGGTAAAGATACATGGCATTCCAAAATCCATAGTATCAAACAGGGACAAAGTTTTTATTAGCTCTTTCTAGCAACAATTATTTAAATCTCAAGGAACTACATTAGCCATGGGGTATGTGTATCATCCTCAATTCGATAGCCAAACAGATAAGTTAGATGCATTTGAGGTGCTATGTGTATGAGAATCCTAAGTCCTTGATTAATATGTTGTCATGGGGCCAGTATTGGTATAATACTTCCTTTCATCATAGTTTAGGTATGACTCCTTTTCAATCCGTGTTTGGAAGACTTTCACCTAAACTTGCAAGATATGAACAAAATCCTAAAGATCTTGATGAGTCAATATTTTCTTGACTTTACTTAGTTTATTGTGCTAGAATTAATCAGGGAATTGTGCTTAATTTTCCGGTGTTTTCCCGTTTTTCCTAAATATGCTTAATTTGACCGGAAATTCTAATTTTAATTAATTTAAATTTTCTTAGCTAATTATTTGCATCATTATTTGCAGGGAAAATTTTGGAGATATATTTTGGAGCATTAGGATGAAGACAAAATAAATCAAGACTCTTCCATAAGCATTTTAGAATTAGTT
>NC_028357.1:11976860-11981487 GCF_000741045.1 Vigna radiata var. radiata | reverse complement strand
CCGCCACTTTCATATATCATCTTTCTGCTGGAACGTTCTTGGGGGAAAAAAGGGGACGGTGGCTCACGGTTTTCTTTGAATGGATGGTGGTATCTCGATGGATGAATGATTAAGGAAGCTGCTCACTCACCTTGCTGGAATGGTGATTAGATTGGAAGCACCAAGCTTCACGTTACTGCTTAATGTTCCATTTATTTCACGCTGATTTCTTTAGTTGGTTATGCCACGGCCTACTGGAACAGTTTGCTTGGATAAGAGGTGTTCGATTATTTGATTCATTTGGGAGAAACTCCAGCAGCTGTCACGTTTTCTTTAAGTTTTGTTTTCACTTGAATGCAATGTGTTGTGCTTTTTGATTAGCAATTTCACTTTCCATATTACTTGGCTAATGTAGTTTCATCTAGGAATTCCACATGTGCTTGTTCAGTTTTCTTTTATTTATTTAGATAAACTTTATGTCTTTTTATTTTCTTTTATTTTAAATTAGTTTGAAATGTAGGTTGAGTTGTTTTTAATTTCTTTAATTTAGTTTTGTATTTAATTTAATTTAACTATGTTTAGATATTTGTTTAGTCTAGTATTGGGTTTAGTATTTTCACTCTCTGGACTCGATTTTAAAAAAATAATTGCAACCACACCAGAGGTCCAAATGCTACTTTTTATGTGTCAAATGAAAGACATTTGAGTCTATTTTCCAGGAAAAAAAAGCTCATCTCATTTGGAGCTCTGTAGAAAAAGTTATGGATAAAACATTGAGCAAAGGTCAAAGTTGTCCTGTTCCAGCGTGAATTTTCGTATTTACTGTAGCAGTTTCGTTTTTACTGTTTTAATTTCATTTTCATGCATGGTGAAATGTGTTGTTGCATTTAATTTCGTTTTAACTGAATTTAATTACGTTTTTACATATGCGTTTTAATTGAATTTCATTTTAATTTTTCTGCATTCACCACGCAAACCTTTCACAGACCCCCCACTTCGTGTTTGACCTGAGACTCGAACCACAGTTTGGTCCTTGAGAGACGACCTAGGAGTCATTTCCTAGTCTATACTGCATTCCTAATATGCAATCAAATTTGTATGGGCCGCGACAGCCCATCAANTTTGGTCCTTGAGAGACGACCTAGGAGTCATTTCCTAGTCTATACTGCATTCCTAATATGCAATCAAATTTGTATGGGCCGCGACAGCCCATCAAATTTTGGCGCCGTTGTCGGGGACCAACGATTCAGTTTTAGGTCTTTGTTGTGTTAGTGTGTGTTGTGTTTTGTTTTGTGTTGTGAGTGTGATGTTCTGTTTGGTGTTTTCGTCATTATCTGTTGCATTTGGGTAGCTTTAGTTGCATATTTTCATTACATTCTTCTTTTTCCCCCTCTTTCTACATGTCTACCTATTTTGGTGATGTGGATACTGTTTCTTCTGCCTATGTCCATGACTTTGATTCTACTCCTGCTTATTACTCTGATATTGCTTCTCATATATACTCTGCTGATTTCTATGTTGAGAATAGAATGGTTCCTCCTTCATCTCATGAGAGTGCTCCTAGGGAGCCGTTTCCAATTGATAAGGAGGATATTCGTTGTGTTTTCAACACTGGACTGATAGATTTGCTGTCTAGGTTTCATGGTTTTGCAGGTGAATGCCCATATAGACATTTGGAGGAGTTCTACACCATATGCTCTTCAATGAAACCTNCAGATGTCTCGGATGAGGACATGTTCTTAAGGGCATTTGAATACTCGTTAGTTGGAGCGGCAAGGTATTGGCAGTTTTGTCTTCCTTGTGGATCCATCACCAATTGGGAAGATCTTAAGCAACTATTTTTGGAAAGATTCCGCCCTTCACAACATCAATATCAAGAACCACCATTCCAGAATGCTTGTATGCCTCCCCTTGTCCAAGAACCACAGCAGTTGCAGTTTCATGAGCTTGCACAAGCAACTCATCATCCTTCCACTACTTCTGAGCCTACATTGAAGGAGTTATTGGAGCAGATGACTATTCTGAACATTCAGTTCCAGCAAGTGAACATGGAGTTTCAGCAGGAGACCAGAGCTTCCTTTCAGAGTTTGACTGATCAGATAGGGTAGATGGCCACTCAACTCACTGAGGAACAGTCTTATGTTTCAAAGGAATCACCATTTCAGACTCTTCAGCTTTCAGACGATGTTGATGCCATCCACATAGGAGATGAGGAGCAGAGTCATGAGCTCAGTATTGTGCCACCTACTTTCCCATACTCCTATGTCCCCAGTCTTGCACCTGAGGAGACTGATCAAGAATTTGAGGACCAGGCTGACATGAGTACCACTTTTGAGATAGGTAGACCAGCTTCACCTTCCACCACTCAACCAATTTTCAGGGAAGTGGAGGTAGACATACCTATTATTGATTCTGTTGTTAATGATTATGTTGTTGATAGGTTTGTTGATGTTTATGATATTGATGAGCATGCTTTTGATTTTCACTCTCTGCATGATGAGAAACAACTTTTGTCATCTTGTCTGAATGTTCATTCTCCATGCACTGAACATGAATCTAATTCTGTTGTTGATATTGCTTCTGAATTTGAAAGTGATTCATGTTCTGAGAGTTTATTTGAGGTTCAGCCCCTTACATTGGGATTGGGTGTTATACCCCTGCATGTTATTTCTGTAGAACCACATTGCACTAACCATGTTGCAGGAGGTACACATGCATTTGATCAACACACACCCATGGTGGAAGACAAAGGTGCCGACAGTTTGAAGATTAATAGGCACCAGCTGAACCTGCTGATCAACAATCACTGCTTCTTAGATCCAGCTGTGGAGGACATCTCCCTGCTCGATCAAATTTGGAGGATGAAGCAGTTCTTCCTCAAGACTTCCTTGCTGAATCCGGTGGTGGAAGAGATCTCCCTGAAAGTCCAAAATTGGCAACTGCCACCATGATCAGGGGAGTTCCCTTTTTCCCCTCTCCCCTCTTTCCCTACTTTTATTGCACTTGTCCATGATATGTTGTTTGTTCTGATTTCTGATTTGATGATTGTGACACATTGAGGACACTGTGCAGTTTAAGTGTGGTCTATTGGGGGAGAGTCTGATTTTTCTTTGATTAGTTTATGTTTTCTACGTTAATTTTTTTCTTTTCTAGGTAGTTTTTGTTGTGTCTTGTGTACAGTTTTGCATGTTTTTTCTTGATTTCTGGACTTTGTTTAGATTGTAGATGTGTCCTTCACTTCATTGATACTCTGATTGGTTTGCATCCTTGCTTTTCTTTAATTGAAGGATGATCATGATGTTTGAGAGGGTGATTGATTGTGATAGAAATACCCTGTGTGAGATTTGAGCCACTTGATATTCTTTCTTGTGTGTGATATGTCTCTTGATTGCTTGCACATATGCCTTGGCTTGACTCTTGTTGATGATTCTTGATTGATATGCATGTTTGAAAGTGATAAAGGCAGCTTTGTTGTTGAGCCCTTCTAGCCAAATGAGCCTACCTTGTTGTGATCCTTTGATAGCCCCTTTGAGCCTTTACTTTTCCCATTTCTTTGTTTTGAAGCTCATACACTAGCCCTAAGTGAAAAAAACCATGATTACCTTAACCTTCGGGAATTTTGGAGCTTTGGAAGTGTTTTGGGAATAAGTGTGGTCTCTTGGGATATTCAGATGAATTGGGTAGTTGGTTCCTCTTCTTGTTTTGTTTTTGTAAATACATGGTGTATCTTGTCTCTTAGAGTTGTGTTCTGAAAAGAGATAAAAGAAAAGAGACAGATGAAAAAAAAAAGAAAAAAAATACAGAAAAATGAGAAAAATTAAAAAAAAAATTGTGAATAATGGAGTCAAGAAGAGGATTGAATTAGAAGGTTTGGGTGTGATTTGATTGTATTTTCACTTGTTCCCCATTGCTCCTCTATTCCTTTTGGTTTGTAGCTTCTCATCCATATTTATCATCCCTTGTCCTTGGCCCCATTACATCCATAAAAGACCTTTTGATTTGAACATGCATATGTGTTTTGAGTATTGATATTAGAGGCTTGCCAAGTCTGTTTGTGTTTGCTTTCTTGAGTGCATTGAGTTGACATTGTTTANCNTAGACACTTGAGAGAAACACTGATAGTGTGCATCTGTGAGGTTCTGTCATTTTTGTTTCACCTCTTNAANTGATTGATCGTTTTGTCATGCTTTGAATTGCTTGGATGATTTCTCTGAGTATCTAGTTTCCTTGATTTTGTGTTGGATACTGTCTACTTCCTTTCTTTGTCCAGATTTCTTGAGGATTGTGTAATTCTGTTTCTTTCCTTGTCAGTCTCTGTTGTTTGTGTGTTGAGTCTGTGTCAATTCCCTGATNTCCTCATAACTGTTCCCTGATTTGCGTCTTGATTTTGCCCAGGAGTGCAAAAGACTAAGTGTGGTCTATTTTGATGAGTCAATATTTTCTCGACTTTACTTAGTTTATTGTGCTAGAATTAATCAGGGAATTGTGCTTAATTTTTCGGTATTTTCCCATTTTTCCTAAATATGCTTAATTTGACCGGAAATTCTAATTTAATTAATTTGAATTTTCTTAGCTAATTATTTGCATTATTATTTGCAGGGAAAATTTTGGAGATATATTTTGGAGCATTAGGATGAAGACAAAATAA
>NC_028357.1:11948108-11975420 GCF_000741045.1 Vigna radiata var. radiata | reverse complement strand
TTTGGTCCTTGAGAGACGACCTAGGAGTCATTTCCTAGTCTATACTGCATTCCTAATATGCAATCAAATTTGTATGGGCCGCGACAGCCCATCAATCCTATATTAGTGAAAGAAGCTCAAGAGATCAAGTCTCATTACAACTAAAGGCCAATTTATTGAAATCTCATATCTATATGAAACAACAAGCATATAAAAGAAGGAGAGACATTCAATTGGAGGTGGGTGATCTAGCATTGGTTAAGGTGCAACCATATAGGCAACAATCCTTGGCCTTATGAAAAAATAAAAAATTGGGACTCAAGTTTTTTGGGTCGTTTGAGGTTGTGGAAAAGATAAGAGTTGTTGCTTATAGATTACAATTACTTAACACAACTAAAATCCATCTTATGTTTCATATTTCCTTACTCAAGAAGTTCCAAGGAAATCTACCACAACTATATCTTCCCTTACCCCTAACAACATCAGAGTTTGGTCTTATAATGCAGCCTTGGAACATACTAAGGTGTAGAGTGGTAACACGGAATCACAAGAAGGTATCACAGGTATTAGTGCAGACATTTGAGATCCTAAAGAGGCTACTTGGAAGGATGTAGAAGAAGTAAAACAAACGTATCCCTTGTTCAACCTTGGGTAATGTAACATGCTTAAAAGAAAAAGGGTAGAAAAGGGAATGCACACCTAAAATGGGTAAGGAACAAATGGGTAAATTGGCAGAGAATTCAAGTAACAGAGAAACCGTTAGAAGCACACGTTAGACCAAGAGAAACGTGTATTTGAAGGACTACGTGTGAGCAAAAGGAGGCAGACATGTGGTATGAAATTTCTTCTTGAATCTTCTCTCTATCAATGGTTTATTCCCTATTCTTCTATCAATTTTGGGTTTCTTCTCTGTCGGGTGCTATATTCTTCTAGCTCGGGCATCATTACCCACTATCATCTACACTATTTTATTAGTGCTACCATTGTTTCAGTCGTATTTTGTAGTTGAATATATACATTTCATACTTCCATACTATAATTTGTTACTTTCAGTGCATCAATAAAATCAGTTGTTTCAGAACCTGTGACTTTTAGTTAGGGATTTCTTTCTCTGGTCCACTCGAGAACACTGACAAAACTTTGTTGTCTTCCATTAACTTCAATTCTTAATGAGGATTTCTAGTTAGGGCACGAGTTAAGGATAAGCAGAGTGTGATGGGTAGGAGACTATGTTAGGGCTCGAGGTTAGGAGTTAACTTGGCTGCGAGTGCGGCCAATGTAGAGGAGATGCAAGCATTGGAAGCTAGGGTTTTGACGTCATCGCTAGATCGGTGTTCCTCTATGGGCGTAGGTGGAGGAGAATGGATGGAGATTGAGTACGAGTTTAAGAAAGTTTGTTCTTCTATGTAAATGAGTTTCTTCTTCTCTAATATATAGGTTTCTTTCTTTCGAATGATTTCTTATTTTTTGAGTGAGTCAACACAAGACTAAACTTTTTAATAAATATGTTTTTTTAATTAAACATTATCTATTGATATCACAATAAATATTGCTAAAATTTAAAAACGTTCTCTATTAATCTATTTAAAATTGATATTTTTTAAAATATATAAAACAAATATAGATAGTGATTTTTAATTAAGTCTTGTCTATGTATGGTCAACATTATTTCATACGGTGTTATTTTTTAATTCGTGTTTTGATTCACAACACTTAATTAAATAAACATTTTTTTATTGAGAATTTTGTATTAATGAAATAATTAAAAAATAAAAGTAAAGAAACCAATACATTCATTTTTTTTATTCCCATTACCAGTATCGATTATCAGTAATTGTAACATATATCTTGTTTATCTAATAGAATTTTCCTCCAATCTTGATGATAAAATATCGTAATCTTAGTATCCATTGAAATCCTAAACAATGATAATTATATGCATAATCATCGTTGGAAGTAGAAAACAATGATCACTATAACAATTATTTATTTTAAAAATTGGCAGCATATACATTGATCAATAACCATCTTAAAAAGAGCTCTTAATGACCTACTTTGCTCAGTGTTTTGTATTTGCTCAGTGTTTTGTATTAGTACATGAAGACACTCATACTCCACATTCAACAAGTGAATCAGAATTACACCTTACCAACGGCTAGCTGTTTGAGATGAATCTTCACCCAAATACAGCTGCTCTCTATGCTAACTTCACAAAGTCCTACTCCCAAAAGGACGAACTAACAAATAGGGTTAGAAAAATCCAAGTTTCTTAAATACTAGAGGGCAAGTTGTCACCTCATTAATTTATTTAAAGATAAAATAACAATAAAATAATTAATAATGTAATGAAAATGAACTTCAATTATTTTCAATTTTTTAAAATATAAAACAATAGTTACTTTGGGAGCGATAGTAGATATGGTTGCACAACAAAACAATAAGTCAAAGGGATTGGTTGAAAGATTATACGTTTGAGTAGGAATGACGAAAAAATTCGTTCCGCGGATATCTAGAGATAAAATTCGTGATAATATTTACGGGTATTTATTAACTACGGATTGCGAGTAACGAATATTATAATATCCGCTTATAAATAGATCAGATATGAGTATTATCTGAAAAAAGTAAAAATAAAAATTTAATTTATATTTTATTAAGTTAAATATAATTAAAATTAAAATTATTTATATTTCATAAAGTTAAATTTAATTAAAATTAAATTTTAATTTATATTTAATTTAACTTATATTATATTTTATATATTTTTTGTAATTTTATTTAAATTTTATTTTAATAATTTATAAAAATATATTTTTTAAATGTTAACAGAATTAACTTCTTTTTGTAGATCGAATTGGAGATACCCGTTATCATCTTTATATGTAAGAGTGACTCTTAAATGTTATATCTCTCTTAGAACCTAATTTATAGTTCTAATTTAAAAGCTAGGTAATGAGACAACAAGACATATAATTTCTCTCTACTTAAAACTTTATGATGATATAAAAAACAAACAGCTATTATAATATATTATTCACTTGGTTTTTCCTAATTGAAAATATCATTATTATTATAAAAAACATTCCTTTTATAAAATGAAGAAAGAAAAATACTCTTGTAAATTTGGAAGCACAGTTGTGATTTCCAGTGGCGTAAAATGAAGAAAACATTCCTTTTATAAAATGAAAGGATGTTTAGAATCTGTCTAAGTTAAATGAAAAGAGATATATATGGCATAAACGTGTTTATATCTATATATACGAATGCAGTGGTTTGTCTGATCTGGTGTTGTTGATATATATAGTTTGGCATAAAAAGAATTAGCAAGGGAAACCCACTCTGCACTTAAGGCTTCCAGCATAGCGTGTAAGCCTTCCGACGTAACTTCCTGGCTTGGCTTTGATCATGTCTAGCCTTGAGAATGGTCTGTTAACAAGCTCAGGCCCAGATTGTACAAAAAATGCTCCGTTCATGTACTCATCGTTGATTGATCTCCACTGCCAATGTGTCCACACGCTCTCAGGAGAGTATTCTCTCTTTGTGATCTCCTTAGCATATATGTTGTCAGGGCCAATGAATCTGTTACCCTCGCTTATGATCGTCGGGTTCATGCTCCCACCAATCGCATACATTTCCCAGTGAGTGTAATCGTTGTTAACCACATGGAAGAAACCATGTCTGCATCTCGGCATCCTTTGAATCAATCTCTTCCCAAAGTGGTTGAATGCCAGAGTGATTTGCATGATCTTATCTGCATCGTAGCTGTCGCTCGCACCGAACAGCATCGCCTCGTTGTGGTCTGTGAAATGGCTGTTGGAAATCGTAATGGCAGTGGATCCCATGATGGCATCGATAAGTCCATCGTAGCAATTTCTCATCGAAACGTGATCGATCCAAACGTTGCTAGAACCAAAGATGGAAATGCCATCTCCATCACTCTGAGTCCTCAGCCCATAATGTGTCTCAGAATCTCTGATCAGCCCACCACCATGAACCGAAATGTCGTAGATCTTAATTCCATGAATGATCACGTTCTTGATGAACTGGATGGTGATGCCAGCACCATTGGAAATGTAGACATCAACGCCTCTTCCATCAATGGTCTTGTCGCTGGTCATGATCAGCTCCTGCTTCAGGTTGATGATCATGTTGCGTTCAAAGATGATCCACAACGGACCATTACGTGTAACTGCATGGCGGAGAGTTCCTGGCTTTAAGTCAACCATGTTATCATCTGAAGGGTCTGTTACCACGTAGATCGGACCACCTTTTCCTCCAACAGTGTTTCTTCCAAAGCCCTGAACACAATCTGCAAGCTTCTGCCTGTTGTTGGCCCAGTTGGGGTCACACCTCCAGCACCTGTCAATGGGGTTCGTCGCCATGCAACCCTCATGAATGTTCTTTCCCCTCAAGTTCCTTCGCGTATCCTTCCCAACTATAAGTCTGTTTTGTCAACACAACACAATTCAGCAACTGTTACATCAAAAAAAAAAAAAAAAAAAAACACAACACATTAAGATTTGAGAAAGCTGACTCGGTGACAGTGGAAGTCAAGTTTCCTGAGACTGAATATGGATCTTCAAAGTATGCTGCTTTATTGTCCTCTGCAGCCTTTTCTGCCCTTGCCTTCCAGTATGTATCAAACTCGTTTTCATGGTTCTTCCAATACTCATCATTCTCCAAGGGATTCGCATTCAGGGTAGGGATTAAGACTCCCAAACAAAACAGAACCAAAAGGTTCTTTCCGATTGCCATATATATTTAGTTTTCTTTTTCCAGTTTTTTTTTTTTTTTTTCAATTACGCGGCCAAGGTTTGACTCCTGTGGTGTGGAAGCTAACCTCGGCCACCACAAAAGAGAATAAAAAACCTTCTTATTTGGAACTGAGAAAAAGTGTTTGATGAAGGTTTTTTATGTATGGAATGTAAAGGAGGGTATTTATATATATATATATATATATATATATATATATATATATATATATATATATATATATATATATATATATATATATATTGAAACTGCGATTCAAAAGCCAAATTTGGGTGTTTTTAGAGATATAAAATGCTGAAAGAAAGACTAACCGATTAACAAATCCTTTCACTTGTGGCCATGCACAACCACTGTTATTCCAAATTCCTATTTTTCATGAACAAAAAATCACTGATCCATCTTCGTTTGACTCTAAAATGGGCATGCCAAATCAACCTCAGTAAGATGTTTTATATTAAGCCTATATATTTCAGTAAATTATAATTATTTTATTTTATTTTTAAATAATGTTCGAAATGCATTAACAAATCTTCTTAATTATATACTTTTTATTGTTAAATGAAATGAGTGAAGACTTATAAAATTTTGAACTGAATATCCCATGATCCCTGTTCATTTCTAGATTTATAAGTGTAAAATGAGTTTGTTTGTTTGTTTGCTTTTTGGATTATTAGCATTAAAAAATGTTGTTTAATAAAGAAGTGAGAAATTGTATGTATTATAGTTAGATTTTTTTTTTTTTATGGAATTAGTTAAGATTTAAGAAAACAATTTTGAGCTTGTGTTTAGTGAAAATTGATGGACACATCATAAAAACTTTCTTTTCGCTACTTTTTTTCCTGAGTGTTTTTATAAACTTTTCATTAACTATATATCACGTTTATATACACATTTTATCGTTCAATCATTTTATGAATTTTATTTTGTAAGTTTGTTTTCCAAATATTTTAATAGTAAAATTTTTCACTATTTTGTAAATTTACCTATATTTTAAGTTTTAACGTCGAAAGATGACATGTTATGAAAGAAAACAAAAACATCAAAATAACTTCATTTTGTAAAAACGTTACCTTTTTCATATAGTTATTTATTTATTTTGTTCAACATGATCTCTTTATCAATAAAAAAAACAATTAATCAAACTTCTCAATTTTAAAAAATCAACAATAATTATTTTAAGGTTCACTCAAATCCTTCAAATTATACAAATACAACAGTGTAACTTTTTCTACCTTGAAAGCTCATTGTTAGTGTGATAAATTATTACTATGCAATGATTATAAATTCTATTACGTGTAAATTAAAATGGTTAATATTTATTTATTAGCGATTTTATTATTAATTGAATGGAAAAGGATTATATTGTCGTGTTTTAAAAAATTAAGGAATTTGAATGAATATTTTTATGGCTTAATATTTCTGATGGTCTCTATTTTTGTCAAGTGCGTTCACTTTGGTCTTCATGTTTTTTTCTGTTCAATGTTATCTTAAAAAGTGTAAATTTTGTTCAATTTGGTCATTTTTGCTAACGCTGTTTAAATCGTTAACAGCAAATAATCCAAGTGTGCACAACAGTGTTGAGATGGCATTTAACTACTGCCACGTCACCAAAAGTAGAGTTTCGTGGCAGCCCCACCCCAAAATTAGGCTTCTGTATTTGGGGGAAACCTTCCTGCACCTACGCCGTGAGAAGAAGGAAAACGTTGCTCGCTTTGCTTCAATGGAGGATGATTTCGTGAATTGTGCAATCCATGGTAGCATGAAGAAGATGAACATGGTTGTGTAAGAAAGCAGGGGAATTATATGTAGGTTTGTTTCTGTAGTTGGGAATGTTGCAGAAACATACTTGTTCTTAAAAAAAACAGGGAAATATGCCTTGGTTATGGCCACAATCGAGGTATAAAATCACTCAACGACATCGGTTCAGGACCCAACCGAGGCATAAAGTCTGATGGAAGAAGAAAAGAAAAAAGACCCTACTGCCTCGGTTTAGATCCCAACCGAGACAGTAGAGGTGGACATACTACCTCGATTCAGAGGGAACCGAAGCATAAAGTCCTGCAAAAAAAAAATTAAAAAATAAAAATAACCGTTGTCGTTCAGAGGCGAAATCGTTCACCTTTTTGCCTCGCCTGCATATGCCTCGATTCAGGAACCGCTGCCAAAAGGCAAAAATAACCGTTGTCGTTTCCCCATACTGCACTAGTGCATGGTGGCCGGTGGAGGCAAGCAAAGGCGCGATTCTAGGTTTCTTTGATTTGGGATTTTTCTGGATTTCGTTGTGGTTCTCTGTAGGTTGGAGAAGATGATGGCCCTGGAGCTTTGCACAACGACGGCAAGGATTGTCGCGCTGACAATAAAGCTTTCGATTTGGATGATTCATGGCTATGGAGGTTGCGTTTGATGGCTGTCATGGTGCTCTGCAGGTGCGACTTCATGACGGCATGGTGACTTTGGACGATCTCTGTAGTGGCAGTGGCATTAGGGTTCAGTGGCGGTAGGGTTCGGTGGGCTGAAGGTTGAAGAAGATGGTGACGTGACAGGAGTTAAATGTCATCTCAACACTATTGTGCATACCTGGAAGTTAACAATTTAAACGGCGTTAGCAAAAAGGACCAAATTGAACAAAACTTACACTCTTTAGGAAAACATTGAACAGAAAAAAAAAAACATGGACTTGACAAAAATATGGACCATCAGGAATATTAAGCCTATTTTTATTAAGTGTGGTATTAAACTTAATAAAATAAATAAATAAAAATAAAAATAAAATTATGAAATCAAAATAATAATAATAATAATAATAATAATAATGATAATAATAATAAGGGTTAAATATGTTTTTAGTCCCTGAAGTTTCACTGATTTTTGGTTTTAGTCCCTACATGAAACATTGACAGCATTTCATCCTCTAAGTATGATAATTCTTATTATTAGTCCCTAAAAACAGACTCTGTTAGTTTAACTGTGATGTGGCTAACGGCACAACCACATAGTCTTCCACCTTCACTGACCATTACTTGCCACGTTGACATTGGGATTTAAAAAATTTTATTTGCACGTGTCTGAGATGAATTAGGGATCAATTAGGCTTAATTTAGGGCAAATTGGATTTTAGGAATTGGGGAAAAGTTACCATGCTTCTCCGATAGAGAGTTGAAAGTGATATACCATGCTTTGAAGTACTGCACAAACATTAATAAACAAGAAGAGTTTCAAACTTATCCTCGGAACAGCACAATCAACAAGAAGAGTTCCAAATGCCTTCACATTCATCCTTAGACATACATACCTGTACAACAGCAGCCATTTCCGCCGTGAAGAACCGCCGGAAGTGAAGCATACACAACATCCCTCAGACCATTGGAGACGAGCATTGAAGGCTCAAAAATTGCAGGTGGATGGTGATCAGCCACAGCCACAGCCATAGGCTCCTTCACAATGCGCTTCATCTCAACGTCGAGGCGCCCTGCTGCGAAATCCACCCATTTTGGAAGCTTAGTGAATGGCCCAACCAAGTGAATGCCTGCCCCTGGAAAACAAACTTCTCCTCACAACAAAACTTTCCTTCGTGGCAGAGTCTGGTAATGAAGAGTCATCATCTGCCACCCCATCATCATTCTTCTCATCAGCTTCACCAATTCCTAAAATTCAATTTGCCCTAAATTAACCCTAATTGATCCCTAATTCATCTCAGACACGTGCAAATAAAATTTTTTAAATCCCAATGTCAACATGGCAAGCAATGGTCAGTGAAGGTGGAAGACTATGTGGTTGTGCCGTTAGCCACATCACAGTTAAACTAACGGAGTCTGTTTTTAGGGACTAATAATAAGAATTATCATACTTAGAGGATGAAATGCTATCAATGTTTCATGCAGGGACTAAAACCAAAAATCAATGAAACTTCAGGGACTAAAAGCATATTTAACCCTAATAATAATAATAATAATAATAATAATAATAATAATAATAATAGCTAAACGACATGTCGCATTCTTTTGCAAATAATCACTTGGTTAAAAATTTAGCAATAGTATAACTTGTAAAAGTTATAAACTTATTAAAAAAACATTTAAAAAAAATATGATTGGTGAAATGATAAAAATTATAATTAACTTAACTAATTTAACTGTACATTTTTTCGAAGTATTTATTCTCTAAAAGAATTAAATGACTATACTATTTTATTTAACGTCAAACTTCGATTACAGTTTTCAAAACCAATAATAAATTACACTTTTAAAAACAAATGACATAATCTAATACGCATAAAGTTAACCTTCAACTTTTAAGTAGACACCAAGTTTCAAATTGGAAAAATTTATATATACATCTTCCAACTTTCCTAAACCCTTCTAATAGTTAATAAAAAATTAATTGTTTTATTTTTCTAATTGATTAATCTAAAATTATTTTATATTTTAAAATAAAAATATTATTTTATTAGTGTTCGATAGATATTAAATAAAAAATGAATTTTTTATATATCATCACTCTTTCAAATTTGCAAAAAGTGTAAAACATTTCATATGGTGAATAGGCATAAACAACATTACAATCAGGGATAACCTGGAAATAGTGGTACTGTGACATGTGTGCTTTGCAAAGAATAAGATAAAAGTATCCAATATTTAATTTTAAATTGTGAGGTGTTTAGTACGGCTTCTAAAACTTATATAATAAGTGGACATGTCTTAAAACAATTCAATATAACTATATGGCAGAACAATTTCATCAGTTCTACATGCTTTTGGGATGAATAATAATGGAAACATTATCTAGAAAATTATGTGAATGAAAATAATAATATGTATATGGGAACATATAAATAATCCAAGAATTTTGAAATTAAATAAATAAATCGATAAGCTATCATGAAATTATCAACTTATTCATTCATATAAACATTCCCTTTCCTTTTTGTCCAAAACTTCCTTAATACATTGCCATCTTGATCCAGGAACCTGCTCAATGAATTATGTACCATATATGGCAGTTGCATACATTATTGTCAATACTAAATATCTAAATATTGTACATTGTGTATAAACAAAGTAATGTATAATATTAAGGCTTTCTGATTCCAGAAGAGTCAGCATTGGACTGAAATGAACCCTCTGCAATCTTTTCTATAATATTGCTTCTATACAGCAATTATGGCTTGTCACACCATCATCTATTCTTCTGTCTTTATACTTGCCTCCTAAGAAACATGTATAAAGTGGTGATGATGATTTTCCAAAGGACCATGCTCTTGAAAGATAAAAACAGTGATATTATGATGCCTCCCAAATCTTATAGTCCCTTCCCTCCAAAGCTGAGGACCATTTTTGGGATCCACTGGGTGGTTCAAATTGACCAGGTCCAATCTTCATAGCAACTTTTTCATCTATCAAAGCTGCATAAACATCCCTTTCTGCCTTGCAAATTTTAACCTTAAACATAAGAATTATCAAAGCTGCAAAGGTTAGTGTTCCAAAATAATGTCAACGTTTCTACGTTATCTAAAGAAAAGTAAATGTCACGCTTTTCAAGCTTTAAATCTCAGTAGTAAAGACATTGTTGCAGCGAAAGCTCAGATGCATTCTCAAGGAATGTTGCAAGCAGATATTTTCATTTACTTGTCCAACATTATTGCAATTGTCATCTATATTACTATGAGTAATTAGTTCACTCTGTTAGGATAAGTTGATAACCAAAACATGTTTTGTGATATAACTCCATACTGTAAATTAGGAAGTGATGTAGAAACTTCAGATAGTGAGGATGCTGTGAGAAAGAGGTGTGAAATGAGGATTTGGGCTGCAATAAACTACCTAAGTGGCCAGCATGAGGGAAAAGTTAGGAGCAAAGCAATGAATTAAAGAAGGGACAGATGGGTAAGTGCTGGAGAGTTATTTGGAAATTAAGGTTTTGAAACAACAGCTAACACCATAGAGATTATTGTCATTCTGTATTTTCCTTTTCAGGTTGAAAGAATTATGAATTACGCATTAAGTTTCTATGATTTTCAGTTTCTATGACTTTGTTATGGCAAGGATGAAGTTCTTCGTCATCCATCCCAGAAATTATCCATTTAAACAATTGTATGCAGTACATAATAGAATGTTCTGATACTCACTGTACTCCTGCAGTGGATCTTGTTCCGCTTTCTGATAGAGAGAAGTGTTGATATTTCAGTTTTATATTGAGAAAAAAGATGGTCATAGAACACTGATGGAGTTCCTGGGTGAGTAAGAGTGTAAGCATATCCTTGCATTTCTTTTCCACTGGGAAATCTCCAATGACCCTTCACACAAGAAAATATGAAAGAAAATTTACGATAGTTTATATTTTTAGCATAACAAATAAGTAATAAGTACAACCACAATATGAAAAAACTTGATTATATTCGAAAAGATTCAGAGTGAAATGCCTAATTTGAAACGTCCAATCTTACTAAAGGTGTGGTCAAAGATAATGAATTATTTCAATAAAAAATTAGCCTTGAAAGAATTTCTAAGAGTAGCAGAATATTTTTGAAAGGGGAAGTTCAAACCTGGGTAGAACCAGTATCATGATTTTCTATAAAAGTAACAGCACGAGATGGCCACCATCCAAGAACACCAGGGGGCTTTCCCTTCTGATCTGACAAGCGCCAGTACTCACATTTTTCCAAAGCCTATATTTGCAAGAGCCTTATGAAAAGTATGCTAATTATTCATATTTACCATACAATACATTATAATCAAGTCACTATAATTCTCTCCCGTATAAACATCTATTAAATCTCTCCTATGGCAACAAGCAACTTATTAGCAATGAGATTCGTTCACTAGAATCAATATTTAAAACAAAAAAGAACTCAAAGAAACATAGTAGTTTACTGCCTTCAAGAAAAAAAAAAGATTGCAAACAAATTCCAACAAGACAGAAACTAGTAATATTTCAAAACAGATAAATGACTTGGTAAAATTTTCAAGTCCTCCAAGAGCTATGTCCGGTAGATTCAGAAAATCTTACGCATGAGATATTTGAAATAAATGTAGCTGAAAGTTGAAACAATCAACTTGAGTGCTTACAGAATGAAGAATTCCTTTGGTTGTAACATCAAATGCACCAGCAGTACCACCAGTAGCATTGATCCAGTCAACGATCCTTTGCCTATGTGCATCTTGATTATGATCCATTTCACCATATGTATAACTAAGAGAATCCCAATACTCTCCTACAGCAAAGTATGGCTCACTTGCTTCCAGGTAGTCCTTTACATAACCACCCCAAAATCCTCTGACAAAGTCAAGCCTCCACCCATCATACCCAATTTCTCTCCTGAAAAGTAAACAGTATCAGAAAAAAAAACTACAATTATTGTAATACTTCAAAGCAAAGAAAGATGAGGGAGGGGAGAGGTAAAGAAGTCAATAACAAAACATCGCAGAAAAATAGTATTTCTTGAAATATAGGGATAGGGATTAAGGTAGAGAGAGTGAGTAAATAAAACAGACAATCAATCACATTCTCTAACATTTACTAGAAGGATCAAAAAACACAAATTACTTACCCTTACTTATATTCATATACTAAACTCCTATGTCCAATTAAATTATATATTAAATCATGAAATACGCATACCAGTCTAAGAGATCATCTATTATACTTTAAATACTCTTAAATAGAACAATATTACAAAAGCAAATAATTATGAACGTAGGAAGAAAGGAAAGAATCAACTGCGTGTTTGAATCGCAAGATAAAAAGGCCTGGTTATCAATCCCAACCTAAGTTGTGGTACATAGAGGCCTACCTGAAAACCGCTTTAGTGGTTGGCAGGATGGCCATTATATTGAAGATTATAGCTACTAGATAAAAAATCTATAATCTATAGCATGCACATGTAAATGGTGTAAAAAGTATCCAAAATTGAAAATCTTTGCATAATATTTATTATTAATAATAAAAAAGGCATAACATACTTTCACCATTAACTTGAGCTGTAAGATCTAAGTTTTCTTTAGAGATAAATTTTAAAATAGATATAGAATAAAGGTTTATAAATAAGTTATAAATATTCATTCTTTATTTCGTTAGAAACTCTACCTCTCTAAAACTTCACCTAAACTCGAGAATTCTGAAGTTTGAAATAATCTGTATTATAAACAAATTATATCACCGAGGAAGTGGCAGCTGGTGGATAAAGATAGACTAATCATAATATTGATCTAGGCAAGTTATTATTTCCTATCATTGGTTCAATCCTTTTTCTTCTTTTCTTGGCGTTTGGAAAGGAAAGGTTATAGTGGTTTTATTAAAGGGAGAAGCTGTCAATGTAGGGATGTGTTTATGGAAGTACAGCCGTGTTTCCAAGAGGCATAAGAAAAAGTTTCCTTAGTAGGCACCTTATGTTCTGGTAAATAGCATGTATTTAGTATGAGATTTACTGAGTTGTATATGTTTTGAATGTATTGTGTCTAATGCAGATAACAGAGTATGTACTTATAACATAATACATAATTAATTATAATAAAAACACTTAATAATTAGAAATCAATCATCTTAATTTCTAGATTATGTATCGCATAATTCCCTAACTTTCGGATTATGTAACGCATAATTCCCTAGAAATCTGTAATAGATTATTACATTCTAACACTCCCCTGAAGCTAGAACATATATGTCATATGTACCAAGTTTGTTATAAATGTACTCGATTTGAGGGCTTCTAAGGGACTTGAACATAAAAACATGTCAGCCAGCTGATTGCTAGAGTTGACAAAATCAGTACTAATTTCTGCAGAGAGCACCTTTTCTCTAACAAAGTGATAATTAATTTCAATGTGTTTAGTTCTTTCATGGAAACCGGGTTTGAATTGATGTGAAATGCAGCTTGATTGTTCCAGATAAGCTTTGTTTCATGGATGTCCTTCTATTTTTAGTTGTAGTAGTAGTTTCCTAAACCACGTAAGTGGACCAAGATAAGTATTTTTCCAGATAGAAAGGAAGTCATTCCAATAGGAGAAGCCATTCGAAAAAAAAGGTGAAAGGAAAACCCTATCTTAAGGGAAAAACCCTAAGTGTAAGTTACGGCCAAGGAAACAGAAGAACCCTAAGTGTAAGTCACACCGTATGTATTTATAGCATAATACATAATCAATTATAATAAAAACACCTAATAATTAAGAATCAATCATCCTAATTCCCAGATTATGTAACGCTTAATTTCCTAGAAATCTATAAACGCCGATTACATTCTAAAAATATTGTTTAGATGTGTGGATTTTATGGTGATTAAAATGGGATGTAAGCTGAAAAGTAATATTATAAGCATGTGTATAATTGTAAGAATTTTCAAGTATGAGTACAAAAATAAGCATACCAGATAAACCTTAATTGAAGTTTAGTTGGTATTTTAAAAATTTGTTACAGTATAATTGTTATAACAAATTTTGAAAATAATGTTAGTGAAATTTGTGTTTCTAGATTAATATTACTATAGTGGTGGACTGCTGCTCAAGCAACACCTAAGTGGTGCGTCATCATTGCATGCACCACTTAATGTTGCTCAAGTGCCATCATGGACACTCAAGCAACAGAGCATATCAGTCAAGCTAATTGATTAAGACATTCTGGAGCAGCTTCCAAGAGGAAAGATTATAAAAAGTCTAAAGAAGGTTAGATCTCCAGCATTGCTATTTCAGAAATTTAACTAAGAATGTATTAAGTAACAAACTAGCTGGCTATATTCTCATCTGACTAAACATTCTGTGGACATTACATGCAAAAGGCATTGAAAATTAGGATCTAGAATGCAAACCTCAACCACAATAACCATTCTTTAAGATCCTTTCTCACAAATTCCTGCGAGTGATCAATGTTTGGAGCAGCATGAAAATTGTCTCCACTACTCTTGTTGCCCCTCCCCTGCATGGCAGAAAGATTATAATACACATCAGATTCGCCCAGAAAGCCAAATGTTTCATTGTACTACATACTGACAACAAAAGGAACTTTTAAATACGTCACTGCTGTCCAACATTGTTTATCATGAAATACTTGAAATATTAAACGAGTTTCCAAATAAAAAATGTGGCATGCGTGAAGATTAGATTCACGTGATGCACATGATCATTTGCTTCATATAGTTTAGTCCTTAAACTTATCAATTAACTCCTAAAAAACAAACGATTCTATTTATGCAAGGTACAAAAAGGATCCTGAATGTTTCAATTCAAATCATAGGGTAGAGGAAAGAAAAAGTAATACCATCATAACCAATTCTCTAAAATCTAGGTTACTAAATTGTAATAATCCATTCCATAGTTTATTGCAATGTGAACTTTCACTTCACCAGAAGTACCAGTTTCATGACTTTACATAAAAGACAATTCCAGTGGCTGCAGACAGAAACATCAAAACTAATAACAATATAGAAATTATTGGAGTTTCGTATTTGTAAGAACACAAATATGAAATAAGCTATTCCCAAAGTGTCTCCTCTCACACAATTTTTCCGTGTTAATGTCGTGGCAATTTCATAAATGTAAATAAAACAAACCATTTATTTTAGCAAGATTGTTCACTCTACAAATGATTGATAATTCTTCTAATCTAGTCTTATGAATATAAAGTTATTTTTTTATCAATTAATAAAATATGCAAACAACCACAAATCATTATGAGATAATTTGTCAGGTTCCTTTATTCAGGAAACCTAAACAGAAACCTCTCTTCTCACTCACACACTCAACAGCAGAAGTTATACTGTATGTATATGTATTTTATTCAATTTGTAGTGTAAAGAAAGAAGAAAATACAAGTAAATGTTCCCCAAGGAAGCCTCCCTTCCTCCACTGGCCAAGAGGTCCAATCTAAACCAAAACAAAATATCCGATAACCTCTCTCTTCCTATTCTGTTTATTATTTATACTCTCTCTTCTAACAAACTAACCTTTCTCTCCTTTCATTCCTCCTCACGTAAGCCTTTAGCTTTCTAACATAATCATAGTAATTTCGAATGAACAATATAATGATATTGTTATCTACCTGAGTTTGATACGTAATGAACCACGGACACAATAGGCAATAAAGCTAAAGAATGAATGATAATGAACGAATAAATATCTTTTATTGATGATAATATCTGAATAAACAAAAGTAAACAATAATTATGAGCATAACCTCCATCAATTATTTGGGAGCATAACCTCCCTCACAAGACAATAATGTCTGTCACAAACTCAATAATCAAAAGCATACCCTTAACCCTAGACTCTAACTCTATTTATACTAATATATTTCACACCCATCTCCTCCTAAATATTTTCTTAGAATATATCTGCATTTAATATAAAGATCCCTATATTTAATACAAATATCCCCCATATATTTGCCCTAACATATATCATTAATTATACATATCTTATATTGAATATTTCAGTGGAATATATATTTATTTACTCTAATTAACTTATACTATATTTATTTACTCTAATTAACTTATACTGAATATTCTCTCATAGTGTGGCTCCTTTTACTGTAATTGGCTCTTGCCCACCCTAAAGGCTGGCAGTTAGGCTGGTGATCCTTCAACCGTTTGGCTCAGGTCCTTCCCTGCTTCCCACCATTCGGCCTGGTCGCTCCCCTTTGTCTACCGTTCCGCCTGACAGTTCTCCTTTGTCTACTGTTCGGCCTAACCTCTCCATGCCTTCCACCATTCAGCCTTTACGGTCAACACCGTTCGGCCTCGCTTCCCCTTTTGTCCACCGTTCGGCCTTTACGGTCAATACCGTTCGGCCTCACTTCCCTCCTACCTTTCTTCTCCTTCTCATTACCTCTCACCTTATACCCTAACAGATGTGCTTACATAATTAGAAAAAGAAAAAGAAAATCAATCATTTTCAAATGTACGGCACCATAGGAAATGGTAAACAAAGCACACAATACATCTTCCTTTCTGAAAGAATGTTATGAGTTTTGATATCAATTATTAATTGTTCTCTGTTAATCTCAATGAGAGTGAGAGAGAGAGAGAGAGAGAGTAGAGACATGTTTAACAAGACTGATTTTATTGAAACTGAACAGATTAAGTTCTGTACATGTATGTATTTATACTACAAGATGTAGAGTATAGCTGTCTAATATGGTCAACTATTGACTATAGTTGACCATTGACCATAGTATAGTTAACCCCTAACTATTAGATACAAATCAACTATTTAACAGCCCCCTCAAACTCAAGGTGAAGTGTTACCAACAGAGAAACTCTTGACATTGAGTTTGGCAAGTAGTAAAGTTAACCGAGTGGAGGAAGGGGTTTAGTTCAAACATCTGCCCATTGATCAAGAGCAGGAACATTACAAATCTTTAGTTGTTTGGACATGACTTTATCTCTAACAAAAAAAAATCAATCTCCATATGCTTGGTACGGTTGTGGAAAACTAGATTGTGAGCAATGGTGACTGCACTCTGATTATCACACAACAGAACAGGAGATGAAATCTGAACATGCAACTCAGAAATTTAACTACCCTATAGTTTGGGGAGAAAGTAAGACTGAAAGACATTTATCCACAACCCACAAAAGAAACTAGCTATGTTCTGAGAATATAGAAAAATGTCAAAAATAGATAAGATCTATCCAGTTCTTTTAGGATGATTGCCAATACTGAGTTAAGAGTAAAGAAAAAATAAATAAATATCCAAAATCCTCGTAAACCTGAAAATGTGGATCATCAGCTACAATTGCACGATCATCCCAGTTGAGACGACCTCCAAATAAGTTCCAAATACCATTCGGATTCTTATAGTGAGCACAGCGGTGATTTAAAACAACATCTCCAAGCACTTTGATTCCAACTTCATGAAAAGTTTTTACCACATCCTTCAGTTGATCAATAGTTCCATATCTGAAATATTAAAAACATAACTTTTCATGTCAAAGTTCCTTTTCTCGGATATCACACTTATTTTACATCCTGACAGTCTTTTTCTTTTCATGCAATGCATAAATCAGAGCACAGAATGTTGCCTTCTACTTGAGTCAAGCAGTAAGTATAATATTTGAAGGTGCAGCATACAGCATATGCTTTTGAGGGTAAACAATGCATAACAGTGGGCTCTCTGCATAAATATTTAAAGATAACAGCCGTCTAAAACTATGAAACGATTAGCCCTTTATTAGGATTTTATTCTAGTACCTAGAATTTAAATTATATAAATCCTTTGGCATATATCCTTCAGGAGAAACAGATTCTGTCGGGGGTGGTAACCATATTACAGTAACGCCAAATGATGCCAGTTCTGCAGCTTTATCTTTAAGCTCCACGTACCATCTTCCAGATTTATGAGATTCCCAATTAAACCCTTGGCATAGTATTTCATACCCTGTGCCTGTTCCAGAGGATATTTGTGGAGGCAATTCAGGAAATATTACTGTCTTGGATTCGACAGCAGCCTCAGATTCCACAATAGTTTCCTCTGAGAAAGTTGGAACTGAACTTCTGAAGATACTGTAGGCCTCAGCAGCTAGCTTTTCAATTTCTTGAAGAATGGATTCTTGTGCTTCTTTGGATTTTGTCTTTCGGTTCTTCTCAGAGGAAATATCTGTCACCAAATGCCTTATTTCATTGATTATTTCATCCGTAAATGTAGATGCAGATTCCTCTTGACCTGACTCTTCAGTGACTTCCGTCACTTCCCTCTGCACACCCTCAAATTGGTCATCCCTCTTGCCAATAATTAAGCTACTAGATCTTGGGAGAGGGATATAAAAGTCATCTCCCATGTCGTTTATCCAAGTACCGTCATTTAGCTTTAAAACAAAAAGAAATCCAGAAAGTTCTTCTCCCAAAGAGAGCTGCAATGAACTTCCCACTCCATTGTCTCTTGACTGCAGAAGAAGATGAGAAGTAAATATATTAAAAGACACAGAATGGCATGGAACTACAATACCTCATTCAGATGGACATAAACCAAATTTCCAAGTTTTCTAAGAGAAAGAAGAAAAAAGGGGGAAAGGGAATAACTAAAATAAAACTTTAGAATAAAAGGATTATCACATATAACCTTGCATCAGTATTTAGAAGAACTTCAGTAAAATACGAGAATGGGATTGAGGGTAAAATGCACTGGTTGCAAAAATTATTTAGAAATAAAACTTTGAAGATTAAGTGGATTAAATAGTAAAACAATTACTTATTAGTGAAGACAACATAAAAAAAAAAAAAAAAAAAAAAAAAAAAAAAAAATGAGAGAGAGAGCATGGATTTGACTTATGAAAACATCCAACATTACAGGTAAGACAAGAATACAATATTAATCCTTGAGATATTGACACGGCATACAGTCTTAATTTTGGTTGTCCATTATCACCATTATGAGAATTATTTACAAATTTATTAAAATGATGCGAAAATTGGGTTTAAAATCCTATCAAATTATTTTAGTACAGAAACATCTTCCTTGAATATGTGAAAAAAAAAGATAGAATAGCATAACCATAGGAGCAATAGTTTGGAAATATATTTCATAACCTAAACAAGTACAAAAACATTATAAAAAAAAAAAAAAAAAAAAAAAAAAAAAAAAAAAAAAAGACAACTTGACAGAACTCTACCTGTAATTTAGTTCTTAATGCTCTGTCCTTAAATGCTATTGTCTCTGGTGGATGAGGGGCAGGTGGAATTTCCCACCACCTCAAATCATCCCTACAAACCCCCCAATGAAGGAGAATATCTCCGGGTATATCTGTTTCTAAATATAAATTATTCTTAGCTGTTTCAGGGCACTTCCTAATGGAGACATTGATAGAGTTATTGACAACAATTTCCTTGGTAATAGGCAACTCTACATAGAAACCTTCTAGTTGACTATTTTCCACTTGTGTAGTTCTTGATCCAGTGTTGCCATCTTCAACTTTGTCATGCGTTGCATCTGACTTGAGGAGAATGTTAGATATCTGCCCAAAGGCCCCTAGGAGAGAAAAAGGCATGAAATGTATCTCAGTTCAAACTTGCCAAAATAATTGTGTGAAGACACTGCTAAAAGGATTAAACACTTAAAATGAAAGAAAAAGAGCATCCCCAACACATTGTAAGCTCAAATTATTATGATGATTTCAACATTAAGTAGATAACTGCCTCATTATTGCCAATTTTGTCCTCACAAATATTAGATACAACATGCCTGTAGGATCTAACCAAGTTTCGTTCTTCAGACAATATATATATATATATATGTGTGTGTGTGTGTGTGTGTGTGTGTGTTTGTGTGTGTGTGTATTCTTATTTTCCCCTACATTAATGTGGAATGCAAAATTGAAAAACATAGCAAATGGTTATATATATTCTTATTTTCCCCTACATTAATGTGGAAAGCAAAATTGAAAAACATAGCAAATGGTAAAGATTTTCTATTTTCTTTGGTGCAATATTTTTAATGGTTGTACACTCTATTGTTCATTATATATAACCACCTTAAGAAAAATTTCCTCATTTCTAGAAGTTGAAGGCAACATTACACAAATAGGAACCAGTTGGAACCATGATCAATAATGTATCATAGAATTATGATTTATATAACACACTTTAAAAGCAACGAAAAAGTACCAATTTCAGAAGAGAGAAAAAATAGAAGAAAATAACACAATATATACTATATCAAAATACCTGGCCACAAACTAAAACCTTTTTTGGATCCAATTATATTAGCATCATCCTTAAGGTAATTAACCAGGGGAACCTTGAAATCTCTTCCTTTGTGTTGATACCATGCACCAGTTTCCTCATCCTGCAATGCATTAACAAGAGCAACAAAATTGGAAAGAAAGAATTAGTACTGAAAGTAATTAGGGTAGTTCTATAAAAAGGTTCTTTAGGTCAACCATGTATTCAACATTAAGAACTAACATCTCCAACTGCTAGCAGAAAAATACAAACCTTGAGAACAAAATTAATCGCTGAAATATCAGTGTTGGGTTTAATATCGATCTTGACTTCATGTAAAGCATCTACTTCAGCAGACGACAATGATTTCAGCATGGGTGTTTCTATTGCATAGTCCTGAAATTTTTGCATCACACTCAGTTTCTGCATGCCAATAATAAACAAGGACCATATGAGAGATCATAAGAGGACATGAAGCCACGGTCTACCTTAATAGGAACAGATCCAGGTGGTATCATATCCCGAGGAGGTTGATCCCATTCACTGCAGAATTAAGGTTACACCATAGTCATACATCTTCATCGAGTCATTAGCATTAAGACTTAATGATGCAAAATACAAAGCACAATCACCCCATGTCTCAAAATAAAAATGACAGCTAATTCAAACACCTTATTTGACATGCCGTACCTTCCAACATCATCCACATGAGAAACTCCCCAATGAAGAATCCATTTCCCTGTTAGATTGCAACCCACTGTAAGCTCCCAATTTCCCAAATCCTTCCCATGATCCAATCTTACAAAGATCTTTCCCTCCACCTGCAAATTCCGTTACAATCAATCAACACAAAAATCCCATACATGCCAAACACCACACCACACCACGTCTATTAAATGACAAACGAAAAAGGAAAAGGCCTTTTAAGTACTGGTGATTCTCCTTTTTTCCTTGCAAATACAAGTAGGAAACTATTTGATACTTTTACAGTATTACCATTCTGTTTGATTGCTCAGAAAACAAGGGGAAAAAATCTCTGACAATCCAAAAAAAATTAACATATCAACAACAATCAAGCTGATCCAAACTTTTCCTGGCGGAATAATAAATGGTACCAAACAAAACTCTAACACCCTTCAACTTCTCCACTAATTTCCTCAGAAAAAAATCACAATTTCTCTTCTGGGTATTCGACAAACTCTCTCTACAAATAAGACACCACTCCAAAAAAAAGTGAGAGGACAAAAGAGAGACCAGTTCAGTTCGGTTGATGGGGAACGTCTGGTCGAACAAGACATCAGAAGACTGAAGGGACTCAAGGGTATCAGTGTTTGTAGCAAAAGCCTCAAACTTTGGAGTGTGGAACTTGTGGGGTTTCCAAGAGGCGAAGTTATAGCTACAGTTATTGTTGCTGGAGTTGAAGAGGGTGAAAGTGGAGGAGGAAGTACGAGAGAATAGCTTTGGCTTGGAACTGTGAATGGAGGGTTCTCTTTCTCTGTTGACACAATGATTGAAGCTGAAGAGAGGGTCAAAGGAAAGGGTGGTGGAGATGCTCATGGTAGGGTGGTTCCTTTTGCAAGGAAATGGGAATGAAGAAGAAGAGGTTGCAGAAGGTGATGAATTAAGCAACTTTGTCTGTGTTTGTTGGATTGCACCAAATTGGAGGTGTGGACAGAAATGTATTTTCTAATTTAAGAATTATCATACAACACTATCTCACATGTTCTGTGTTCTTTCAATAATTTTCCCTCTTGGGATGGGTGAGATCAATTTCTTTTCTTCATTACTGAGCAAAGGAAACAAATACATCACCGAAACGAGTTTTAGCGGATATACATTGTTACATACGCTTATAACTAATTAACTAATTAAATATAAAAGTTAATTTATCTATACTTATATACTTATACAAATACAAAAACAATATATTTTTTAATTAAACGTTATTATAAATTAAAGGCTTAATAGCACTAATGGTGGTCCCTATTTTTGTCACGTATTTGGTCCTCATATTTTTTTTGTTCAATATTGTCCTAAAGAAATTTAGTCCTTTTTACTAACGTCGTCTAAATCGATAACGGTCGGATCTCCACATGTGGAGTGAACTATCATTTATGTTTTGACGCGGATTAGATCAGTTATCATCATAGGGACCACATTCGGAAATAATTAACAAAAATGAGGATTGAATTAAACAATCTTCATTCATTACAAAACATAGAGCCACGTCACCATCTTCTTCAACCTTCAGCCCAACCAAAAATCGAAACCTTACTTTCTTTTAAAAATCTAACCCTAGCGCCGCCACACCTAAACCCTCAGGCCGCCATCGCAATCACCACAAACCTGCAAACGAAAATTCTAAAAATCACAGAGTGACCAAAAAATCGTAAACAAACTCAACTAAGACAGTGACAATTATAGCCTTAGAGACTCCAAAAAATTTCATATAGAGTGACCAAAATCACATTCACACACACCCTTTTTATGAAAACCCTGTCAACGGTTTCAATTACAGCATCAACAACTCTAACTTTACAATTGAAGAGAACCAACAAGGAAAAAGAGGAAACTTGGACATTGTTCACAGACTTGGGTTAGTAAAAACTTTAATTTGTCGGGAGAAATAAAGGAGAACCCATTTATTGCAACAACAAGAATAAGATTGGAAAGGAGACATGGCTCATCAAGCACCAAGATTGGGAACAAGATTGGTTAACCACGAACCTCAATTTCGCTTTCACTGAAGTAAAGTAAAAAACCCTAACCCAAATTTCACTCTCCACCCTCGTCAGAAATTGGGTTCCATTAAATAAATCGCATTGCAATTTCAAAATCAATAATTCCACCTCAGTGTGCCTCTACAGAATGGGCAGTTAAATGCCACATCAACACTCTTATGCCCAACTGTACTATCTGGCGTTAACGATTTAAACGGCGTTTGCAAAAAGGACCAAATTGAACAAAATTTACATTCTTTAGGACAAAATTGAATAAAAAAAAAATGGAAACCAAAACGAGTGCACGTGACGAAAATAGGGACCATTAGTGCTATTAAGCCTAAATTAAAATATGTATATTTTTCATTTTATTTTTCAAATGATTATTAATTTAAATTTTTTATTTATAAATTAAAATTATTATTATATTTTAATAACTTTTTAAAAAAATTTAAATAGTTGTTTATAATAAAATTTTGTTTAATAATAAAAATTTATACAAATTGTTCTATAATATAATAATTTTTTGGTATAATAAAAATATTCATGCACATATATTTTCAATGGTATTAAAAAAATATTTTATTTTAATTTATTTTTCTTGTTGTTTATTTTTTTATTTAATACTTCATATTTAAAAAATAATATAATTCTTTATAATGTCAAAGCGAGTAAAAAATATTTTTTGACCTGGTTGCTTTGCTGGTCTTCTTTTCTCCCAAGTAAAAATTCAATTCCTATGGGTCCATTTTTTTGAACAATTTCTCATTTCCCTATTATCATTTAAGAGTTGCTTTATAATTAATTTTTTTTTATATTTTATCAACAATTTCTCATTTTTTTTTAAGTGTTGAATATTCCACATTTAATAAGCACCACATTTTATCCCTTGCTACCTACCTATATATGCTTTAAACAGTGTATTTTGAAATTTCATAAACCTAATTTAAATTTTTTAATGACATGTAATCAAATTGAAAAATGTTAGCAAATATTCATTATAATAAAACCATTGAATAATAATAAATTTTAATAAAAAATAATTGATCAAAATTGAAATCATCTTATAAGTTAAAAATTATTGTTATCCAAGATAATTTCTATTATAAATAAAAAATTATAACTAATTTATAAAAACATTTTAACATATTTATTATTAATTTAGAATCAATAAGAAAAGTAGCTAATAAGTAATTAATGTTAAAAAGTAATATTTGTTTTAATTTACAAATTAATTATAATTTTTTATTAGTAACAAAAACTACTTTAAATATTAATTAATTTTAATTTATAAAAATAATTTTAATTTAATTTATATAATAATTAATTACTTTTTAAAATTTATTTTTTATTTAATAATTATGAGAATTAAGTATTTTAAGTTTTAAGAAAATAAATTATGAATAAAAAATTATAAAAAAGGTTTGTTCTTTCTGGGTGTTATGCTCCTTCATGATTACAACATACACTTGCTTTGCTTCTATTAATTAGTGTAGAAACATACTGCTCTTGACTTAGTTGTTTTGGGCAAAATTAAGGAAACTTTTTCTTGTTTTGAAATGAACAAAGCAAGACTGCCAATTATCATTTGTCACTGTATATCTATAATTCGAGATCCATAAATAAATCAGTAATAAAGAACTAATTGTTTGTAAAAGAAAAGTTAAACCTTCATAAAGAGCATTTGTGCTAGTTAGTAATATTGTGTTATTTGCTTTTAAATAATCTTAAAAACAAGATACTACAATTATTGTTTCAATACATATACGTAAAGTAACCTTTTATTAAATCAATTGTTTCAAGCAAAGGTGATAATAATTGCTTGTTTGACTCACTTAAAACATTATCCCTTTTAATACTTGTGATTATCATTTGACACAAGCAAATTTGTAAGAGATAACTATAACAAAATAGCCTTTTCCTTTAATATATGGTGTATTTGTTGAAAGTTTGAGAGAAGAGAAAACAAATGAAACAAAAATAGATTTGTTTTGTCCACAAGATAACTTTATTTAGGTGGAATGTTGAAATAAGGCCTACAAAATTTATTTAATAACAAAAATTTTTGTTTTAAGCTTTATGGTTGAAAATGTTTCTTTTAACATCTTTTATTTAAATTAACTTTTAGGAAAAAAAAATTTAAACATTTTTATTTAATTGGAATATTTGATATTCTATCACTTTTATTTTATATAAAAAATGCGTGAATAAAATCAAATGACAGTTAGTTATTTCACATGGCATATCTCTTATATTTTCAAAACTCAAAATACGTGTATCAAGAATTATCTTTTTTAGGCAATTTATAGAATAGAAAGAGAAGAAAATTTCTCACAAATCGTTAGTTTTTATTTTTATGGTAAAAGTTAAGATTTATGGATTGTAAGAATGCAAAGTTATCTAGAAATATTAGATTTATAATAAATTATTAAAGAGAATTGTATTTACTCCTTGAAAATCCCGCTATGACCAAATTTATCACTAGTGCATAATGAACTTTAAATGTCAGTTATTTTGGGGTTTTAACGTTGTTTCTTGAACTGACATCTTTACGGATGATGTTAATAGTTCGTCGAACTTCTGCAGGTGAGACATTGCTATAGACGTTGGTTAGGGGAAAGCTCGACGTCTATAAAGACATCAGGCATTGTACTAATCGACGTCTAGGGGACATTCGACGTCAGTTCAGTTACACAACCGACGTCTATAAAGTCATCAAACATTGCGTTAACCAACGTCTATGGACATTATAGACGTCAGTTGCCTTTGGAGTAGACGTCTATAACCCCCGCGAATATTAATTTTTAAATCCTAAAGACGTCGACTTAGTGATGTCCCCGATGTCTTTTACATTATAGACGTCGGGCTCTAGTATAACAGACGTCTGATTTCTTTTTAAAACAGAGATTGCTTGCAAGCAGTTTTGTGCATTTCATCGTCTTCTTTGACTTTTCTCTCCACTCCATTGAATTTATAGGTACGTATATATGTATATAGACGTCGGTGTTCAGGCACCCGACGTCGATATGACAGAAAATATTGGCTTTTCACCTACCTGACAGTCATTAGACGTCTGTTAGCGCAACACCGACATCTATATGCCTGTCAGGTTGTTGAATAGCCATTTAAGTCTGCCATATTGACGTCGGTTTGGAGGGATCCGACATCTATAAGGCAGAAAAAGTGACGATTCACCAACTTGGCAGGTAAATAGATGTCGATGCTGAGCTAGCAGACGTCTATAGGTCTGACAGGTAGGTGAATACCATTAATTTCCGTCATTTAGACGTTGGTGCCCCAACGAACTGACGTCTATATGTCTGAATGAAATGACTTTTCATATCATCTGTCAGACATATAGACGTCAGTTCGGATAGCCGCGACGTCTAAAAGACCGTAGATGTCAGAGAGTCTGTTGCCTGACATCTATATTGCAAACTTATTTACGAAAATGCCACCGGTCATCGATATACGTCGAGCTTACCCCTAACCGATGCCTATGGGGTGACATTAATCAGCGTGTTTGCACTAGTATATATGAATAGAAAAAAAAAAACAAGACAAAAGAATGCTTGTTTTCCGTGTGTTTTACAAGGGATCCTCATCAAAATTATAATTCTAAAGTCACCCAAAGAATTTTAGGATTACTCGAAAAGAGAATATAAAGGAAATAAAAATATTGAAATCATGAAAATGTTAAATTTAGTAAGAAATTTTGAGCTGCAAAGTATGAAAGAACCTAAGATGATTAATGAATACTCAAGACAAATTGTTAGATGTTGCTAAATAAGATAAAATTGATAGGTAAAGAGTTTCTAAATTCTAGACTAATTGAAAAAATTATGAGATGATGCTAAAGAGATACAAAATATTTATTATTTTGTTGGAAAACAAAAACGATATTTCAAGAGATACAAGTCTTTGCAAGAGATAGTAACGGGAGAAAATCATTTCATTGAAGATACTTTACTTAATACTAATGGAAGAGTTTTTAAAGTTAAGAACTACAAAAGAAGCAAATAATACTAGAACATCAACACGTGAGTTGAAATCACTAAAAGGGTTTTAAGACAAGAATAAGTTTGAATTGGCCTTTTAAAAGATTCATTCAGGTAAAAATAAACTTATGAAAAGTATTTTCTCAAATCTAATTGACCACGAGATTTAATCATGCAAAATTCTTGAACTAAGCATTT
>NC_028357.1:11858798-11948099 GCF_000741045.1 Vigna radiata var. radiata | reverse complement strand
AAAATGTGAAATCAACATATTAAAATTCTCACATTGAGTTTTATAATATTCTATACAATAATCAAATTATAAATATGATTAATATGATATTGAAGATCAATCACTAAAGTAACAAAGACACTGAGTTATCAACAAATTATGTAATGGCATCAAAATTATTAATAAAAATTCAATTTATAGAATTTCTTGAAACAAACTATTAGAACTTTAAATTTGCATAAACTTAAAAATAAGGTTTAAACCATTTAGGCGTCCCTATTTTCGTTCGGTCTTCCCACTTTGGTCCCCTTCTTTTAAACTTTCCCAATTGAGTCCTCAAAACTGCTAATTTGAAGCAATTCAGTCTCTGCCGTTAAAAATCGTTAACAGTCGTTTAAGTATTGATGACATGACATTATAAATAAATTTTATATTAAAATTTATTAATAAATATTTATTTAATCAAAATTTTAGAAGGGCAAATTGGGCAGAAAGGAAGCGATCTTTGTTTTTGGCAGAGGCGAAGCGAATTGGCAGGGTTGGTTCTTGTCCTGATCCGGAACCATCATCCATTCTGGGGGAGCAGAGAGTGAAGTTGGATATACAGAGAATAAAAAATAAAAAAATATAGTTTCATTTGGTGTGAGTGTTCCCCTTCGTCATTCGTCCTATGCAAATCACACTCCCTCTTTAACTTGAAACCTCTATCTACATTTTGTTAATGATCTCCACCCCCTACCTAACGTCACCACCATCAACCCATATCTACTCCTTGATTCCTCCGTCGCTGAATGACTTCTTTTACATGTTTCTACCACTAAATATCCCCATTTTCGCCATTGTTCTCACACCATTGGTCCTGCATTTAAAAAAGGAAAACAGAGGAGACCAAAACAAATGAAACTAGTCAACCCAATGAAACCCTTCAACATCACGGCCACCCGTAGACTCAACCCTCCTTTCATGTTCCATTATACTTTTATTTTCCTTGTTTTCCAACATCAACAGCAATATACCTCAAACAAGGAAGAACAAAATCAACCAAGCTGAACCAAATCAACAAAAAAAAAACTCACAAACACAACCCCATTATCATCATTAACCTCGACTTATACCGTGAAATCCCCAATGTCGTTTCCCTGTAAGAAAAAACTCAATCTGAACACCCAGGGTCAATTATAAACAAAGTCAGATAATCCTCGTTGCTCTAAAGAGTTACAATTGGGGCTTCACCACCCAATTAGCAAGTTGTGTGTGTCAGACTCGTAGCACTTGGTGGCAGCGACCACGACTTCGAAGAGAGGGGAGGGTTTTTTCCCTGCTTGCGAACGAAGGGTAACTGGCGGCGACCTTGGCCGTGACCCGTGGTGTTGGTGGTGCTTTGGCTAGCGACTCGCGACGACTGGGCTCGCTCAAACGACGGTGACTAGTCAGATGGGGTGGTGGCGTGCGAACCGAAATGGAGGAAGGGCCTAACGTCGGGCGATCGGTGGCTCTGGCGGCTCGCGATGTCACCGGCGACACCATTGACGGCGGTTTGTGCCGGAGAAGTCGAGTGGTGAGATGGTAGCCTTGGGTTCTGCCGGCGGAGATGAGGGGCTGCTAGTGCACTGAGAGAGAGACCCTTTGTGTTGTTCTGCGTTGTGAGTGAAATGAGGTGAGGACGTGGAAACCCTAAAGGGGTTTCTAAGTTTCTGAATGGGAAGACCACTAGCCAAACCCAAAAGCTATTCCCACTTTGCCCTGCTGATTAAATAAATATTTATTAATAAATTTTAATATAAAATTTATTTATAATGCCACGTCATCAATACTTAAACGGTCGTTAACGATTTTTAACGGTAGGGACTGAATTGCTTCAAATTAGCAGTTTTGAGGACTCAATTGGGAAAGTTTAAAAGAAGGGGACCAAAGTGGGGAGACCGAACGAAAATAGGGACGCCTAAATGGTTTAAACCTAAAAATAATACACTTAAATTTTACTTTAAATTTGCAGAAACTTAAAAATAATACACTTGAATTTTATACTAGTTCACTTTAATGGAGAGCTACATCCAATTAGTATGGACAACCTTAGATTGCCTTTGCACTAGTTCAATTTTACAATTGAATTCTTGAAAAACAAAAATATACACAACACAAGTTTCTTGAATAATATAAGAACCAATCAAAGCACAACAAGAAGCACAACATTATGTAAATTTGACAACTGAGGTGGTAGTGTCATTTCGTAAGCTACTGGTTCATTCCTCCTCAAAATCTCATAAGATCCAAGAAAATTTGGTGACAACTTCCTTGATCTGATTTCAACTCTTATTGTTGGTGTAACTCGTAAAAACAAATGGTATCCTACCTCAAACTCCAACGGTCTCCTCCTTTGATCTACATAAGGCTTTTTGTCTACTCTAAGTTGATCATTCTTTTACTAACTTTACCTTTTTTGAAATTTGTTGTAACAACTCATGACCTATTATTACTACTTCTCCATCCCGATACCAGCACAAAAGTGTTTGATATCGCCTCACATACAAAGCTTCAAAAGGTGTCATCATGATTCTTGAATGGTAATTGTTATTATACATGAACCAGATTGTTCATATAAATAAACTCTTTTTTTGTTTGTCATGTTAGGAATTATAAAATGTAAACTTCAACTAGGATCTAAAACAGGAAAGAATTAACTCAATATATATTTCACGAGCCGAGATTGGATATCCATTTTTCAAAATCTATGGATGTTCTCGAGTGATGGAAGAGTAACAACTAATGTTTATTTTATCTTGCGTTGATCGTTATGGACTTTCTTAGCATCTCGATTATTACAGTTACACACATTCAACATTGGTTCCAAAATTCTTAATAAGTATAAAAATTGCCTTTTGTTACCAAATGTATAGGCAATTATTTGTACTTCTAGTTGGAAGCGTGGTTTTTTTTATGGTAAATTGTCTACTATAGATGTCATCAATTTATTTATTTTTATTTTCATACATAAGTCAATTTGTTTGAAGATGATGAAGACAATAACAAAGATAGAAGAGTGGAGGGACTTATTCCAATGGTGCCTCTAATGATCTTGAAAATGATGAAGAATGACATTTAGTGTGATGTTTTTGATTTGATATTCGTTTGTTTATACATTGTCTGGTGTATTATGTTCAGTGTATTATTATGTCTTATGTGTTGAGATTGTTGACAACACAATTTCTATATCAATCTAGTTTTTTATGATGACAACACATTGCTTAATAACATGCATATGTTGTTTGCTGTTATTACATGTTCTTATGCAAATTGAATGTTATATCTGTGAACATGCTTATGTATTGTGTTACATGTTCCTATGTTGATTGATTGATATATATGTGGAACGTGTATACATGCTTTATGTGTTATGTGCAATGCATCATTACATATGTTTTTCTGCACATGTTTTAAAGTTAAAAACCACAAGCATTTTCATGAACTCATAGCTGTGTGACAAAGTTCTAGTGCATTCAACTACATTATTAATGGATTCGACTATGCTAAAATCTTTGTACAGATTTTGAGAATTAGTGCTCTATGCATTTTTGACAAGAAAAAAATTTCAAAATGTTTTACATGATTGAAGTCAACTATGTGCGCCACACATTCGACTGTATTAGTTATCTGATTTGAAATTTTGTTATGCTCTTGCACTCTAACGGCTATATTTTTAAAAGTTAGTTGAGAATTAATGTCTTGGTCAACTGTATTAAATGTGTTTTGATTTTGGTTGATTGTATGCTACCAGGTTGACTGTTTGTTATAATTGTCATAATCTAGTCGACTGAATTAGTAGCATAATCGACTGAGAGTTTGTCTGATTAACAGAAATCTATAAATAGACTGATCACGAATCAGTTACGAGACTTTTGAAGAACTAACAATTTCATTTCTGTTTCAGATTGAATTCTCTGTTGTAAGAGCTCCAAGAATTCTCCAAGAAGACGGTGGTGATCTTTCTTGAAAGAGATTCAAAGGGAGGTTCTTTTGCACACACAAAGATTGATCAGTATCTTCACAAAGAAGGTGCTTCTGGGTTGATCACCTTCAGGCTTGGCATCCTTGAAGACTGCTGCATTGTTTTTCTGGCTTGGCATCCGTAAAGACTGCTGGTATTTGGACCTGTTAGTAATAGGGATTGTTCACTTTGAGGATTGTTCAAAGTGATGTTGCAGATTGCAGAAGAGGGGATTCTTGCTGCAACTCTGGTTGTTTTGTTTTGCACCTATATTTTGGTTTTGGGTTAGAGAGGAGATTTATATTTTGACGTGGAAGTCTTCTGTAAATTCCTTGTTGTAAAAACCGCAACCATTAGAGTGCATTTGCTTCCTGGATTGGAAGGACACTAGATGTAGGCATTGTTGGCCGAACCAATATAGAAATCAGTGTTTGATTTTCTCTATCCCTGCACTTTTACTTTGCAGTTGACTTTACTTTTCACACAGTCAACTACGTTTTTTCGCTGCATATAATTTTCAATTACTTGCATTTCAAGAAAGTGTAAAAAGTTTAATACTTTGATTGCAAGACTGTGAAAAGATTTTGTTTTTGACAAAACACAAATTCACCCCCCCTCTTGGTGTAAAAACGAAGATGCATGTGTCTTTAAAACTTTGTTTTTGAAGATGAAATTTGATTTTTCAAATCTAAGGTTTTCATGCCATATCTGAGTCTTTAAAAAGGTCTGTTCTCTAACACTGACTCAATATCACACAACTATACGTAAACCCTTGTCTACTCTGAGGAGGAACTATTCTCTCGAAATGGCTTCGTCTTCATCAAAGTGATTCAAAATCATCTCAACTGCTGAAAGAGAGGCTGATCCTACAGGATGGATAAGCGACGATGATGTCCGAGAAAGATTTACTCATGGAGCTATAAAGATTGTCGCTACCCCTAAGTTCATTGATCTAAAGCTATTTGAAAGAGAAGGATTCATGTTTCCGAGTTGGTTGCAATCTCATGATCTTTCATCATTGGTTCAACTGAAGGGCTGGTGGTACCTTAACCTTGTGAAAGTATTTTATCACAACTTGAACCAGGTAGACGAAAACATTCACTCCAAAGTTAAAGGTGTTGAAATTGTGATTGACGACCATACCTGGTTTGATACAATTGGTCTAACAGCTGAAAATGAGCCCACTCATCTAATACCATCTCAGGAAGATAGTTTACTGGGGAAGAAAGACATTTACAAAGAATGGCTAAGATCACCTGATGACCGTTATGCTATAAGGAACTTTGATCATGAAGGGCTTAAAATAGAAGAAGGAGTAATGGCTCACATTTTGGCCTCTGTAATTCTTCCTGGAAGAATATCTAATTCAAGAATGACAACTAACGACATGTTTCTGCTGTATGTGCTCAAGAATAATATTCCCACCAATTAGGTAAGAGTACTAAAAGACCATATGACTGAAAATGCATTGAACAAATCAATTTACTTACCTTATGCATTATTGATAAGTAAGATTCTTGAAGAGCAAGGAGTTAACATGGTTGGAGAAAGAAAGTCCAGGTGTAACTGTACAAACATGATAAATCAGAATAGTCTGATTTCGTTTGGGCTGACAAGAACACTAAGAGGATGGTGCTTCAAAGGTGAAGAAAATCTATTATATCAGTATGGAAATACTTCTGTCACACCTGAACAAATAAACATTGTGCACTCCAGCAACTGTTGCATACAATTTGCTACCAATCAACTTCAGAATATTGAAACCAAGCTTGATCAGCTTGAAGAAAAAGCTGACTTATTAATACGAAAAGGAACAGAAGATGAAACAACTAAAGGAAATACTATGCACTCTCATGTGTAACAAGGGATTAATTGGTTTAGTGATGTGATCTGAGTTATGTTAGTCATAATCTGTTGTCTGTTTTTCGTTTTGTATGGCTTATAATGCCATTTTTTGCTTTCTTTTTGTTTTCCTTGTTTTGAGTCTATCATTGTAATATCTTTCATAAAGGAAATGAAATTAGTATTTTGAATCAACTTCAGTTGCTTTTAATCTGGTTGATTAATATCTGTTATACTGAATGAATTGATTCGACTGTGATTTGAGTGAAGTCGAATATGCTTAATCTGTTTTACATCTTTATATATTGATTTCTGTTACTATTGATTATCTTTCTTGCTTAACTAAAATGCTTGATCTAGAAAAGATCTTTGAAAGGTTTTGTAGGAAGAACATTGCTTTTGGAACTGCAACTGGAATTCAACAACCTTGGAAAGCAATGCATTTGACTGATGAAATAATGTAATTGACTATTCTCAACAGGATTATTAATTCCAATTCTGGAATTTGGTTTTTCTTTCATTTACTGCTTATTCTGAATATCTGCTATTATCTCTTATATAAATTGATTTTAAATATCTTATTTAAGATAATATTGTGAGATTGTTGATGATTGTATCATTGCATTACTAAGTTGTTTGATATCTTGTCTTTGATATAAATATGTACTATACTGCTTTGTATACTCTGTGTTATACTGCATCGTGCATCTGATCTGGTTTTGATATCTATGCATAATGATAGGGGGAGTATCACATATTACACATTTTTCTTTCACATGCCTGCATTTTAGGGGAAGTTATCATTTACATGTGATCAAATGTGCTAATGAGAGCATCATTGCATCTTGAAAATTGCATACACTTTTTGATGCATCTAGGTTTGAAATATCAGCATAAATATCTAGAGCATTCCTTTTTTGTTAATGCACAAAGGGGGAGAGAATTTATGAAAACTTTATGAAAGGGGGAGAATGTTTATTCTATCGCATACTTGCTTGATATTTTGTTGTCTAACTGTGTTACATACAGAGTTACTTGAAGTGAGATATATTTGTTGTTACTCTATTTTGTATTTGATTGTGCAAATATGGTTGGTTATTAATCATGGTTACGCATCATCAAAAAAAGGGAGAGATTGTTGACAACAATTACTATATCAATATAGTTTTTGATGATGACAACACATTGCTTAATAACATGCATATGTTGTTTGCTGTTATTACATGTTCTTATGCAAATTGAATGTTATATCTATGAACATGCTTATGTACTGTGTTACATGTTCCTATCTTCATTGATATATATATATATATATATATATATATATATATATATATATATATATATATATATATATATATATATATATATATATATCTGTGTGTGTGTGTGTGTGTGGAACGTGTATACATGCTTTATGTGCTATGTGCAATGCATCATTACATATGTTTTTCTGCACATGTTTTAAAGCTGAAAACCACAAGCATTTTCATGAACTCATAACTGTGTGACAAAGTTCTAGTGCAGTCGACTATATTATTAATGGATTCGACTATGCTAAAATCTTTGTACAGATTTTGAGAATCAATGCTCTATGCATTTTTTAGAAGAAAATAATTTCAAAATGTTTTTACATGATTGAAGTCGACTATGTGCGCCACACATTCGACTGTATTAGTTATCTGATTTGAAACTCTATTATGCTCTTGCTCTCTAACGACTATATTTTTAAAAGTTAGTTGAGCATTAATGTCTTGGTCAATTGTATTAAATGTGTTTTGTTTTTGGTTGACTGTATGCTACCAGGTTGATTGTTTGTTATAACTGTCACAATCCAGTTGACTGAATTAGTAACATAATCGACTGAGAGTTTGTCTGATTAACAGAAATCTATAAATAGACTGATCACGAATCAGTTACGAGACTTTTGAAGTACTGACAATTTCATTTCTGGTTCAGATTGAATTCTCTGTTGTAAGAGCTCCAAGAATTCTCCAAGAAGACGGTGGTGATCTTTCTTGAAAGAGATTCAAAGGGAGGTTCTTTTGCGCACACAAAGATTGATCAGTATATGCACAAAGAAGGTGCTTCTGGGTTGATCACGTTCAGGCTTGGCATCCTTGAAGACTACTGCATTGTTTTTCTGGCTTGGCATCCGTAAAGACTGTTGGTATTTGAACCTGTTGGTAACAGAGGATTGTTCACTTTGAGGATTGTTCAAAGTGGTGTTGCAGATTGCAGAATAGGGGATTCTTGCTACAAGTGTGGTTGTTTTGTTTTGCAGCTATATTTTGGTTTTGGGTTAGAGAGGAGATTTATATTTTTGAAGTGAAGGTCTTCTATAAATTTCTTGTTGTATAAACCGCAACCATTATAGTGCATTTGCTTCCTGGATTGGAAGGACACTGGTTGTAGACATTGTTGGCCGAACTAGTATAAAAATCAGTGTTTGATTTTCTCTATTCCTACACTTTTACTTTGCAGTCGACTTTACTTTTCACGCAGTCAACTATGTTTTTCCGCTCCATATAATTTTTCATTACTTGCATTTCAAGAAAGTGTAAAAAGTTTAATACTTTGATTGCGAGACTGTGAAAAGATTTTGTTTTTGACAAAACATCAATTCACCCCCCTCTTCATGTAAAAACGAAGCCAACCTGTTTTCCAACATTATGTTTACTAGAATGTCTTATTTTTTATGCTGGAGTTAACTATTAATAGATGTTTTGGTAGATATTAATGGGACAATATTTTTGTTTAGGTGGAAGATGCTACTAAAGCTCTATAGGCAAATAATGGAACTACCAATCAAGCGATCTTGTCGCTGCTGTTATTGAAGCTGCAACATTTGCCTAAAAGATGTTTTATTCTCCTATGTATAAATTTTGTATAGTGGTTTATTAACAATTGAAGACATTTTGTATTGTGGAAGGTGAATATTGACAATTTCATATCATTTTGTGATGTTAGGCCATGTTACTGCTTATATTGTTTGATGATTATTTGTTAGTTCAAACTTCCTTATTTTATAGTTGAAGAGAGTTATAAGTTCTAACAGGGATTCTAGTGGAAAAAAAATACGGTTTTTTTCCTTAACAGGAAAAAAATTGTAGAGATTGTGAAAAAGACACAATTTTGTTTTAAAAAAGGACAGGCCAACCGGGTTAGCCCATTAGTCCATTAGCCTGTCACGATACATGTTGGATATTTGGCTCGTATTGTGTAAATGAATTGGCTTGTCCTGGATCATTTTCAACTGGCAAAATAGGGTTATATTGATCTGTTTTGTCACCCCTGACATTATGTTTTAAATTTATGCAGTGTTCACAAGATTTTGAAATCAACTTATTTTGACAATCATAGGTTTGTAAATCATATCTAGGTTTTCAAAATTCTCCTTTAAATCGGTTAATTCCTTTCCTGTAAGGTTAATTTTGTTTTCTAACAATTTATTTAAACCTTTTAACCAATTGTTTACAACAACATGCCTATTTGTTTCATCATGCAATTCCTCAAAACCATGCAAATATTGATAATAATCATTTTTATCTTTTGAGAATGGAGAGCTTGTCTCACTTGATGATGATGACTCATGGCCAACCATAAGACATAAACTTTGCTTCCTCATTTTCCTCTTGTGTTGAACTACTTGTTGAGTCATCATTATCTCCCCATGTTATATATGCACGTTTCTCTTTGGATTTGTTTTCTTATTTCTTGTTACTACTTTTGTCCTTGCTTTGGTTAAATTTTGGACACTTAATCTTAACGTGTCTTTATTTTCCACAATTGTAACATGTAAAATTAGAAGTACTAGTTGATTCATTTCTTTTATGGTAGTAACTTTTTTTTATTGTCTTTGTTACCTTTTCTCTAGAGAAATTTTCCAATTGATAAAAAGATTTAAGTTTTCATTGTCATTGATCTCAACCTCTTCTTCATCTGAATCATCATTCTTTCAAGTGCTTGATTTCAGTGCAATGTTTTTTTCCTTTTTTCTCACAATTCTCTTGTTCATTCAATTTGCTCATCTCGATTTCATGCTCCCTAAGCTTCCCAAATAGAGAGTTATTGGTCATTGTTGACAAGTCCTTAGATTCAAAGATTTTCGTAACCTTAGGTTACCAACTTCTATCTAGACACTTCAAGACTTTGATGTTTAGCTATTTTTTGTCAACATCCTTTTCCAAGCCAATGAGATGATTCATAATATGTGTAAACCTGTTTTTAAATTCAATTATGGTTTCTCCAAGTTGCATTTTGAACAACTCATACTCTTGGATCAGCTCATGCTTTCTTGCTCTTCTTGCATCAATGATTCCTTCATGTGTGACTTCAAGCATGTCCCACATGTTCTTTGCAAAACTACATTGAGATACCCAAGAAAGCTCATCTAAGTTCAATGCAAATGTCAAGATATTTTTTGGCAATACAATCATATTTTCCTTTTCTTATCTTTTGTCTGGAGCTTTCATGGCTTATCAACCTATTTATTATCAACATGTCTATGAATGAATAGTCCATTCATGACAACATCTCAAATCCCTTAATCAATAGATTCTAAAAAGATTTTCATACACATTTTCCAAAATTAGAAGTTCATACTTGGTCTTGATACCTATTGTAACCATTATAAAAGTTTTTAAAAAATTGACCACAAGATTGGCCTTTTAAAAAAAATTCTTTAAGTTAAAAAAAAACTTATGAAAATGATTTTCTAAAATCTTACTACTAAGACTTAAACATGCATCATTCCTAGACCAATCATTTTAACTTATTGAAATACAAAATCAACAAATTAAAATTGTGATAGTGAATTTTATAGTATTACCCACAATAATCATATTACATATATGGTTAATATAATACTAAAAATCAATCATAAAAGTAACAAGCACACTAAATTATCAACAAATTATGCAATTGCACTAAATCATTATTAGAAATATAATTTATAACTGTTGAGATTGTTGATAAGAGAAGCACTGGTTTAGCTAACCTTAATCTCACACTGCTCTAGTCACTCTGGTTTTTTATGATGACAACACATTTTAATAACACATGTATTGTTATGTGTTAGATGTTCTATTCCTTATTGTGGATGATATCTTATTGAACATGTTTGTGTTGATCTTCATATATGAATGTACACTCACTGAGCTTATATCTGATACATCATTTATGATTGCATTACATATGTTTTTAAAGAGAAAACCATATGCACTTTGATGAACTTATATTGTGTGGTATAATTGCAAGTTTTAAATCGACTTCATTATGAAGTAAGTCGATTAAACCTCGTGACTATTGTTGAGATTATTGATAAGGGAACCACTGGTTTAGCTAACCTTAATCTCACAATGCTCTAATTACTCTGGTTTTTTATGATGACAACACATTATTAATAACACATGTTTTGTGATGTGTTACATGTTCTTTTCTTATTGCATGATATATCTTTTGAACATGTTTTGTGTTGAATTTAATATGTGAATGCACATTTACTGAGCTTGTATATGTTACATCATTTCTGGTTGCATTACACATGTTTTTAAAGAAGAAAACCACATGCACTATTACGAACTTACATTGTGTGGCATGACTGTAAGTTTTAAGTCGACTTCATTACGAAGCAAGTCAATTAAGACTCGTGTCTATGCACAAATTTTCAAAAACAGTGTTGTGAGTGATTTTGCTTTGAAACGTTTTTCAAATTGAGCTGATGTGCCTAGGTCGACTATATGCGCAGTAGATTCAACTTAGTTAGTTGTTGTGTTTGAAATTCTGTTATGTTTGTGAACAATAACGACTATATTTCAAAAGTTAGTTATGACATTGATTATAGTCAACTGTATTAAATGCAAAATCAATTTGTTTGTTGTTGACTGCTACTGATTGACTGAACTGTTATAACTGTCTAAGGACAGTTGACTCTATTAGTAGCTTAGGCGACTACAAGAGTGTCTGATTTATAGAAACTATAAAGAGACATACCTTAGTTGATCACAAAGACTTTGGTAATTCTAACATTTTCATTTGTGATTTACAAATCGTGATCTCTGAGAATTTGCTCCAAGAACTCATCAAGAAGACCGTGGTGATCTATCTTTGAGGAAGTTCTTTGAAGGAGAAAGATTTTTGTGCTGACTGACTGATCAAACTCTGCACATTGTGGTGCTTGCTTGCTGATCAAGATTTCTCTCAATCTTTGTAAAGATTGTGGCTGTTGTACCTGTTGTGATTACAGGGGGTAGGCTCGTGGAGTCTTGACACTTTAAGGATTGTTCAAAGTGGGTTGCAGATTATAGAAGAGGGAATATCTTGTTGCATGTCTTGTTATGTGTATTGCCTATATTTTGGTTAGAGGGTTAGAGAGGTGTTTTATATTTTTGACGTGGAGGTCTCTATAAAAGACTTGTTGTAAAAACCTTGACCATTATAGTGCATTTGCTTCCGGATTGTGGAAGGACATTGGATGTAGGCATTGAGGCCGAACTAGTATAAAAACCTGCATTTGAATTCTCAATCCCTACTCTTTTACATTCAGTCGACTTTAATGATTTCGTAGTCTACACTTTTTCCGTTGCACTTACATTTTTCATTCCTTGCGTTTCAAGAAAGTTTATAAAGTTTTATACTTTGTTAAAAAGATTGCGAAAATACTCTGAGTTTGAAAATACACCAATTCACCCCCCTTTTGGTGTTGAAACGAAGCCTACCTGTTTTCCAACAATTGGCACTAGAGCTGGTTTTCATAAAATATTTGAAAAACTAGTCGACTCCATTTTTCTTTGAATCGACTATATACTTGGGAATGACTTCCAGTTTTCAAACTTTTGGTGAAGGTGCATCTACAAACACACCACCTCTGTTTGCTGGTGAAAACTATCCTTTTTGGAAAATCAGAAGGCAAGTCTTTCTTGAATTTGTGGATAGAGGAATTTGGGATGCAACATTAAATGGTCCTTTTGAGCCAACTCATGTTGTTGATGGAAAAACTGTTTTAAAAAAAATTTCTGAGTGGTCCCAAGAAGAGAATAGAAAAGCACAATATATGATCTTAAAACTAGAAATATCATTGCCTCTACACTAACTGTTGATGAATTTATCAAGATATCTGTGTCCCCCACAGATCAACACGAGGCTTTCCAAGCACGCTTAACCATGGAGTTCTTATGGGATAGGCTACCGAAAAGCAAATGCATTTGTTGATATCAATATTCAAATTAATTCCTTTAAGTTATCCTTCAACCGTATAGTCTCATACCTATACAGTCTCTAGATCCCTCTCATTTTGGTGCATGTTCGATTCGTCCATGTGCCCCTTCCACTCGAAGCCTGCCAGGAGCCGCTCCTTGTCCGTGCCTCCTGCACCGGTGATCACTCCCTGCCCTCATTAGTGCCCGGGTGTCACATGCCCACCAGCTTCCGCTTGGTTCGTCCTCAAACCACATCGTACGGGAGAGGCTAGGCTCTAATACCACTTGTAACGCCCCGCCAACTTACAGGGAATATTGACTGCCCCCACAGATCAACACGAGGCTTTCCAATGTGCTTTGTCCTCACTCGCACACTTTCCGGGAAAACTTCCCAGAAGGTCACCCATCCCTAAATTACTCCAGGCTAAGCACGCTTAACCATGGAGTTCTTATGGGATAGGCTACCGAAAAACAAATGCATTTTCTTTTCGGTAGCCTAACCCATAAGAACTCCATGGTTAAACGTGCTTGGCCTGGAGTAATTAAGGGATGGGTGACCTTCTGGGAAGTTTTCCCAGAAAGTATGTGAGTAAGGACAAAACACACTAGAAAGTCTTGTGTTGATGTGTGAGGCAGTCAACAGTCCCTGTAAGTTGCTGGGGCGTTACAATATCTCAATGCAAATATGCCAAGGAGATGTGGGATGTCTTGGAAGTCACACATGAAGGCACTGATGAAGTCAAGAGAGCAAGGAAAAATTCTTTGATTCAAGAGTATGAACTTTTCAGGATGAAGGCTGGTCAAACAATCTATGAAGTCCAAAAAAGATTCACACACATTGTAAATCACCTTATGGCTCTTGGCAAAGTGTTTGATAAGGAACATATCAACATCAAGATTTTGAAAAGCTTGAACAGAAGCTGGCAACCTAAAGTCACAGCAATCTCTAAGTCCAAGGATCTTACAAGCATGAATATAGCAACCTTGTTCGACAAGTTAAGAGAACATGAGTTAGAACTTGGTAGATTGAAGGACGAAGAAGAGGTTGAAGAGAAAAAGTCCATTGCTCTGAAAGCAACAAGCAAGAAAGCCTCAAAGCCAGAGGATAAGTTAGATACAGAGATGGACGACAAAGAAATGATGACCATGATGGTAAGGAAGTTCAGTCGACTTGTGAAAAATGATAGTCAACTTACCAACCATGCAGGTCACAACAAAGCAAAGAAAGGCTTCAGGTCAAATGATGTCAATGCCATGAATGCAGGAAGAAAGGACATATCAAACCAGATTGTCCAGAATTAAAGCCAAAGTTGAAAGCAAATAGAAGATTTCCTCAAGACAAAGGCAGAAAACAAAAAGGAGCCTACATTGCTTGGGAAAACAGTGATTTTGATACATCAAGTGATGAAGATGCCAATCATGAGGAAGAATCAAACATCTACTACATGGTTGGAACATCATTGGCCGATTATGACAGTGACACAAAGTTTGAGCAAGAACCAATTGAAGTCAAGTATGACCTGCTGTTGGATGCATTCAAAGATACATGTTGAAGTTATGCGACTCTAATATAAGGTTAATCGACTTAACTCTGACAGAAAGGATTGAGAGTATAGAATCAATAATCTTGTCACTGATAATGAGAAACTGCAAAAGGAATTAGATGATGTCTTGATGTCTACTAAAGAGATTAAAATTGAAACTGTTACAGTAGAAAAAGCTTGTGAAAAATGTCCTACTCATGAAAAACAAATAGATTACTTGACTAACACGCTAGCCAAATTTACACAAGGTAGAGATAATTTTAATGTTGTTTTGAAGTCTATTAGAAGAGTGATTAATAGACAAGGCATTGGTTTTAAAGCTAATTCTAATACGTCCAATACAAGAAAATTTTCAGAGTTAAGCAAGCTTGTTAAGCATGCTTGTTTTTATTGTAATTGTGTTGGTCATATTGTTAGAAATTGTTACTATAGAAGAGTTGGAGTTCCAAATGGTTTATATATGTGGATACCTAAGGAACATCTGACATCAACTAACAATCAATGACCCAAGTTCAAATGGGTACCTGCAGCCAAAACTTAAGCTGTTTTCTAGGAATACAGGCAGGTGCAGTGAGAACTCAAGGATGAACTACATTAGCTATATCAAAATCTTGAGTGTCTACAATTGGTAACATGTACTCAGCTTACTGCATCATGCATGAAATTATTGATTGTACGAAATTAATTGTTTTTTTATTGTATGATTGATTGTCTGTTTGACTTGGTTGAAAAATGTTTTTCATGATTTTTAGTCGACTGAATTATGTGTGTAGTCGACTGTGAGTCTTTAATTTTTTAACTCTGGTTTGGAACTCTATTTTTGAAAACTGTGTCCAAATAGAGTCAACCTTCATTTTATCAAAATCGACTAAGTATCTTTGTTTTTAGGATTTAAATTTTTTTTTTGTGTTATTTTGATTAGGTTTTGTTTTTTGGTCTTGTTGTGCTTATCAATTGTAATATCCTATTAAACAAGAAATGAAAATCAGTGTTTGATTCTAATTCAATTGCTCTAACATTCTTGATTGAATCTGTTTTGATTGAATGATGAATCGACTTTGAATTGATTGGAGTTGACTATGCATGTTTACACTATTACATCAAACTATTTTCCATATTCACTTCTTATTTGATTAGTTTTCTTGCATTACTGTTATACTAAATTGCTTGATCTGCAAGAGATTTTGAAAGGTTTTGCAAGAAGAATTGCTTTGGAACTTACTGCTGGATCATATCATATCAGCCTGGAAAGCAATGAAATCGACTATAGTAGTGGATCAATTGAATTTTGTATACAGGGGTTATAAATTCCATTTATTGGAATTTGGTTATCAAGTTGTTTGATCTTTCTTTATATCAGTTTTCTTCGATATAATCTCATTCTTTGATTATCATTATATTACTTGATTATGATTATATTGTGAAATTATTGATAGGTGTATCTTTGCTTGATTGAATTGTACAATCATACAATTGATATAATCTTGATACGAACTGATTGTATGCTTTTATATTTGTGAGATTGCATTGTGCATCTTAATCTGATTTTATTGTATGCATAATAAAAGTGGGAACATTATTTGGTTGATGTACGGTATGCTATTTGGGTCGAACGGTTACGACTAGTAACCGAACGGTCCAAAAGATTAGTGGACCTTCATCATAAATGATAGGTCATTATTATTGGGCCGACGGTCCATCATGAGGATATAATCCATCGCATTCATATCTTAACAAATATTATATCAGATAAGATCTGAACAACCGGATATTCAGGTATAGTTGTTTATATTATATTTTGTTTATATTTGATAATAATCTATATATACAGGGCTGGAATGACAAGCCAGGTACGCTCTCTCTTATGCTATTTTGCTCTACAGTATACTTGTGATTCTTTACCTAATTCATTCTGAATTAGCTGAGTGATTTCACTCTACATTCTCATATTAAGAATCCTTGGCCTTGCACTCAAGGCTGTTCACTACTACACCCTAACTTGGGCGTCGGAGTGCCATTGCAGGTACCTCCCCCCTCCGGTCAAAGATTGGAGATTTCTGGACGGTTGAAGATTGAAGGAGAGCGGACGTTCAATTCACAAGAGAAGGTGCACCAATCTACTTAATCAAGCAACACAAAGCGGGAGTGTCACGTCATCCAGGTCAGTTCTTTCGGTCCCAGAAATTCACACCGAAACATTTTGGCCCCCACCGTGGGGCCCAAAAGTCAAGACTCCCAATGATGACCACAAGAGGCATGGAAAATCCAGATCTGATCCAGATGATAAGAGAACTACAAACGCAGCTAGAGGAACAAGCCCGAACTATTGCAACTTTACAGCAAGAGTTACAACAGAAGAAGACCGACGATGCCGAAGGCAGTAAAGAAAAGCAACACGACCGGGAGACATCAGAAGACAGTCAAAATCATAATCCGCCTCCTCCCCCCGGTCCCGGATTTCTTGCCGTTCACTGATGCCATCATGCGGGTCCCTATGCCCGACCGACCTCCGCCTCAGGTTGAAAAGTTTGATGGCACGACGAATCCAGATCATCATTTGCGGAACTTCATTGATTGTACAGCCTTTTACACTCAAAGTGACCCGGTAAAATGTCGGGCGTTCTCCCTATCACTGAGGGGTGAAGCCCTAGAGTGGTATTACACCCTTCCACCCAATTCGGTGGACAGTTTCTGCATGCTGATGGGCATGTTCAAAAAGCAATACTCCACCAACCGGTACGAGGAGGTTACTGCGGCCGAGCTAGTCAATCTCAGACAGGGGAAAGACGAAACTCTCAGAGCCTTCATGCATCGATACAATCACGCCGCTCGGAAGATAAAAGGTGTCAGTCCCGAATTCATCATTAGCAGTCTACCCAATTGCCTAAAAGCGGGATTCGTCTCTGAAAGCTTATACGCTGAGTTACCCAGTACGTTGGAGGAGTTGCAGCAAAAAATGGCCAAATTTATCAAAATGGAAGATCAAAGGATCTTTCGGAAACAACAACACGAGGAGCATCCGGTAAGTGGTAACAAGAAGGAGGGGAAGCGTCGGGTTGAAAATGCCCGGGATCAGAAACCACCGGCGATTCTAAACCCTAGATACGACCGCTATGCGCACCTTACTGTCCCTAGAGAAAAGGTGTTGGAGAAGGCTCTACAGTCCAACCTGATCTTTCAAAGAAGAAAATTTCCACCTAAAAACGTGGCGACGTAGATATGTCGATTCCATAATTCAGGGGGGCATACTACTGAAGGCTGCCAAACTCTCAAAGACGAATTGGAGAAGCTAATTTGTGCCGGACACCTCCGGGAATTTGTGAAGGAGGATTCTGGCCGCACAGGACACTCTCCCAGAAAGACATGAAGAAGCCCAGAACAAGCAAAGCAGAAGGGTAACCACTCATGCGACCGTTCTCGTAGTCCCCCGAGGCATAGATCCCGTAGTCGACCTAGAGAGCCGGATCTCACGGTCAAAGGTAGGATTGATACTATTTCGGGCGGTTTTGCTGGAGGAGGTGCTTCATCCTCAGCCCGAAAGAGACATTTGAGAAGTCTACACAGCGTACACTCGGTGGTACGCAATCCAGTGTCAATGCCTGATATAACCTTCACAGACATGGATTTTCATGCACCAGATCCTGATCAAGACGATCCCATGGTCATCACAGCCCGCATTGCACAGTATGATGTGAGCAAGGTCCTTGTTGATCAAGGCAGTTCAGTCAATATACTATACTGGACAACCTTTCGAAGAATGGAAATCGCAGAAGATGTGATTGCTCCGTTTAACGAGCAAATTGTTGGTTTTGCTGGAGAAAGAGTAGACACCAGGGGGTATCTCGACTTGCGAACCCGCCTGGGGTCCGATGATGATGGTAAGGAGCTCCGAGTTCGTTTTTTGCTGGTGGAGGCGAACACGTCCTATAATGCCCTTCTAGGATGTCCTTGCCTAAATGCTTTTGGGGCAATTGTCTCTACCCCACATTTGGATATGAAATTTTCTACAGATAGAGGAAATATATGCACCGTTTGGGCAGATCAGAAAACCGCTCGTCAATGCTACGTAGCCGGTCTAAAGGTGACGCCTTACAGAAGAGAGAACCGTACTGAAGCTATTCTGATTGATCTTGATCCCAGGACCAATACGGACGAGCGGATACAACCTCAAGGCGAGATAAAGCCTTTCATAGTGGGTAGAAACGAACAACAAACTACGTCCATCGGGGACAACCTTCAACCGTTAGAAGAAAATGCATTGAAGGAGTTATTAAAAGGCAACAACGACTTGTTCGCCTGGAGCGCGTCGGATATGCCTGGAATCCATCCCAGCGTCATCGCGCATAAACTGTCCATATTCCGAGAGGCCCGACCGGTGTCACAAAAGAAACGGAGGTTTGGTGATGAAAAGCGGACGGCCATTCGAGGTGAAGTAGATAAGCTCCTCAAGGCAGGGTTTATACGTGAATTGACCTACACTACATAGTTATCTAATGTAGTCATGGTAAAAAAGGCAAATGGACAATGGAGAATGTGTGTGGACTTCACTGATCTCGATAAAGCATGCCCTAAGGATTCTTATCCTCTCCCCAATATTGACCGGTTGGTAGACGGAGCTTTCGGACACACCGTTCTAAGTTTTTTAGATGCCTACTCGGGGTATAATCAAATCCCGATGTACGCCCCGGATCAAGAGAAGACAGCCTTTATCACAGAGCAGGCCAATTACTGCTATGAGGTCATGTCGTTCGGACTCAAGAATGCGGGCGCCACTTATCAACGCCTAATGGATAAAGTCTTCCATAATCAGATAGGCCGTTGCATGGAAGTATATGTTGACGATATGGTAATCCGAAGCCACACACATCAACAACATCTTAAAGATTTAGAAGAAGTCTTTCAACAACTCAGACACTACAACATGCGTCTAAACCCTAATAAATGCACTTTCGGGGTGTCCGCCGGAAAATTCTTAGGTTTCATGTTAACCTATCGAGGAATAGAAGCGAATCCAGACAAATGCTGGGCGATATTGGAGATGCAGAGTCCCACTAAGTTAAAGGATGTCCAATGCTTAGTCGGACGTCTAACAGCCCTATCACGATTCATACCGAGGCTTTCTGATCATATCAGACCTATCCTGAAGAACATGAAAAAAGGTGTACCTCGGCACTGGGATAACGATTGCGAAGAAGCCTTCTCTAAAGTAAAAAGCATTCTAACCAGTCCACCTATCATGGCTCGTCCAACTGAGGGGTTCGAGTTACAACTCTACTTGGCTGCATCCAGCCACTCGGTAAGTGCAACTCTCATCCAGGAAAGTCCCGAATTTAAGCTGATATATTTCACCAGCCGAACCTTGCAAGGGGCAGAGGAAAGATATTCTCAGGTGGAAAAAGTGGCGCTAGCCCTGCTGACAGCGGCACGACGTTTCCGGCCGTATTTTCAGAGTCATCAGGTAGTCGTCCGGACAAACCATCCGATTGCTAAGATTCTCAGGAAGCCTGATTTGGCGGGGAGGATTGTAGCCTGGGCGATCGAGCTATCTGAATTCGGCCTACGATATGAACCACAAGGTTCCGTTAAAGGTCAGCACCTAGCAGATTTTGTAGCCGAAATCTACCGTCCGGAGGAACCCAACATTTGGCATCTCAATGTAGATGGGTCTTCTGACAGAAGAGGAGGAGGAGCCGGCGTTGTGCTCGAAGGACCAGACGACCTACTGGTCGAACAAGCGATCAACTTTAACTTCCAACTTAGCAATAACCAGGCAGAATATGAAGCTCTCATTAGTGGATTATTACTGGCCAAAGAGTTGGAAGTCAATCATCTGGAGTGCAGAATGGATTCTCAACTAGTTGTGGGACAGCTTAACGGAACTTTCCAGGCCAAGGATTCTCAATATGAGAATGTAGAGTGAAATCACTCAGCTAATTCAGAATGAATTAGGTAAAGAATCGCAAGTATATTGTAGAGCAAAATAGCATAAGAGAGAGCGTACCTGGCTTGTCATTCCAGTCCTGTATATATAGATTATTATCAAATATAAACAAAATATAATATAAACAACTATACCTGAATATCTGGTTGTTCAGATCTTATCTGATATAATATTTGTTAAGATATAAATGCGATGGATTATATCCTCATGATGGACCGTCGGCCCAATAATAATGACCCATCATTTATGATGAAGGTTCACTAATCTTTTGGACTGTTCGGTTACTAGTCGTAACCGTTCGGCCCAAATAGCATACCGTACACATAGATTTTTCACATGCCTATATTCTAGGGGGAATTTATCTATTTCATGTGATATTTTTTTTGAAAAGTTTCTAAATTTTTAAAATTAAATAAAATAAGAAGGAATGTAAAGTTAAATATATAAAATGTATAATTTGTATTTTTCATTCTTCTGGTATATTTATATTTTTTTCCATTTTAGTTTTTAATTTCATAAAAATCATAGTTTTAATTTAATCCTTAAATTTCTATATATTTCTAGAGTTTAATAATTAAATTATTTCTTAATGATACAGTGATATTTACGAATAAAGTTTCTTATACAAAATTATATTTACGAATAAACTGTTTTTAGGTGGAAGGACGAATTTTAAGACATTTTAGCATCGAAATGGATTAATTAGTTGCATTATATAAGAATACAGAATTTTGTTTATATTAGGTTGACTCTCATTATAGTGTAATTATTTGATAATGTGGAAATGAGGAAGTATAATAGATTATAAGATTTAATTGTGATTTTTTCTTTTATCTGATAAATTAGAAAATACCATTGGAAATAGATATAAGAAATATAAATAATATTATTTTTTATTTTTTGGTGTTGAATTTTTCAATATTTAAATATAGTTTTATTTTATGAGAGTAATATGAGAAATTATATCTCTTAATTGGGTTAAAATGAATATTGATGGTATAATTGTTTTGGTTTGGTGTTATAGAGTGATAAGGAAGTAAGAGTAAATATGTGAATAACTTTTTACTTTTTTTAAGAATGCAAATTTTTATTTCTATTAAATTATAGGGTCATTTATGTTTTAGAGAATGTTTAGAAGAAGGATTTCAAAAGACTTACGTACAGATGATTTTTATTTATACAATATAAGTGGTTTAATAAGTTTATTCCATGTATTTATTTATATTTTTTTTATGATAAGTATAATTTCTGAGATATAATTTTTATCATGGTTTTTTTTAATAAATTTTGATGTAATGACAAATGATGGATAAACTTTAAAATGTACCATAACAAAAATGTTAAAATTGATAATAATACATAATATGATTTTATTTAGAATTATGAAACAATAAAAAATAAAATACACATTTAAGGTCTCACTTAATTCATTTAAGAACATATCTATCATTTTAAACGATTTTTTTAAAATATAATCTTATAACATAATCGATTCTTTAATTCTTCTAAATAGTAAAATATATTAACTTAACACAATTTGTAACTTTACAATAAATTTATATATTTAAAAAAACCGTTTATACAAGTAAACATTTATCACATTTAATAATTAAGTCAAATAAATTTATAATTTAATATTTATAAAATATGCTATATAATAATTTTTTAAAATAAATATGCCATCCAAAATAAAATAGATAAATAATGAACTGGCATCATAGAAAAAAAAAAAAAAAAAACCTTAGGGCTTTTTGCCACTGCAAATTCAGGGTCAGGCCCATAGGCTTCATATTTATATGAATCTGAATTTAACTTTGGATCTCTGAATTACCATCACCGGAACCAAATCATACTCGGCTAGGCACATTCGGAGGAAGACCCATCATAGCTTATTCTGCAGCTTTCACACCTTCATCTCTTCAGGTACCATATGCTTTTATTTTTTCTTCTTTTTTGTATGTATATATAATAAAGAGACAAACTCTTCTTTCTTGTTTTTTTGGAGAGGTTTAATTTTCCAAGCTATCTTTCGATGTAACATAGTTACGAAGTAGGATGTTAAGCATGTCTGAGTTGGAAACTCCAATGGAATGGAAGAATTTGAGTTTCGGCAAAGGGGTATTGTTTTCAAGGTTAAGCGCAAGGATTGAGCGATCTGGGTTTTCAAATTGACCCTGTTGGAGTCTTCCCTAGCTTGTGTTGGAGATACCCCACATGGGTTGGTGGAGTAAGATACTTTAAAGCTTCCACCTTGTGAAGCTTTCTATTAGAAGTGAATAAGTTGAGTAGAAAAAAGTGAGGCAGTGTATTTGGGTCTCTAGAAAGAACACTCAATGCGTGGTATGGGTAGGCATCATATAGTCACTTCTAAGTTTTAATACTTAACTTTACACCAAATTGAGATTATTGCATTGCACACCGTCTTGGCTGGTCATTTGTTGAAACCACAGTGTGGTTTGGACAAAAGGGTTTGTGAAATTTTCATCTCATGCAAATTTTAACACTGATTGATTGATTGATTTTAATATATTATTCCAATATATTAGGATTCATTTATAATGTTGGGATTTGTATTCCTTTATGCTTCACTGTACTATCAAGGGCAAGCTGTGAAATGGGATGTTTTCTCTGGAAATTCTCTAATAAGTGTAGAAGGTTACTGTATTATTTTGATTATACACGGGTGCTTGGAATCTAAATTATATTTAGAGAAATAAATAATGGTCGAAAGTTCTCATATAGTCTTATAAATGAGTGATTGTTTTATAAATTATACCAATTGCACAGTTAGTTTTGTGAGCTGCAAGGGTGTCACTGTTGCACTCATTTTGCATCCTCTTGTCATATATGATGAATTTCCATCCCGTTGAACTTTGAGTTAAGACTATGTGAATATTTCTATCTATTTTAATTTTATTTGCGTATCATTTATTTTTTATACATAAAGAATTCATATATATCATATATTTTAATTGTTATATGGCTTCTGCTATTTACGCATAATATATGGTGGATTGTCGGCTTTCCAATGTTTATCACCATCAACTATCACTGGTGCCCACTAAAATCATATTGTTAAATCATCATTTTTTTCAGATAGACATAAGTATTGTAGATGTGTTCATGTTCATATATTCTTGGAATTGCAGCCTTGCTAATTATCTGCTATCATTAGCCGCCCGGCCCCCCAATATTTCATAGTTCATACTTTTTATTTACAGTAAACTCTCAAGGGTGAAGAGGAATTTTAAGTATGTATTTAGTTGTAACATATCTTCATTACTCAATTTTATCTCTCTGTTTCACTTTGTCTCACAGCACGGCTCCAGTTCTCTCTCAAGGTTTCTTTACTTTCAGAAGTTATCGTGTCTGGCTTTGGCCATCATAAAAGTCAAGTCTTCTTCACGTAAGCGAGAATCCATAGATCTCATTTGTACTCTTGTTCATGTTAATCCAACTTATTTCTTTGTGTGCATGTTTCATCATTTTTATTTAATTTGAGTTGACATTCAGGGACTAATGACTATATCTTTGAAAAATTGTTCTTGAATAATTGAATGGAAATTTACTTGATTCTCTCCTTTATTTTGAAATTGTTTGTACCTGTTCTTTTTACAAATGTACGGGACTTCTCTCTTGTTAGCAAGGTTATCAATGGAAGAAGGTGAAAATTATGCCAAATAAGCATGCCATTGCAACCTATGTTACTGCCATAGTCGTTTTCCTTTGGTTCACAAATTGCCTATTTTGATTGGCCAGAAATTCGTGACACCTTAAAACCCTAACCAAAGATGAGGCCGATTTTGATGAAGGGCCACGAGAGGCCACTCACGTTCCTCAAGTACAACAGGGACGGTGATCTCCTCTTCTCCTGCGCCAAGGACCACAACCCTACGGTCTGGTTTGCCGACAACGGTGAACGCCTTGGCACTTACCGTGGTCACAACGGTGCCGTTTGGTGCTGCGACGTCTCAAGCAAGTTCCCTATTACTTTATCTTTCTATTTAGCTTTTCAAAACTGTTCCTCACACTGATTGTAAGTGGTGCAGGAGATTCTGGTCGACTCATAACGGGGAGTGCGGATCAGACCGCGAAGCTATGGAACGTGCAGTCTGGTCAGCAGTTGTTCACCTTCAATTTTGATTCTCCGGCCCGGTCTGTTGATTTTTCTGTCGGGGATAAGCTCGCTGTCATTACCACTGATCCTTTTATGGAATTGCCCTCTGCAATCCATGTCAAGCGCATTGCAAAAGATCCCTCCGAACGTAACATTTTTTCCCCTTGCTGATCTACTGTCTGTTTTCATAGATTTATTGAGAAACTCGCGTAGAAGAACATAAAGAAAACATGCACATATTTAAACAATTTTTTCATACGCACTTTTAGGAAAAAGAGAATGACAAGAAAATGAAATAATTTTCTTCTTAAGCTAATGCATACCTTAAAAATTAGATTTTAAAGTTATCCGAAAACTGTTATAAATTAGTTTACCCATAAACTAAGTATTACAGAGAAATTTATTTCATTTTCCCTTCTTAGGTTTGTTTTTCCTCGATGTGCTTACGGAAAAATTTGTTTTTACAGGTCCTTTGGGTTTGTTTGGACGAATTTCTTCAAAAGGATTTATAGAAGTGAAAATCAAGAAGAAAATAAAATGAGTTGATCAACTTGTGCGCAAGTTAACAAAATACAAAAATTAAACAAACTATATGAACGAGTTTTACGAATTAGCTTTTGCATAAACTGCTTTTTTCTTTTCTGCAAATCTTTATGAGGAAGTTTGTCCAAACATACCCTAAATAGATTATGTATTATTTAAAACCAGCTTTTAAGAGTTGTGTGAAACAATTTCTATGAATTGGTTTATGCACACTTTAATTTTAACCTCTGGAAAAATTTACTTTTGTCCAGATTCTTATTTTTCACATATAAGTGTGTTTAGAATTTAACCAATGGAGAATTTAGTTTCTTTGGTCTCAGCTACTATATCTATTGCCTGTGTTAATTCTAATGCTTGTTTTTCTCAGAGACTGGGGAGTCTGTACTTCTCATTAAGGGTCCTCAGGGACGAATAAATAGAGCTGTTTGGGGACCACTCAACAGAACCATCATTAGTGCTGGTGAAGATGCTGTTATTCGTATTTGGGATTCTGAGGTGACTTCACTTCCATTTTACCGGACCCTCTTCTTTCCTCTACAGTTTGTTAACATTGTTACATGATTTCTCTCATTTCTTTGCAGACGGGAAAATTGATTAAGGAGTCAGACAAAGAATCTGGCCATAAAAAGACAGTGACATCACTTGTCAAGTCTGCGGATGGTTCACACTTCCTTACAGGCTCTCTGGACAAGTCTGCTAGGGTATCAACTTTTTTGTTTCCGTGATTTCTTTTTCCTGTTGATTCTCATGTTTTTGTTTTCTTTGAGAGTTTATTTTATTTTCACCTAACCATTTTTTGTTTGTTTAAATTGTTAACTAGCTTTGGGATACTAGAACATTGACTCTTATCAAGACCTATGTCACAGAACGGCCAGTCAATGCAGTTGCAATGTCGCCACTTCTTGATCATGTGTGTATATGTGTATTTTAAATAAGTTAACCTTGAATTGTGATATTCTTTTCATTTACCAATGCGAGTATTTTTTTCATCTGCTTTATTAGATTGAAGTCTTTATCCGGGAAATCAGTGTCCTATCATTTTTGGAACTTGGTTGAATTTATTTTCATTATCTTGCTTTATTGGTAGAGATTTATTCCTCAATCCACATAAGGCCGATTCTTGTATATTACCATCGGTATCTAATTTATGGACTAAATGTTATTCCAATATATTTCATCATTGCTATCACCTAATGTACGTCTTCTATTTGCTTTAGAATCCTCCTGTTATTTATTTGGTCCTATGGTTTTCTTATGATTTTCTGAATTCCATGCCCTATATAGGTGGTACTTGGAGGTGGTCAGGACGCATCAGCTGTTACAACCACTGATCATCGTGCTGGAAAATTTGAAGCCAAATTCTATGACAAGGTAAGTGTTTTTCTTTCTTCGTGTACTATATTTAGTTCTATAAAAATATAGAATTTCTACTCATTTTTCTTTTTTATTTAATATATGTATTTTCATTTGATTAGATTCTTCAAGAAGAAATTGGGGGCGTGAAAGGGCATTTTGGACCAATTAATGCATTGGCCTTTAACCCGGATGGAAAAAGGTATATCCAGTGTCCTTCAACTCCCTCTTGCATTGCATCATGACTTACTTTCATTCTTTAGACCTACCACCGTTTGTTGTTATGTTAGAGAAGCCGACAACCATGATTATGTTAAACTACTTGGTGAAATGGATATGCACTCTCTTTATCAAATTACTGTTTAAAATCTCAGTATCTGGTGTTTACCATGTGCATACTTCTCTGTTCTTCTATGGGGGATCCACTCCATTGATCAATCAAAGCCCCATATTTTGTGTAATTGTTCATAACCATATGAAGTCTAAATTTGAACACTTGGTTATGCAGATGATTATTATATGAAATATAGCCTTGTATGAAGATGCCTAAATTTCGGACAGTAGTTATGGTGATGTCATTAGATGTACGAAGAATACACAATCTGATATCGCTAGATGTAGGAAGAGCACTGATATCTTTAGATGTCGGAATAATATATATAGTCTTAGATGTAGGAAGAATGGATAATATGGTGATCACATGAAGTGGTTCTGATTTTGTGATTGATCATGAACTGATGAAATACTTATATTCAGTTGTCTCTTGCCTAGTAATATCACTATTTGCCCTTACAATTTGTTAGGTTCCTAGATGGAGGAAACCAGGAAAACCACTGCAAAAACCTAAACTTACTGAATAGATTTCTTATTATTGATTCTATGCTACAAGTACAGTCTGAATGCATCCAAGGGACAATGTTCCCTTCACACAGGATGCAAATGACCCTGTCAACAATTCAACGTCCCTGCATACAAAGATCCCCCAACTATATAAAGAAAGTCTCACCCAACTAACAACTACTTCTCTATATGTTTCCTCCTAACATACACATTACATATCCTAACACAATTAGAAGGAACTTTTAAATTTATGCTACAATATGTATTTGTTTTCTGTACTATTTAACTGTAACTGTCATAAAATGAGTTTGAAGACACCTTTTTGCATTTCATAATTAGCTTACTAGGGATTGAACAATGTTGTAAGTTAGCACATTTCTTGGTTGGCATCTTTTTCAATTATCATTATGTCTCAGAATATCTAATAGTTGTGACTGAACATTATTGCACTTTAGTGTTAATCCTTTCTGAATGGCTTTTTCGTTTACTGGTCTTAGTAAAACAAACTTTTTCTTTTGTAGTTTTTCAAGTGGAGGTGAAGATGGTTATGTACGGTTGCATCACTTTGACTCAGATTATTTCAACATCAAAATATAGTGCTGGATGATCCGTGGTTAATATTATATGTGGTTCCTAGAAGTTAGCTTTTAGTTTCTTTCAACTAATGAAAAGCCGATATGATTATATGTTGGTAATATGGAGGGATTTATGAATTAAATTATGCCTTTTTGTATTATGCTGTATTAACTTTAACACTATCAATTTTGGTTTGAGGGGAATTCATACTGAAGGAGTTTTTCTTTGAACATCGTGATTTTGACAAGATTTTAAGTTTGGCTACTATTTGGGAGTAGAGGTGTCAAATAGGTTAACCCGACTCGATTGGATGAGCCACATTATAAATTTGCGTTGGTCTGGTTAGATTCATATTCTGAATAGACTAACTTTTTTTGGTCTGGTCAGTTCCTATTTGACTTTTAAGTTATATTAATGAAATAAATTTTAATTTTAGATAGGTATTCAGACCAATAACGAAATAAGCTTTAAAAACTGCATATCTTTGCAGTTGGTTCTATGATCATCTTCTGCAGCGCAGGTGCCACCCTCATAAGATAAATTGCAATTTCAATTTCACTTGAATGTCCTCTAACAGTTATTACTACTTCCTTCAGATCTTCATGTGAGAATTTCTCAGGCCAATCACTTTCGCTTACCTCATCTTCAGTACAGCAAAAATAAGTCCTTAACTGCATCAGAAGAAAAAAGACTGCTAAATTCTGCATTGACATATATTTGTCCCCCTTTTTATTTCATACAATCTTCTATATTTGTTTTCATTGTATTTTTCTATCTATACATGTTTGCTTCTTTAGTCACTTTCCTCCTTTTTTTCTTAACAACTTATTTTCAAATTGCTTATCGCAATTTGCATTGTATATTAATATCATCAGTGCATGGTATAGATTATAACCATACAGGAACCATGTAGTTTTGTATCTCTGATGAATAGATATAACACTATTTGAAGAAGTATATTTTAAAAAATAGACTTTGTTCCTAATTTTAAGAAATCACTGATAAACTTACGTGTAAGTCTAGTCTTCGGAGTACAGGGCATGTCTTAAGAATTATGGCTACCCAACCCAGATCCTGTCGAACTGTAGCCACTTTAATAACTTCAAGATGCCTCAGCCATGGAAATGTTAATGCAGACAATCTATTTTTCATAACCTCACCCTGGAACACACATGTCAAACATTTCAGACAATTAACACTACTTCCATCCCAGAAATGATGCTACAATCTGTCTGAATTTTAAAAAACTTTGTAATACATTTTTACCTATTTTATTACAAAGCAACAACTCATAAAATCTAAACTCTCATTAATATTATATGTGATTGTTTGTGAAAGAATATACTTTCAAAATATAGAAAAATAATTTTTAATTTATATGACTCAACATCTCCTTGGTCCTTCCGTCATCATATATGCAATCGAAAATAGTTTGGTTAATTGCCACTATTCCCCATCAACTTTTAATGTCAAAAAATAAATATTAACATAGAAAATAGAGTTTAAGAATAAAGTAAAGATAAAAAGTGTGTTAAAGTATGATAGTTGGAAAGGAAAGAAGAAGAAAGAAATCGAAACAAGTGCAGAAATGTAGAAGAGCATAAGATAAATTGATCTGCTGAAAACCACATACCATGAAACAACTGCACTCGAGGATCAAAGTTTCCATCTGGGGTAGAACAGTGGGAAGTTTGAGGATTGGCCAAAGCTTCTTATGACAAGCAGAAGTGTCACTCACAGGACTGTAGAAAGTTGTAAGTCTGGGCGCATCAAACACAAGTTCAATTTCTCTTCCCTTGTATTCCAAGGTCTCCAAACTGGTGTTGTGGAGCACGAGTTTCTTCAATTGTTGGCAAAGACTCACGTTCAGGTACTTCAATTTCTGGCAAAAGGGATTCTCTATTGTAATGTTTTCCAAGTTGTAACACTCACACAACCCCAACCATTCAAGATTGCTGCAGCTAGACAGCAAAAACCGGAGATGAATCTCAGATTTCAGATCCACTCGGAAGAGGTCCATTGTTGTGAGTGTGCTGAAACCATGGTTATATGAGATGTGGGGGGCAAGAACACAATGCGCCAAGCGCAGACACTCGAGAAATGACTTGAAGCCACTTCCACCCTCTTTGTTGCCAACAATATCACAAGGAAAGACATGGTATTTTATCAAAACATGTTTTTTATAACATTAATCATTAATAAAGTTGATAAATATTGAAATATTTGTTTAATAACAAATTATATTTATTTTTCGAAATTTTATTTTTAAAAAAATATTATTCAATAATAAAATATTTCCCTTTTATGATAAAAGAGTAAAAATTGGTAGAAAGAAAGATGCATCCTTGTTTGTATAGTTTACACGTAGTAGAAGCAATTGACACCAGAAAAAAGAATCACGAATATGCTCCCAGCTCAACTCTTGTCCCGATTCTCGTGGCAACTCTTCCTCTTCTTCTAAATCAACGCTCACGGTTTCATCTTCCCATCCAACGGTTCTCCTTCATTCTCTCCCTCCCCAATATTAGGGTTTCGTTTTCTTCAGCTTCGGACACTTCCCACATTTTCTCCTCTTCTCCCTCTTCAGTTTTCTTGCAAAAATCATGGTGAAAGGTCCAGGTCTCTACACTGACATCGGCAAGAGAGCTCGAGGTAACTGGTTTTTCCTTTCGAACCATTCAGTGAATTCAGTCTTCATTTCTCTCTCTCTCTCTCTCTCTCTCTCTCTCTGCTTTTTCTTTTTTCGATTTTCATGCACTAATCTGCTTGAATATCTCACTTATACTGATGATTGCTACGCAGATCTTCTGTTCAAGGATTATCAGAATGACCACAAGTTCACCATCACCACTCACACTTCTACTGGAGTGGTAATAAATATTTGTCTTTGTAGTGATTTTATCGTTTGAACTTGATGGAAAACGTATTGTTTTTGTTTTCGTATATTGGTTACTCTTTAAGTTTCATTGCTTTTTCTACATTCTCATTGGAACCTCGTCTTGTTAGAGTTAGAAGTTTTGCATGTTGTTCTGTCTGATTATTTTGCAATAATTGGCAGTAATTTAAAAATGATTCAAGAAACTAGAGAAGCTTTTTCATTTGAGATTATGTTATGTTAGCTTGAAATCTGGATTTAATACTCTGTTGTAATAGCTTAGGTCTCGTTGAACTGATGATTTCGCTGGCTTTATGTGTTCAGGAAATTACTTCAACTGGAGTCAGGAAGGGTGAGTTATATTTGGCCGATATCAGCACTAAGCTGAAGAACAAGAACATCACATCTGATATCAAAGTGGACACTAACTCAAGTGTAAGTTGAAATTTATTGGTGAAATAGATTTGAATTAGAACACTAGCCATTTCTTTCATACCTGTTGGATGTAATAAAAAGGTTCTTTGATTGTAGATGGACAATATTTTTGCCTTGTGATTAATAACCGGTTATTCGCTTTATTTATTGTATTATGGGTTTGCAGATTTGTTATTTGAGTAATTTGTATTACTGTGCTTGGTCACTTTACAATTGAATTGACTATTGTGCACTCAGAGTGTCATGGAAAAAAAGTCCGATGAGTAGCTGGTTAGAGACATATGATACATTTCTCATCTGACTGAATACTTTTCAGCTACGTACAACCATTACCGTGGATGAACCCGCTCCTGGACTCAAGGCAATTTTTAGCTTTATTTTTCCAGATCAGAAATCTGGCAAGGTAAAAGGCATTTTCTTAAATTCACTTAATGCAGGCAATATAGGTTTGTGTTTTCTTAAATTCACTTAATGCAGGCAATAATAATAGTTTTAGTTATCCTGGATAATGATATCTTCTGAATTGTCCATGGTTTAACAGGTGGAACTCCAGTACCTGCACGAGTATGCTGGAATCAGCACCAGCATTGGATTGACAGCAAATCCCATTGTTAACTTCTCTGGTGTGGTTGGAAATAATTTGATCGCTGTGGGGACAGATCTTTCATTTGATACTGCGTCCGGCAACTTTACTAGATACAATGCTGGGCTGAATATTACACATGCTGATCTCATTGCATCTCTAACTCTGTAAGGATCTAATCCCAAGGCCACCAATTTTAAAGAGGGTTATCGATATATTGTTGTTCATCTTGAATTGGTCTCATGATTCATCCGTTCCTTTTTCTTAATGTAGAAATGATAAAGGTGATACCCTTAATGCCTCATATTACCACATTGTAAGCCCTTTGACTAACACTGCCGTTGGCGCGGAGCTTTCACATAACTTTTCCAGCAATGAGAACTCACTCACCATTGGTACACAACATGCTCTGGACCCGTTAACGCACTTGAAAGCTCGGGTGAACAACTATGGTCTGGCAAGTGCTCTGATTCAGCATGACTGGAATCCAAAAACTCGTTTCTCTCTTGTTGGGGAGGTGGATACTGGGGCCATCGGAAAGAGTGCAAAGGTTGGTCTTGCTGTGGCCTTGAAACCTTAGATTTAGGCTTCACTTGTTGAGGTAATAAGTAATCGTAGGGTTTCGATTTCCCAATGAACCTTTGGTCCTTCATTCTGGAGATATATCAATTTCTTGATATATTGGTGTGCTCGAGTGTACAATCTCAATAAGCACAAACAAAACTTCAATTTGTACTTAACAGATCCACTCGAATTTTATTGATTTAGGGGCACCTTTGAGTAAGTTTTTGAGGTATGGAAGGTGATTAATTTCAATATAATTTGGGGTGCACATCAAAGGTTTGATTAGATGGCTGGTGAGTGTTTGGTAATATTTAGTTTTCTTGGTTTTATATTTAAAATCATCCAGATTTTTATTGTATCTATTAAGATGCACATTACACAAAACGACCCGAATGAGAAACCGATTTAGACAAGGATTAATTAAAATTTATTCCAACTAGTTGAAGTCTTTTTAAGAGTTCTGAAATTAATTTTCTCCAACCTTTTAAAGGGGCAGAAGGCGTATAGGGGAAGTAGTACTAAAACGAGCAAGAGTGCCTCTCATCTCTTGGAGTTGTGTGATGGTCTCGCGTCTATTAATTTTCTGTATGGATTTGATCTAGGAAACTTTTATGTTGAAAACTAACTAGAGAATCTAAATTCTAATTACAGTCTTTAAACTATTAATTCTTTCTGTTGAGATTTAATAACTAAACTTAACAGACTTTGTAAATTCGATATTTTTACTAATTTTTGTTTATTAATTTTTTTTTTATTTTCATTTAGGAAAACTGCAACTTAATTCAACAAAATTTAACTAAGCCAAAGGTGAAGACAATGTTAAACTGGATTAATATAATGTACCTCAATAAATTGTTTCAATACAATATTATTTTTATTTTTATTCTTTAAATGTAAAATTAAAGTATTTGCTATATTCTATGTTCTAAATTTAAATTTGAATTTATTGAAAGAATATTATTTTGTATTGTTTATAACATGTTATTTATTGAAGGTGAAAAAAACTCCTCCTATATAGCAGGTGAAGTTAACTGAGGGGTGATATCTAATAGTTGGTGTAGATGCTGATATACTCAGCAGAGGATGTTAGTCATTCGTTAATTTTTATACATGTTAAGATTTTGAACTTTCTTAAAATTTGAATATTATAAATTTAATATTTTTAATTGAGTTTTTATTAAATTTTTTAATTTATCAATTAATTAAAAATTTTACAATGTAATTTTTTCATTCACTCAACTAGTTTTAAACACGTGTGTGGGTTAGTATTTCGTTGTATGAAAAAATAATAAATAATACTAAGTTTATAACTATGTTTTCAATAAAATCAATTTTGAAAATGATTTATATATTTATAAAGTTAATATGTCTATAAACATATAAATAATAGATTTTGTTAAAAATACAAATATAAAACATGTGAAAAAAATAGTGTGGATTTTCTAAAAATATAAAGGATATAGAGAAATATATATAGTAAACTTGTTAAAAATATAAATCAATGAATAATCAGTCTTGTCTAATGTATTGTTAAACTCGTTTAATTAGTATTTGTATAGTGTATATTATTAGACTCATCTAATCAGTATATGACATTTAATAAATATTAAATCATTTGTCTAATTAAATAATAGATACACTCGTTATTAGTAGACTCATATAATATATGAATTAAAAATCAACTAATTTTTTAAATAATTTTTAGGAATGCATATCATGGATTAAATTGATTAAAAAAATTAAAATTTTATATGTACTATCAATTTTGGAAATTGTGATTTTAAATTTGAGAAACTAATAATGTTATTTAAGAACTAAGATTATAATTTTTTAGATATTACATGATAGTACCAAAAACAATTATATTTCACTTTTATAAAAGTAAACATATACAAATCAATCAATCAATCTTAAGATAAACAAGTTTTTTTAGACTTGACCATCCAGATACATGTATTGATGTTGAACTCTTAGGGACCTGCACCGTGTGTGGTGAAACAACCCGCTCACATCAAACTACCACATACCAAGGTTAATCCATCAAACATTTATGGCTAAGCAACAACCATTAGACTAATGATCTCCTACTACTCTCCACGACATATCTTACCCTTCTCTACTTGAGATGGGATGTTTATTAAAAGTTTCATAATCATCCACCATTTTGGAGCCCTTACATCAATATATTACACTACTGAATACCACCATAGAATTTCTCTAATAGATTTATGGAATTACATCAAGTACAAATATCATGCACATTCCTTTTCACAAACTCAACATCATTACCAAATCATAATTGAATAAACACCATATCATGTGTGAATAAATATCATACCCACTCATATTTAGATCTTAACCCACAAAACATCACTAATATAATAATACACATGCATAGAATCCCAAGTGACTTAATTCAAATAGATCCAAAATAATAAAAACACAGAAACATGCATTGGCTTAGGAGCGGGGAGCGCTCAACGCATGTCTCTATTCAACGCCATTGCTTACGCAACCATGCTCGCCCAACAAGCCCCACCTCTCACCCAACGAATTATAGAGGAAAGGTTCCAAACCCATAGAGAAAAAATGTCTCTCAGTGCTTAAAAGTGTTACTCAATGTCACACAACACATGAGCTTTCTAACTTTGCAACGCTCAACACCACACAGGGTCGCTTAACGTCACACCAGAAACCAACAACTATGATTATTGATCTGATTGCACTCAAGACCTATCCAAATGATTGAATTGGTATTCTTGACACTAAAATTGATCCAAAAACATGTTTAAATATCATATTGAATAACAATTTTCTCAATTGGCCAATGACTCAGTCCATCAAATCAAACCAATAACCACCACAGTCCCACACAACAACTTAGCATATCAAAGACTTTAACAAAACAAGAAGCTAATTGAGTCTTAAATGACACAAACAGAGACTCCTAACATCAAGCTCACTTAATAAATAATCCTATAGAATTTCACCTGTCAACCCATCAATTTTAAATCAATTTCAACCAGCATTCTAACTCATTACCTAAAACACAATTTAGCAAAAATATCAGTTAATGATGGCCTCAATTTCATCAATTCAGACAACCAAAACAAGTATCATTGAACAAGCAATCACATAAGAATTTTCTCGTAACAAACAATAATATACTAAAATCAAGCATCTATATTACAACACAACAGAATTTTAGCAAGCTCAAATACACAAATTCAACAACTCAATCCATTTAATCCAACCCAAGCATACAAACTCAGATTATCACTATATTGAAAAACTTAAAAACAAGTTATTAAGCTTCCCTTACCTAACAAATGATTAAAATGTTCTAAGAAGCTTAAAACAACTCCAAACAAATAGGAAGCTCTATCTATTCCTATGAACAATAGAAACACGATCAGAGCATATCGTTAAAAATACTTATCAACAAAGACTTAAATTGATGACTCAAAAGACATACACAAGTTGAGTGAGGCTCACATGCAACAAATATAAGAAAAGACAAGAGAAAAGAGGTTGGAACTCAACTTACTCATATAGAGAAACTGATTGGTCTAAGTTAAAGAGCTTGTCGTAAGGATCACTCCTACAGTCTTGGTTCTTTAAACGGATGAAGGATGAACAGAGGTTGAGAACTCTTAAAAAGAAGGTAGAGAACTCTAGAAAGGTGGTTCCTAAATAATTTAGGTGTTTTTAAAGTAATGAAACTCATTCCTAATAAAACTATTTATATCAAACTCTTTTAATATTAAAATAGTCTCACAAATTTTAACCTACTACCACTCCTAAAATACCAATTTCTAAGTTTTTACATTGTTCCTACTATTTTTTACTAAATAATATTAGTTTAAATTTTGCATAATAAAAATATAAAAAATATTCAACAATAAAAATATTTATATAATAGTTTAGTATAATAATGATAAATATATTTTTTATTAGCACTTTTTTAAGATAAAATTATTACATGACAATTTTTTTATCTGTAAATACTTTGTATTATTAATAAATCTATATTATTTTTTTTCAAATAATATTATTTTAAGACATAAAATTAAAATATATTTTTTTCTAAATTTAACTTTATTATATGGCAAAATTATTAAAAATCACAAAAGGATAAAATTAAAAATTAAAAGATAATATAAACATATTAATACTTTAAATATAAGGTAATCATTAGTAAATTATTAAATGATCAAATAATTAAAAATCATAAAAGGATAAAATTGAGAATGAAAAAAGAATAACATAGGAAAAAGAAGTAATACTATGAGTTATTCTTTAGTAATAAGTATGTTAAAAATACATTAGATAAAAACATTTAATTATGGCTAAAATATATAATAGCTTAGAAAGAAAAATTAATACTTTAAATATAAGTTATTCTTTGATAATAAATATATTAAAAATACAATAGATAAAAACTTTTAATTTTGGCTAAAATGTATCTAAGAACACAAATTTAAAAAAATTAATTAATTAATTATTTTAAATATTAACTTTTTGTTTTAAATAATTTTTAAGAAAAATTTTGTATGAGAAGGAATTTTTAAGTTGATTAAGAAAAAAATAATCACGAGAAGGAATTCTTACGTGATAATATGAAAATTTTGTATTGTTAATAAATATATATTTCTACATTTAACTTTGTTAGATGACCAATCAAGTAATTAGAAATCATAAAGGGATCAATTAAAAAACAAAAGGTTTAATAGGTTCGGAGGTTCCTATATTTGTGAGTTTATTTCAATTGAGTCCTCCAATTTTGAAAGTGATCAATTAGGTCCCTAATTTTTTCAATTTGATTCAATAAGACCCTTTCCGTTAATTGTAGATAATGCCGTGAAGTTTTTTAACATGTAGCATTTGACGCTTGAAGGTTGGACAGTTTGAAGTGCAGAGGTGGATAATTTATTTTTTTTTAAAATTATTGGATAATAAATTAATAAATGAAAATAAATCAAAAAATAAAATTAGTAAACATATAAAAATTATGTTTCTAGGTCACAATTGGTCAAGTCTGAAAAAGAGGGAAAATTTGCCAAAGGAAAGACCTAATCGCACCAACAACGAAATAGTTGAGAAAGAAGGAACATCAATTACATCAAAAGGTGAACTAAATTCTAACTGATAAGCAAGGAAAACAGTGAGAGAACTCTAATGTTAAAGTCTACATACCTCCACCACCATTCATGGTCCTTAGTAGCAAGCTGAAAGTATGTCAATGCCATAGTGACAAAAGCGGTGACAATCAATAGGATGATGAAATACATTAACATAGATCTGCTATGGGAGGACGAAATTGGTGCTTGCGTGAGAGAGTTACTGGGATAAAATGAACAAACGAAATCGGTGGAACTCGTCAGCGGATAAAAAGACAAAGGTAAATGATCAGAGGAGCGTGAATAAAGAAATAAAGGAAATTGCAATTGAGATTAGGGATTTGGAATGAAAAGAAAAATAAATGAAAGAGAGGAAGTAAGAGTTAAAGAAATCGGTACCAATTGGTGAGAGGGAAGGGAGAAAGACGAAGGTTAACCTTAAGTAGCAGATTTTCCCTTTTTTTGCATACACGACCAATTGTGACTCCAAATTGTAACTCCAAATTAGTAAACATTTACTAATTTCATTTATTGATTTATTTTTATTCATTAATTTATTATCCAATAATTTTAAATATTTTTTATCTACCTGTGCACTTCAACACTGTCCAACCTGGAAGTGTCAGATGCCATATGTTGAAAAATTTCACAGGCGTTATTTGCAATTAACGGAAAATGTCTTATTGAATCAAATTGACAAAATAAGGGACCTAATTGATCATTTTCAAAATTGGAGGACCCAATTGAAACAAACTCACCAATATAGGGACCTCTGAACCTATTAAACCAAAATAAAAATAATAGTATAGAAAGTAATCCATAATTTAATATAAATTATTTTTAATAATTTATTAAATAATCAAGTAATTAATGATTATAAAAGGATAAAATCTAGAATGAAAAAAATAATATAGAACAAATATTACAACATTTCAATTATACGGCAAAAATATAAAATTAATTTATAGTCATTTAGCATAACTATAAAAACAAACTTTATATATACGAAGTATTAATAATCAAAACTATACACGAGAATGATTATCTAAAACTACCAAGGCTAAAACATAATTAATAAGAATAAAATCACTAAAGCTCTTACACCGCTGGATCAACTCCATCTAATGTTTGTTCTATCGTCACATCATCACCTTCTACTCACACCCACCAGATGATTATTGCCAAGACTAACAACGCACAAGAACTTCCAACAAGACACTAACAAACATGGTAAGATATTGATATAAAACAAATTATATAATATACATTAAGATTTCATACATGAGTCATATTTCACATAAAACAATCCAAACAATCTTAATCAAGCTAAGATCTAGACTGAACTATCCAAATTTAGTATAAATGGCGAGCTATAGCAAGTCATGCACTTTTGGTGACCTTTATTGCTCAGTAGAGCCATTACAAATGGGTTTCACCCTACCACACTCACAAGGTTAGTGTGTATCACGTCTTAGGCCATACCGGAAGCACCTAGGCTTTTGCCTCCTGCTACTCTCACCACATGTATTAATCCTCTCTACTTAAGAATGAAGGATCATTAGAGTGTCAGGATAACTCCCAAAACTAAGCTTCCTACATTCATACCAACAATACTTTGATACAACCGCTAAGAATTCAGCATAAAAAATAACCATGTGATCAAATTCACTTGCACATTATGTAACACTTCAAGCATAGCATTCAATATTTACAGACTATACACTCTAAAATACTACCAATTCATACTTTAAAATGCACATAAAATAAAAACTAGCTTCTCTTACCTTAAAGAGAAATAGTATAGCTCTAAGAATGCCCAATAGTTGCTTAAATCACAAGGAGCTCTAGAAACGCGTACAAACCACCGAATTGTGATCAGAGTGAGTCCTTAGGACCTCAAATCAACAAAAATCCAGGAATAAAAGATCATTGACATGTGCGAAGGGGTTCCTAAGCATGATCATTGACTGAAAATTGAAAGGAAAATTAATAGAAACTTACTTGCTCTAAACCAGAAATTGATTAGATAGGAATGGAGATTACTCAGTTGTGTCTCCTAGGTACTTCATGATCGTCAAATAGAGAATCAAGAAGTTATATATCTTAGAGAGATGGTAGAGAAACTCAAGGAACAAGTTTTAAAGAAATTGTTTGTGTTTTAAGTAATGAAACGAATTAAAGAAATTCTATTTATATTATTAAATTATTTTAAAATTAAAATACTTAGTCTCATTATTTTAAAACATTCGTCAACTCTAATATTCAAATTTATATGTTGTTACATATAAAGGATAGAGTTAAAAAATATTATTATTATTATTATTATTATTATTATTATTATTATTATTATTAATCAATTTAAAAATGCCTTAAATTGATAAAATAGTAAAATAACTTATTTATATATATATATATATATATATATATATATATATATATACTATTTCTTAAAATAAATAAAAATAAAATATATATTTTTAAATTTTATTCTATTTATAACCAAATAATTATAAATCATAAAAAGATAATACTAAAAATGAAAAAAATAGTATGAATAAATTTACACTTTAATAAATGACCCATTAATTAGATGTTATAAAAGAATAAAATTAAAAATAAAAATATAACATATACAAATTAGTTTAAAAATAAAGTAAATAAGTAAAAAGGTAAAATATATTTTATGTATATGTAATAAAAAAATAAGTATAAATAAAAAGTTAAATAAATAAATAAAAATAAAAAATAAAAAATTAATTAAAATTTTTAATAAATAGATAAAAATATAAAATAACTTATATATATATATATATATATATATGTGTGTGTGTGTGTGTGTGTGTGTGATAGTAAAATAAATATAACTAAAAAATAAAAAATATCAAATGATTAAAAGTCAATTTTTAAAATACTTATAAAAAAATAAGGGTTAAATATGTTTTTAGTCCCTATACTTTGGGGCGATTTTGGTTTTAGTCCATCTTTCAAACTAAGGTAGAATTTAGTTTGAAAATGAACTAAGGTACAATTTAGTCCTTCAACTTTAGAAAACTCTAGTTTTAGTCATTTTTACCAATGTTTTTTAACTTTATTTGTTATTTCAAGCACGTTTCATTATAGTATTTGGATTGTTTACTCTGTTTGACACTTTTTGCTTCAATGTTAATTAAGAAACGCGTTTGAAACAGCAAATAAAGTTAAAAATATTTGGTAAAAAAGACTAAAACCAGAGTTTTCTAAAGTTGAAGGACTAAATTGTACCTTAGTTTGAAAGAGGGATTAAAACCAAAATCTCTCCAAAGTATAGGGACTAAAAACATATTTAACCCAAAAAATAAAATAAATTTGTTAGTATGTTATTCTTTTTATATTATAATAAATAATATCAAGGTACACACTGAACTTAATAAATTGATCCTTTACAAGTTAGTGCTCACCCGAAACAAAAGATTTTAATGTCATTTTTACTCTAAGTTTAACCAATTTTTGAAATATTTTCTTTTTCTTCTAAGATACAAGATTTTAATTACCAAATAGTTCTCTAATTAATATTTCGTTTGTTCTACTCAATTTTTTCAATTTGCTTTCAAAATATCCTTTTTTATTCTGCTTGATTCCTTATTTTAGAGGAACTACAAAGAAAAATTATGACAGTTAAAGGAATTAAGTGGAAAATTGTGAAAGGTTGAAAAGACCAAATGATCAAGAAACAAATACTAATTTAACTAAGTAATTACTAATGTGGTACTGTTTAGTAAAAACATTTGAGGGATTAATCTATAATTCTATGAAAACTGTTCAACCATCACCAACTGTCATGGATCTTTTAACAAGTCTGTCTCATTGGAATGATAATTTTTGGCTGAAAATATTAACTAGACATCCCCAAATTGAATCAATAAGGCAACATCCTGGTAAACATAATCTGAGTCTTCAGTGGGGCATACAAAAGCTCAAGCCATAAGCTAAGCAAGTTTATTTTAGTATCAAAGGGAAAAAGCACAATACAATGTTTGACTATTCACAACTCAAAAGAAATCAAGGATAGAAAGACAGTGGATGTGGAAAGGCTTATTAAAACGTAAGTTCAGACTTAACAGTCATAGACAAAATTAAAATGTATATATGGATAGAGTTTGGAAGAGAGAAGGTTCCTATAGTTCTAGTAATGTGATATTTGTTGCTTCATGACCGAGTCATACTTCCTTGTAGAAGACCATCTCTAAACTGTGAAGCAATATCTCTTACAGCACCTGGTCCGTGTGGAACAAAAACAGAATTGGATTTTGAGGACGCACCAATCTCCTTCAACGTGTCAAAGTATTGGGTCACCAAAACCATGTCCATTACATCCTTAGATGATGTCCCAGGAACATTCTCTGAGAAGGCTAGCACACTGTCCCTCAGACCATCTACTATGGCTTGACGCTGCCGAGCTATTCCAAGCCCTGCTAAATACTTTGATTCTGCCTCTCCTTCAGCCTTTTTAATCTGCAGAATCTTCTCTGCTTCAGCTTTCTCATTTGCAGCCACCCTCATTCTTGCAGCTATTATGGCATAGGGTAAATAAAGCTGGTAAATTTGAGAGGACATTGATACTGATACACTTTTATTCCAAAACTATAAATTTTGTTTAACCTAACCGCGTCAATGGCACTAATTTCCTGTAAATGAATGTTCCTTCTAATTATACTAAACAAACACATATTCATACCAGCATTTATCTCGTTCATGGCTCTCTTCACACGCTCGTCTGGTTCAATATCCACAATAAGAGTCTGGACTATCTCATATCCGTAAGCAGACATAGCCTTCATATGCATATAGCAAGTTAAAAACCAATGGATGATAACTTCCTAGTCCTCACTCCTTAACATACACACACAAAAAACTAATCACCTTTTCAAGTTCTTCCTCAACAGCTCTTGCAATTTCTTTCTTCTGCTCAAATGAGGCATCTAGATCCATCTTAGGAACACATGCCCGAATGACTGAAATAGCATAATGGATTTGTCAGTTTTCTGCAATAAACCTAACTTTTATCAAGGAGTTTACTAAGATACAAAATGGGCACCGTCAAAAACATAGGCCTGAATCTGTTCCCTAGTATTGCTAAGCTTGTAAAAAGCATCAACCGCCTTCTCTGCCAGCGCTCGATATTGAATAGACGCAACAACAGTGACGAAAACATTGTCCTGGTATGTAATAAGTTCAGATAAACGGAGAAAATTATGAAAAAAGAAGTATTACATAAGAGTTTCTCATTTATAACTTATTAATAACTTCTACTCAAAATAAGCAAAAGTAATTTATAGGAAGTCACAAAATCAAGAATCCTTAGACTTATACAATCAATATTTTAAAACACTTACTATGAAAGGAGACAATTTATATGTAGTTTCATGAATATTGTTCTCTAATTGGAATTTTACTTTGATAATACACATTGATATTTAATAGAATATTTTATTATGAAAATTATTAAGGTAGAACTTCAAATTTGATTAAAGAACAGTAACAAAAAAAATCTATAACAAAGCTTCTATGTTTTATCTATTATAAAATTCAACAAACTTACTAGACGTACGGTGATGTATGATTAATCGACATTGTAAAAACCCTATACATCGCAGGTACATTTCCATTAAATTGGAAGACCAAACACCCCCTAAAGCTAATCAAGTTAATTGTGTTGGCTATACAATCTGGTAATCAAGAAGAAACCTTTGTTTTTGTTTCGCAACGAACATCCAGTTGTTGCACACGCAAAGAAAGGTAACCAGCTATTTGAGTGCCAAAGAACCAGGGCACACAGTGGAAACCAGGTTCAAGCACATCAGCATATTTGCCAAAAACCTCTTTGATAGCTACCGTAGATTGTTCCACTTGAAGACAACCCAGAGCTAGACCCATCTATATTCTTTCGGAACCCTGAACAACTAATTGTCAATAAAAAAAGAAAAGAACATGATTGTTATATTATCAACAGTTTTCACAACAAGCAGAACATGCAAATTGAAGGGTACTAATAGCATGAAAATTTAAAAGGGGTAAGAGTGTAATGAAGTGAGATCTAATCGGAAGAGAAAGAACTCAAAGAAAACGCAATATACAGAGAATCATAACATACAATCTAATTCCGAATTAGAAGAAAATTAGAACGAAAGACCCAAGAAAAGAAGATTTTTTTGTTACCTGAAAGTTAGAAGGAAGGAAAAGGAGTGCCACAAACACAGTTTTTTTGTGTATGTCTCTGTATCAACCCAACATTTGCGGGTTCATGATCCCCTGCTGTTAAGATATGAACAAATACACCTTCATTCTTTCCGTTCCCTTTTTTTATTTTCAAAGTGAATTTTAAAATATTTTTATTGTATTTAAGTATAACTTTTAAAGTTTAGAACAAAATTAATTATTTTTTCTATGGTAGGCAAAACGGACGAGGGAATGGTCCTTCAAAGAAAAAAAAAAAAAAAGTAGATCGGATCAGGATATTGAACACGTTAATCCATGTTATTGTCACTTTTTTTTTCTTTATAAATTTTTTACTTATTTTTATTTAGTTTATATTTGCATTTAGTATGATGTAGAAATAAATAATAGTAAAATAGAAAGTGTTATAAATATTTTACTGGATCAAGAAAACTTAATATTTTTCTCAATATTTTCAAAAGAACCTTAATGATTTTGGTAGTAAAAAAAAGACAGAAAAAAAAGGAGAAAAATGCGGGAAAAAAAGAAAGAGAAGAAATAAGTGAAAAGAGAATTTGTTTGATAAAAATCAAATAAAATATTTTATTATTATTTTTATTATAACAAAAAATAAAAACAAAAAATACATTCAAAAGAGTGTTATATAATTTATTAATGGACATATAAAAGGGATTTATTTCTCTCTTACTTCATAATTATAATAAATATGTATCTTATATTTATTTGTATTTTTTTCCAATTTGGTAGTGGTGTCAAAATGGACCATCCGATTGAGTCTATCATGGGTAGATGATTTAGTGAGTCAATCCAATCCAACTCATTTATTAGTGAGTCAGAAAAATTCGAACCCGACCAAACTCACACCATGGGTTGGTGGGTGAAAAAGTTGGTTCACTGGCTCACTCAATTAAATTTTTTTAAATAAAAAAATTACAAACTTTCTATAATTCAAGAAAAAAATAATAAATATTTTTTTATAAAATTAAAATTAAATTCTAATAAAATAAAATTGGATAGGTGAACTGATGAGCCAACCCGACGCATCACGAATTCAAGCCAGATGAGCCGAGTTTAAATTTGAACTATATAAAAAAAATATATAGTTTTTTCCAGCCCAACTCAGTCCGAACCTGTGGTAGGACAGATTAACCCGCGAGTTGTAGCTTTTTTCACCGTGCTACCATTTTCGTATTAGAATTTAGTTTTTCTCATATTTTTGTTTAAATTTTTATCCAGCCTTTGTTTTTGTTTTTTTTTTTCATATCTATCATCCTCTTTTCTATTATCATGTTTCAATCTAATTGTTGAAATATTTTTAAAACTGTATTTTTATTTAACTTTGATTTACAGTTGACAGTACAGCTGGAGAGAATCTAGGTTTGCCTGTGGAGTGAGTGGACATATGCATCTTCCTTTTTTTGTTTGATTAAGGTGCATTGGATTGATGCCAAGATATTTTTTTGAAAAGTTTCTAAATTTTTAAAATTAAATAAAATATGAAGGAATATAAAGTTAAATAAAATGTATAATTTGCAATTTCCATTCTTTTGGTATATTTATATTTTTTGCCATTTTAGTTTTTCAATTTTATAAAAAATCATAATTTTAATTTAATTATCAAATTTGTATATATTTATAGAGTTTAATAATTAAATTATTTCTTAACGATACAGTGATATTTACGAATAAAGTTTCCTATACAAAATGATACTTACGAATAACGTTTTCTATACAAAATTATATTTACGAATAAGTTGTTTTTATGTGGAAGGACGAATTTTAAGACATTTTAGCATTGAAATGGATTAATTAGTTGCATTATATAAGAATAAATATATTTATAAATGAGTTATGAATTTTGTTTATATTAGAGTTACTCTCATTAGTGTAATTATTTGATAATTTGGAAATGAGAAAGTATAATAGATTATAGGGTTAAATATGTTTTTAGTTCTAAAGTATTACTGATTTTTGGTTTTAGTTCCTACTCAGAACATTGATGACATTTCATCCTTTTAGTATTGAAACATGTAACTTTAGTCTCTAAAAATGGAAGGCGTTAAGTTATTGTTAATGTGGCTAACGACCCTGCCACGTCTTCACTGAGCACTTTCTGCCACGTTGGTTTTTTTTTAACATTTGGATTACCCTTTTTTGGATTTACACATGTGTTGAGTGATCACATCAATTAGGGATCAGATTATGAAATAGGATTTAGGGCAAATTCGTTTTTTGCAATTGGGGAAAAGTGACGTTTCTAGAAACATTACTCGAACAGTGAATTGGAAAGCTTCTTCTCGAAGCATTGTATTAAGGTGGTCGTTGTGGTGGTCGTGAAAGAGACATTGGGTGTGAAAGGCAATCGCGCATTGTGTCAAGGTAAGTTCTCGTACTTTGTTTATGATTGCTGGGTCGATTTTGGGAGTAAAGTGTTAATGTCTGAATGTAGGTCTAGAATTGGTGTTTGAAGTTTGTTTGCATCACATGGGAAAGTTTGTTAGTGATAAGGGGCTACAGTATGTTGGCGGAGAGGTACACGTGATAGTAAGACTTGATCCAGATCATTGGTCTTATTTTGAAGTAGTTGGAATTGCTAAAGAATTTAAGTATGATGCAGACTTCAAACTATGGTGGAAGGGGTCCAAGGAAATGCTGATGAATAATTTGAGATTACTGGGTGATGACAGGGTAGCAATGAACTTGGCTAAGTATGCAGAGGAGACTGACGACATGGTAGAAATATATGTTCAACATACTCCCAGTGAGGTAGTGGAAGTTCTGTTTCTTAGTTGATGTGAAGAGACACATGATGGAAACATGGAGGGTGTGGCTGAGATTGTAGAAGAGGGTGAAATGAGTGTACAACAGGGTCATGCTGCTGAGGAACATATAGAGGTTCAAATAGGTGAGGAAGAGGTCGAAATTGGTGAGGAAGAGGCTGAAATTGGTGAGGAAGAGGTTGACATTGGTGAGGAAGAGGCTGAAATTGGTGAGGAAGAGGTAGATTGTGATGGTGGTCATGGACATGATTATGTTGATGAAGAAGAGGAAACATGGAGGAATGTCGTTGAGGGGGAAGTAGAAGCTTTAGCTGAAGAGTTTGTGGATGAAAGTGAAGAAGAAAGAATGGATAATGATGATGATGGGTTTGGTGTTGAGAATGATAGGGTGGATATGTTCGTAGAAACATTAATCCAGTTTTGGAAAGGTGGAATGCAATGAAAAAAAAAAAGAAACGTGTGACTAGAAGAGGCAATGTTAGGGAAGATTCATTTGTAATGGATGATGAAGTTGGAGACCATGAGATCAATGAGGAATACAACGATGATGAATTGGATTCAGATTTAAAAAGTGATGAGGATGGCAGCTCGAAAAGGGGCAACTTTAAAAAGTTTAGACAAGATGATATGAACAAGGATTTCAGATTCTCATTGAGGATGAAATTTTGTTCATTGAAGGAGTTTAAAAATGCACTAATGGAGCATAGTGTATTAAATGGAAAAGAGATTAAGTTTGTGAAGAATGATCTCACAAGAGTAAGGGCAGAATGTAAAAAAAATGTGGCTTTGTTATTATGGCTAGCAAGGTAGGAGGGAAGGAAACATTTAGGGCGAAAACCTTAGTTGGACAACACAAGTGTGGAAGAGTTTTTGGAAACAAAATTGCAAGTGTGAATTGGATTGCCCAAGTTTTAGTTGACAGGTTTGTAAATGTGGCTAGCATGACTGTCAACCAAATCATTAATGACATTAAAAAGTCATTCAGTGTTGGAATCACTACTTAGAAAGCTGGAAAGGCCAAACAAATTGCCTTGGATTCTCTGGTTGGTGATGGGGAAAGACAATATGCTTGTCTATATGATTATGTGGGGGAATTGCTAAGAGTCAAGTGTGGAACTTTTAAAATTAAAGTGAATCAACCCCAACCAAGTTTCCCACCAAGATTTGGCTCTTTTTATATGTGTTTAAAGGGGTGTAAGCAAGGTTTTTTAGGAAGCTGCAGGCCCTTCATAGGGGTGGATGGTTGTCATCTTAAGACAACATATGGTGGCCAAATGTTGGTGGCAGTTGGCCGAGACCCCAATGATCAATACTTCCCATTGGCTTTTGCAGTGGCCGAGAATGAATACAAGGAAACTTGGAGATGGTTTTTATCACTACTTTTGGATGATATAGGTGGCACTGATTGTCAACGTTGGGTGTTTATTTATGATCAACAAAAGGTATTTCAATTTGACTATTTTGCTATTTTTATTTTCTAACAATCTCATCATTTGCTAATCACCAATACATTTTCTAGTTTATAGGGACTAATGACAGTTTTTAATGACATGATGGATGGAGTGGAACATAGTTTGTGCTTAAGGCACTTGTATAACAATTTCAAGAAGCGATTTGGTGGAGGAGTGCTCATTAGAGATCTCATGATGGGAGCTGCAAAGGCTACATTTGAGAAGGATTGGGAAAAGAAGATGGGTGAGTTGAAAGCTATTAACATTGATGCATACAATTGGTTGCTAGGTGTCAACACCCAATTTCGTCCGGATAAATAAATAAATAAAAATTGATTTTATCTTATTTTATTTTACCCTTATTGTAATTTTATTTTATGTTTGAGTTATTACATTTTATTATATCCCACTTTATTCTATTTTATTATATATTTATTTTATTTTATTTAATCTAATTTTAGGCTATTTTATTTTATCTGTAAGTTAGTTTATTTTGTTTTCTTTTTCTTTTACTTTTTACTTTATATTTTTTTTTTCTTTTCTTTCGTTGTTATTATATTTTACTTTTTTTATATTTTATTTTATTTTATTTTATTTTTACTTTTATTCTCGTTATTAGTTTATTTTACTATATTTTATTTGTTTTTTTTTTAAAAAAAGAAAAAAAAGGAAGAAAAAAAAAACAAACAAAAAAACCCCAAAGTCAACTAAGCTTCCCCTCTGCATCACAACGCCGTTTGCAGCAGTGCTTACCATCCTGCAGCAGTGCTTACCATCCTGCAACAATGCTGTCAACACCCAATTTCGTCCGGGTAACTATATGATAATGTTTTGGTTTTTATTTTATTTTACTTTAATTTATCTTATGTCTTTTATGATTTTATTTTTGCTTTTATTATTTTATTTCAGTTTTTATTTTTTTAATTTGTTTTTTCATTTTTTATATTTAGTTTTTCTTTATTTTTATTTTATTTTGTTATTTACGGTTATTTCATTTTTATTTCCTTTTTTTTACTTTAGTTTCTTTTTTTGTTTAGTTTTATTTTATCTACTGTTACTTTATTTTTTATGTTCCTTTGATTAACTTTTTATGTTACTTTAATTTTTTGTTAAAAATTGTAGAAAACAAAACAAAAAATCAAAAATAAGAAATAACGGAAAAAAAGAAAAAAGAAACAAATCGTAATAGTCAACTTAAGTTGGTTTTTTAGGAATAGCAGGCTTTGCTGCTTCCCATCCTCAGATTACACAAACACAAAATGAGCTTTCTATCCTGTAAGGTTTTCCATGCAACACTGTCCCTCTCTGCTCACTGTGTACAAGCTAAAAAATCTTTACACAGAACCATAATCTAACATCAAAAGGGAAATAAATTTTGAACTGCTTGGCGAACTGAAAAGTGGAAACATGAAAAAGAGAAGAAACAAAGAAAATCCTGCGCCAGAGGATAGGATACCCTATATACAATAGAGAGGGAGGGATACAACAACAAAAAACAGCAAGCAAGAGACCATCACAAGGGGGGCATTATGGATTCTCACAAGAGATGAGAGGCACAAGGAGAGAGTATGGAGTACTAGGTTTCATTTACAACCCATTATCGTCACAGAGAGCATTTGGAGACTCACCACCGTGGACTCACCTATCATCAACCATCACAACGAAAGAGTAAAGGAACTCACGGCNAGAGAGAAAGGGAGTCATTTGCCTTCATCTTGGTCGTCAACTGTGAACCTCTCATCCAGCCTCCTCGCACCTGCAAGAACGTGGGATAATAAAAAAAAGGATCAATCGAAGAAAGCAGGGGATTAGAACCAAAAGAAAGAGTTACTTTGAAGCTGCGAAGGTAAGTTTTCTAATCTAAACTCTTGGTCTTGTCTTATGTGAATGCTACATGCTCCTCTGTTATATGATATGAATGACATGTTGGTATGAATGAATGATATTGGTTGGATATACATGAAGGATGTTTGATCAGTATACAGATGTTTGCCTCTTTTGTGACTTCACTTGTCAATCAAAATACATCCAGTATGCCTGCAGCATTGAATAAATGGCAATAGGAGTTGGGTATATATGTCCCCTAGCATGACTTCAATGTCCATTACCCAGAAAACACATAACAAAAAGCAATCGAAAACCATCTTTCCCCGGTACCAAACGGAACCAACAAATCAAATCTACCTAAGCTTTTCTGTTTCCTCCTTTCCCTGTCAACGCTGGAACAAATCCAGGAAACGAATCAAGAAGGAAGAAAACCACGGCTTAAAATTAAAAAACATGAAAAAAATCTCATAAATGTGAGATTCCAGCTTCAACGTAGAATGAGTGTGTGATAGTAACTGAGAACAGAGGGGATTCGCGTGGTGATTGTTGTGGCTGCGGCGGCTGGAGCTCGTGTCGACTTTCGGAGGCGCGGTGGTTTCTCAGTGTCTGTCCGGCGAAGGGTCGTTGTTTCGATGACGGTGGCGGCTCGCGGTGGTGGTCGGTTGAAGGAAAAAAGCACGACGCTTCCCTGTTCTCACGCGGGGAAAGGAAAAGAGGGATTCGCGTCTAGGCTGGCGGCGGTTCCGATGGTTTGGTCGCCGGCGTCGTCTCGGACGGAGTAGGGGCTTTGTCGCGGTGGCTGGTCCAGGCTGACGACGGCGTGCGCGTGGTGGTGGAGGATATGAGATCGCCGCTCTCTCTCGAAGGATGTGTTATCGTCGGCGAAGCCAAGACTGGTCGGACGGCACGGTGGCGGCTGGTCCGGTGGCAGGCGTAGGTGGGCGCATGAGAGGAAGCTGTTGCCTCTTTGGTTTGGCTTCTGCGAATGAGAGATGGAGTTGCAAGAAAACCCTAATTGGGTTCTGATTAAAATTTGGGCCTGGACCCAAGAGATTCTGGCCATGCAACCCCCCCTTTGTCTTTGGGCTCAAGCCCATTCGGTTTTATGAAAAGAAAAAAAACACCTTCTTCCGCACCCTCATTTTCTATCAACACACCCCTAAATCGGGCCCAGGTTTGGCCAAACCAAAAAACCCAAAAAAAAAACATTAAATAAAAACCCTTTCTGCACCCCGGTCTCTGCTAAGTCGAGCCCTCTTTCCTACCTGGGCTTTGGCCCAATCTGTTATAAGTATTTAAAATTCATTTGCAGACCCCTATCTCATATTCACACCCCTCTTTTCCACTTGGGCTTTGGCCCAACCTATTATGAGAATTAAATTGGTTTGGACACCCCTCTTTTTATTTTTACCACCCTTTTCCATTTGGGCTTTGGCCCAATTTGTTTATTTTGTTTATTTTGTTTTACTTGTCATTTTGTTCCCTTTAGTTTATTTTATCATTATTTTTACTTTATTTTTTTATTTTTATTTCTCACTTTCATTTTATTTAGTTATTTCTTTTTATTTCTACTTTTTTTACTTATTTGTTTATTTATTTATCTCGTTTCATCTACTTTAAAAAAATATAACAAAAATATTTCAAAAGGTTTANTTAGGCACACGTGCGACCATTCGCGTCAGCCTTGTGTTAAAACCTTTTCCTCTTTCTTTTAAAAAAAATATAACAAAAATATTTCAAAAGGTTTAAGCACACGTGCGACCATTCGCGTCAGCCTTGTGTTAAAACATTTTCCTCATTCTTTCAAAAAATAACAAAATATCTTAAAAGGTTTAAGCACACGTGCGACCATTCGCGTCAGCCTTGTGTTAAAACTCTTTTCCTCCCCCTTTCAAAAACAACAAAAATATTTTAAAAGGTTTAAGCATACGTGCGACCATTCGCGTCAGCCTTGTGTTAAAACCCTTTTCCTCCTTCTTTCAAAATAACAAAATATTTTAAAAAGGTTTAAGCACACGTGCGACCATCCGCGTCAGCCTTGTGCCGAAAACCTTTTTCTTCTTCTTCCAAAAAAATCAGCAAAAAAAAAATATAAAACATCATGTTTTCGAAACAATCACCCAAATGATTCAAAGAACTACGTAACCCTGATTTCTCAGTCCAACTGAGAATACGTAAGAGCAAGGTCAATCCTTGTCGGGCACAAAAAACACAAAAAATATTTTGTTTTCTTTATAGTTTTATTTTTTTAGGGGAAATTAAACATTTTGCAAACTACATCAAATTCGCGTATTTAGTTAAAGGTATTGCCTTAGGGCAGGCGTTGTGGGGGTGCTAACACCTTCCCCATACGTAATCGACTCCCGAACCCAATCTTTGGTTTTCGTGGACCGTGCCTTTCTTTATGGTTTTTCCGTAGTTTTCCAGAATAAACTATGGTGGCGACTCCAAACTCTTTTTTATAAATATTTTCTTTTTTGGATCGTCGTCGTCCCGTCGCGATTTCTGGTTGCGACAAATGCTTAAATTGTAGTGTGAGAGAAGGTCTTTGTTCCTCAAACAAAAAATCCCTACACCATAGCTGTAATCAGATACTAAAATTGTAATCAGATACTAAAGGGGAAAGGATATTTGAACTATTTCGCTGATCAATCAAAGTAATACATGAGAAGAAGAAAAGAACAAAAAGCAAAATCAAGGTCAACTATGCTTCTCTGCAAAGTTGCTTTCCAGACACAGAGAATGCTTGAAATGGATACATGCAGTAGCAGCGTGAAGGGACCTGGTCCTTATTCCTAATTTGTCTAACGTTGATCTGCATTCATGGAAAGAGTGAAGATTTTGAAGGCTTTTGTTCAACTGATACGATGAAAGCATGAAAAGAGAAAAAAGACAAATGTGAGATCCTGAGAGATATTCTGAAATGTAAAAAAGGACCTTTACCAACAGAAGAAGAGCACGAGATCAGAGGAGTTAATATCAATATCAGACCAACACAAGAGGAGGAACAACAACAGAAAATAGGCACTGATAGAGAACACTGAAAAACATTTTTCTTATCCATCGCCTTACCATCTGAGGACGTTAGAGACTCACCCCATCATCAACCATCACAACGAAAAAGTAAAGGAACTCACGGCCCGAGAGAAAGGGAGTCATTTGCCTTCATCTTGGTCGTCAACTGTGAACCTCCCATTCAACCTCCTTGCACATGCAAGAACGTGGGATAATAAAAAAGAAGGATCAATCGAAGAAAGCAGGGACTAGAACCAAAAGAAAGAGTTACTTTGAAGCTGCGAAGGTAAGTTTTCTAATCTAAACTCTTGGTCTTGTCTTATGTGAATGCTACATGCTCCTCTCTTATACGATATGAATGACATGATGGTGTGAATGAATGATATTGGTTGGATATGCATGAAAGCTGTTTGCCTCTTTTGTGACTTCACTTGTTAATCAAATACATCCAATATGCCTGCAACATCGAATAAATGGCAATAGGAGTTAAGTATATATATATATCCTCTAACATGACTTCAATGTCCATTACCCAGAAAACACACACCAAAATGCAATCGGAAACCATCTTTCCCCTGTACCCAAACACAGATTCATTGTCCTAAAGGCCAAACTCCCTCGCCCTTCACTCGGTGATTTCTGCATAGTCAATCTTCCATATCTTATAGTCTCAAGAGCGTGTTTCACCTGTATCAAACACAACATACAAGCCAAGTAATGAAACAACACTTTATATCAAATGTCAAATCCTCCTAGGAACCAAGTGATACATGGTCTGTAATCTGTAATCGCGCAAATAGGGAAAATAACAAGAAAAAAAACAAAACATGTAAAATCTCATGAATGTGAGATTCCAACTCCAATATAGAATGAGTGTGTGGTACAGTAGAGTGTATTCAAGTAGAAGAGATTCGCGTGGTGATTGTTGTGGCTGTGGTGGCTGGAGTTCGTGTCGACTTCTGAAAGTGCGGTGGTTTCTTGGTGTTGGTCCGGCGGAGGGTTGTTGTTTCGGTGACGGTGGCGACTCTCGGTGGTGGTCGGTTGAAGGAAAGGAGCACGACGCTCCCTGCTCTCACGCAGGGAAGGGAAAAGAGGGATTTCGCGTCTAGGCGGGCGGCGGTTCCGGTGGTTTGGTCGCCGGCGGCGTCTCGGACGGAGTAGGGGCTTTGTCACGGTGGCGGCTGGTTCGGTGGTAGACGTAGGTGGGCACATGAGAGGAGGAGGAAGCTGCTGCCTCTTTGGCTTCTGCGAATGAGAGGCATCACTCTTGGATGGAGTTGCAAAGAAAACCCTAATTAGGTTCTGATTAAAAATTTGGGCCTGGACCCAAGGGATTCTGGCCTTGCAATCCCCTCTTTTGCCTATTCACACCCCCATCCCAATTCTGCCCAGAAACTTCGTCCTGCACCCCTTGCCTTTCCTTGCACACCTCCTTTTTGGTTTGGGCTTAAGCCCAGTCTGTCCTTAATAAAAAAATTCATTTCTTCCAACGCCCCATTTCTTATCCTCGCACCCCCCATTTTCTTTTTGGTCATTGGGCCGAGTACCAAAAAAACAAAAACAATAACTATTTTCTACACCTTCCTGTTTTTCCTAAGTCGCGCCCTTTTCCAATTGGGCTTGGACCGAATCTGATATTTGAAAAAAGGTGGATTTGCACCCCTTGTTTTCCTAAGATGCACCCCTGGCTACTTGGGCTTAGGTCCAATCTTTATTTTTTATTTATTTAACTTTAGGTTTGTTACATTTCTACTTTCTATTTCATTTTTCTATTTTTTTTTTATCATTTTTATTTTTATTTTTATTTTTATTTTTATTTTTATTTTTTTTATTTTTTTTATTTTTTTATTTTTTATTATTTTTTTTTTATTTTTTTTTTCATTTGCTTACTTACTTATTTTATTTTATCTACTTTTAAATGGATATTTAAAAAACAAAAATATTTTAAAAGGTTTAAGCACACGTGCGACCATTCGCGTCAGCCTTGTGTTAAAACCTTTTCCTCCTTCTTTTAAAAATAACAAAAAGTTATTTTAAGAGGTTTAAGCACACGTGCGACCATCCGCGTCAGCCTTGTGTTGAAAACCTTTCTCTCCTTCTTTTAAAAATAAAGATTTTATTTTAAAAGGTTCAAGCACACGTGCAGCCATTCGCGTTAGCCTTGTGTTAAAACCTTTTCCTCCTTCTTTTAAAAATAACAAAAATATTTTAAGAGGTTTAAGCACACGTGCGACCATTCGCGTTAGCCTTGTGTTAAAAACCTTTTTCTTCTTCTCTCAAAAATTAACGAAAAAATATAAAACATCATGTTTTCAAACAATCATCCGAATGTAATTAAAGAACTACGTAACCCTGATTTCTCAGTCCAACTGAGAATACGTAGGAGCAAGGTCAATCCTTGTCGGGCACAAAAAACACAAAAAAATATTTTGTTTTCTTTATAGTTTTATTTTTTAGGGGAAATTAAACATTTTGCAAACCACATCAAATTTGCGTATTTAGTTAAAGGTACTGCCTTAGGGCAGACGTTGTGGGGGTGCTAACACCTTCCCCACACGTAACCGACTCTCGAACCCAATCTTTGGTTTTCGTGGACCGTGCTTTATCCTTTTATGATTTTTCCGTAGTTTTCCCGAATAAACTATGGTGGCGACTCCAAATCTCTTTTTCCAAAACTCGTTTCTTTTTGGATCGTCGTCCCGTCGCGATTTTCTGGTTGCGACACTAGGTATTCCTACCAAGTGTTGGTGTAAACATGCATTTAGTACCTACTCTAGATGCGATGTGTTGATAAATAATTTGACTGAGTCCTTTAATAGTACTATATTACTAGCTAGAGACAAATCAATCATAACTATGATGGAATGGGTAAGAACTTACATTATGAGACGATTTGCAACACTTAGAGAGAAAGCAATGACATATCCAGGAGTTGTAATGCCTAGACCACGAAAAAGGCTTGATAAGGAAATAGAAAAAAGTGGAAATTGGATTCCAACTTGGGCAGGGACTGAAAAATTTGAAGTCACACACGAGTTTACAATGGATAAGTTTGTTGTTGACTTAAGTAACCATTCATGTAGTTGTTATAGTTGGCATTTAATAAGAATACCCTGCAGGCATGCTATTGCTGCCATAAATTACAAAGTTCAAAACCCTGAAGATTATGTCCATCCTTATTACAAGAAAGAAGCTTATGCCATTTGTTATGGCCCTGAAATAGTTCCAATTAATGGCCAACAAATGTGGCCTACTTCTGAAAACACCCTCTTACTCCTGCCTCCAATTTATAAAACACCCCCTGGGAGGCCTAAAAAACTAAGAAGAAGAGAGGCAGATGAACCTGTGAGCCATACAAAATTGTCAAAGAAGCATGCTATTATGAGGTGTAGTAGCTGCAACCAATTTGGGCAAAATGTAAGAACATGTAAAAGGAAAAAGAACAACAATAAGGTACAAAATCTGTCTATTACAACTTCACCTAATTATTTTCACAACATGGATTATAATGTTGCTTCCTCTTTTTGTAGAACACAAGGGGCACTTCAAGTGCTGGAGGATCTGGTAGCAGGACGAGATCTGAAGCAGAACCATCGCTATCAACTTCACAAGGAGGAGGAACATCAAGAAGGGGGGCTTCTCAAGTAGGAGGACCTCCAACAACAAAAACTGGAACATCAATCAGTGGAGCAGGAGCTGCATCAAGTAACCAAGCTGCAAGAAGAACACCCTCCAGGCTATTGGCTGCACAACATCTCGGTTCCCAAGCTAGTAGCACTTGAAGCTAGTACCAAGCTGCAAGAAGAACAACCTTATTTTAATGTATTTTGTATTACACACCCACTACTATTAGTAGTGGGTAGTACATTGATTAAAGTGATGTAGTTGGCAGGATGTAGTTGGTAGGGCCCACTTGCACTACTTTACTATTAAATGCACAATATTTTTTGTGAGTGGTAAGGGACCACTTGAGTTACTTAATAGTATGGGACCACTTTATGTTTACTTTTGAACTTCGGAATACTACAATACTGCTGCAGATTTAAATTGGGAATACTGAGTTATTGTTCACGTGAATGCTGACTTTGGGACCACTTTATCTTTACTTTTGAGGATGTCTAATATATCTTTACTCATACTAATACAATTGCTCTTGTCAATTTTATTGTAAATTTGACTACTGATATTGATACTCATAGTGACCATTAATTAAGTAGATGTTTCTTCAAACGACTTTTATTTTCCTGATGGCATACTGATTTCTTAGAAGGACTTGGTAAAGTTTTTGCACAGGGGAACTAGACCCTAGCTTTTGTCAATCCAATGTGTAAAATGGAAATGTTGAAATGATGAAGCAGCTACAAAACTATTGCAGCACGGTAAAAGTGGCAAAGTGACTGGAACTGCAGTGACCAAATTCAGTTGCAGTGATTCATATGGTAAAATGACACTTCAAACATCTTTGTAATATCAAATGGAACATGGCTAGTGATTAAAACAGTAGGGAAACATACTACACTAAAAAATGAGTGGCTCACATCTTAATTCAAGCAAAATTGATGGTTCAAAATGTGATTTGGTACATTGGCTAGAAAAATACCAAATGAACAGTAAAGAATACTTTCAATGCACAAGATATGACTCCACAAGCAATGAAACAACAACAATACTGTCAAGATCTCAAAATGAGTGGTCTAGTTGAGGATTTCAAGCAAAAGTGAAGGTGAAACTATGATTTGGTGCTGTGACTGGTGGAAGGTCAAATAAACACTCTAAACAAGTTTACAATGTGCAAATAAACTTGTTCAATCTGTGAAAATGCACAGAAACATTGAAACTCACCAAATCACCTTTTCAGTGGCTTGAAAATTTTACTGGTCTAGTTCCCCTTTTAACACCAATTTAAGCAACTCCACCACCAATTTTCAGATGTAATGGTACAAATGAATTATAAGCACACCATAGCAGTTAGACTCAACATATTAAACTTGAGTGAAGCACTTGAACTGAATTTAAAGATGTTGAACAATAAACTAAGTGTTGAACTCAATTTTATTCAATCATAATTCTTAATTACAATTCATCTTCAGTAAAAACATAATACAAAAGAAAATGGTTAATGCCCATGACAACATAAACAAGTACAACATCATTTTCCCAACTTTCTTCTCTTCTTGTAATTTCCTTTTCAGCTTCTCTATCTTCTTCTTTAGATCTAGGACAACTATATAATTTTCCAAACACAGTTCAACTCCTTCACGTTTTTCTTGAATTTCAGAAACTTCTTCTTCATGCCATTCGAAGTAATTACAAGTTGAATTACTTTACAATCAAAATAACACACCATTAATAGAAAGTTGAGCACATGAATTAAAAGATTTAGTCACTTACTGCCCAATTTCTACATCTATAGAATAGTCTTCCTTTGTTCTTCGCAGTAGTTGCCTTCAAAAGCAACAGTGTTTCACCACAACCACACATTTTAGATGGTAACCGTGAAGATCATCCACAACTTTGCGACTTTGCCGAACCAATCGTCCTTGGCGTCCAACCATTTCCTACACTCTCACCTTTCATTTCACTACAAGAAACAAATACCTTCATTACCTTTCGTGCCAACCCAAACCCTAAATTCCCAATCCTTAAAATCAAAGGCAGAACAACAAAACAACTATATCAACTTACCTCTTGAAGAAGACTATCTCCCTCTTGAACAAGACGATCTCGAACCTAATTTGCCCCCAACTCAGATCACGAACAACAATCCCAAGGTGTCTTAAAATGTGGTTTATAAAAGATCAAGTCACCAACACACGTGCTACAATGTTAATCTCCTTCCAAATGTTAAAAAACCACAACGTGGTAGACAATGCTCAGTGAAGGTGGAAGAAGACGTGACAGGGTCGTTAGCCACATCAGCAATAACTTGACGCCGTCCATTTTTAGGGACTAAAGTTACATGTTTCAATACTAAGAGGATGAAATGCCATCAATATTCCGAGCAGGGACTAAAACCAAATCAATGATACTTCAGGGACTAAAAGCATATTTAACCCTAGATTATAAGATTTAATTGTGATTTTTTTTCTTTTATCTTCTAAATTGAGAAGTTAGAAAATACCACTGAAAATAGATATATAAGAAATATAATATTATTTTTTATTTTTTGGTGTTGAATTTTTTCAATATTTAAATTAGAAAGATAAGGTAATTTTATTTTATAGAGTAATATGATAAATTATATTTCCTAATTGGTTTAAAATAAATATTGATAGTACAATTAAAAGTGTTTTGGTTTGCTTCTATATACTGATACTTTTAAAAGAAGTCAGAGTAAATGTGAATAATTTTTCATTTTTTTGTAAGGATGTAAGTTTTTATTTATATTAAATTTATGTGGTCATATTTTGGAGAATGCTTAGAGGGAAACTTTCAAACACGTACATTGAAAAATGATTCTTCATTATTCTTTTTAAGTGTGTAATGACTTTTTGTCAATGATTTTGATTCATAGAAAATAATTTAAGTGGTTTAATAAATTTACTTTAATGTATTTATTTATATTATTTCATAATAAGTATATTTAATAATATTTCTTGAGACATAATTTTTATTATAAATTTGATGTGGTTTTCTCTTAATTTGTATTTTTTTTATCATGAATCTGATGACAAATTATGGATGAACTTTAAAGTGTTACTATACTGAAATGTTAAAGTTCATAATAATTCATAATATGACCTTATTTAAGACTATCAAACAATAAAAAGAATACACATTTAAGGTCCTACTTAATTCGTTTAAGAAGAAATCTATCATAAGGTCTTACTTAATTCATTTAAGAAGAAATCTATCATTTTAAACAATTGTTTTTTTTTTAAATATAATCTTATACCATAACCAATTTTTTAATTCTTCTAAATAGTAAAATATATTAATTTAACACAATTTGTAACTTTACAATAAATTTATATATTTAAAAAAATCATTTATACAAGTAAACATTTATCACTTTTAATAATAAAGTCAAATAAAGTTATAATTTATAATTTAAGATTTATAAAATATGCTTTATAATAATTTTTTAAATAAATATGCCATCCGAAATAAAATATATAAATGATGAACTGGGCATCATAGAAATAAAATAAAAAAAAAAACCCTTTAGGGCTTTTTGCCACTGCGAATTCAGGGTCAGGCCCATAGGCTTCTTATTTATATGAATCTGAATTTAACTTTGGATCTCTGAATTACCATCATCGGAACCAAATCATACACGCCTAGGCACATTCAGAGGTAGCATATTTTGCAGCTTTCACACCTTCATCTCTTCAGGTATCATATGCTTTTATTTTTTCTTCTTTTTTGTATGCATATATAATAAAGAGACAAACTCTTCTTTCTTGTTTTTTTGGAGAGGTTTAATTTTCCAAGCTATCTTTCGATGTAACATAGTTACGAAGTAGGATGCTAAGCATGTCTGAGTTGGAAACTACAATGGAATGGAAGAATTTGAGTTTCGGTATTGTTTTCAAGGTTAAGCGCAAGGATTGAGCGATCTGGGTTTTCAAATTGACCTTGTTGTAGTCTTCCCTAGCCTGTGTTGGAGATACCCCACATGGGTTGGTGGAGTCAGATACTTTAAAGCTTCCACCTTGTGAAGCTTTCTATTAGAAGTGAATAAGTTGAGGAGAAAAAAGTGAGGCAGTGTATTTGGGTCTCTAGAAAGAACACTCAATGCGTGGTATGGGTAGGCATCGTATAGTCACTTCTAAGTTTTAATACTCAACTTTACACCAAATTGAGATTATTGCATTGCACACCGTTTTGGCTGGTCATTTGTTGAAACCACAGTGTGGTTTGGACAAAAGGGTTTGTGAAATTTTCATCTCATGGAAATTTTAACACTGATTGATTAATTGATTTTAATATATTATTCCAATATATTAGGATTCATTTATAATGTTGGGATTTGTATTCCTTTATGCTTCACTGTACTATCAAGGGCAAGCTGTGAAATGGGATGTTTCAACATTCTCTGGAAATTCTCTAACAAGTGTAGAAGGTTACTGTATTATTTTGATTATGTACGAGTGCTTGGAATCTAAATTATATTTAAAGAAATAAATAATGGTCGAAAGTTCTCATATAGTCTTATAAATAAGTGATTGTTTTATAAATTATACCAATTGCACAGTTAGTTTTGTGAGCTGCAAGGGTGTCACTGTTGCACTCATTTTACATCCTCTTGTCATATATGATGAATTTCCATCCCGTTGAACTTTGAGTTAAAATTATGTGAATATTTCTATCTATTTTAATTTTATTTGCGTATCATTTATTTTTTATACATAACGAATTCATATATATCATATATTTTAATTGTTATATGGCTTCTGCTATTTACGCATAATATATGGTGGATTGTCGGCTTTCCAATGTTTATCACCATCAACTATCACTGGTGCCCACCAAAATCATATTGTTAAATCATCATTTTTTTCAGATAGACACAAGTATTGTAGATGTATTCATGTCCATATATTCTTGGAATTGCAGCCTTGCTAATTATCTGCTATCATTAGCCGCCCGGCCCCCCCAATATTTCATAGTTCATACTTTTTATTTACAGTAAACTCTCAAGGGTGAAGAGGAATTTTAAGTATGTATTTAGTTGTAGCATATCTTCATTACTCAATTTCATCTCTCTGTTTCACTTTGTCTTACAGCTCCAGTTCTCTCTCAAGCTTTCTTCACTTTCAGAACTTATCGTGTCTGGCTTTGGCCATCATAAAAGTCAAGTTTCACGTAAGCGAGAATCCATAGATCTCATTTGTACTCTTGTTCATGTTAATCCAACTTATTTCTTTGTGTGCATGTTTCATCATTTTGATTTAATTTGAGTTGACATTCAGGGACTAATGACTATATCTTTGAAAAATTGTTCTTGAATAATTAAATGGAAATTTACTTGATTCTCTCCTTTATTTTGAAATTGTTTGTACCTGTTCTTTTTACAAATGTACGGGACTTCTCTCTTGTTAGCAAGGTTATCAATGGCAGAAGGTGAAAATTATGCCAAATAAGCATGCCATTGCAACCTATGTTACTGCCATATTGGTTTTCCTTTGGTTCACAAATTGCCTATTTTGATCGGGTAGAAATTTTCATGTTAGTGTTATGGTTGCGCCATAATGGTTATTCAACAACATTCCTTGTTTGTGTTGCGATTGCCACTCTAAGAGAAAGAAATGAAAACTGCAAAGGGATGCAAGTGTAACTCTATGTCACATATGAACTGAATATAACATGTTTTGACCGATGATGAGGGTTTTGATATTTTGAAAAGTTTGTGGCTGTCAATTGGAGATTTTGTCCAAGACTAATATATCATGTCCAACTTTACTAGAACATTTTCCTTTAGTTCATGTTGTTGATGATGGTATGATTTGCCAATGGTCTTATTCTTATATTAGAAGAACCTTATGCATGATTTTAGTTTTTTAAATCTGTGCAGTAACACCATGTGATTTACTTTTAAGAAAAATGCTTAATTATTTATTTTGGATTGAATTTTTTTAATAAATATTTTGTTTATAGGAAAATACACATGGATTCATCACAAAGCACAGCTCTGGGGGGAAATGGTGGAAGTGGTGGAAATGGGACATTGATTTCTCAAACTAATGATATGACAGCTTCTGCAGCAGGAGCTGATGATTCTATGCAGAAGCTGAACCAGGTCAGCAACTCAATTCAGAAAACCTTGGGCCTTATTCATCAGCTTTACCTCACAGTTTCTACCTTCAATGCTGCCTTTCAAATGCCTCTACTCCAGCGCATGTATTTTATTCTGATCCTTTTCCTGTAATGCTTTTTTCTCTTTGTTTTGCTTTTGCTTCATGTTCAAAGTTGATCATATTTTACTTTAAACATCTCAGTAATGGCCTTGTTGTAGAACTTGACAACATGGTTAAATTGGCAGAGAAATGCAACATTCAGGTTCCCATGGAGGTTGTTAAGTGAGTGATTTACCTTTGTATGTGCTCATATAGTTTTCTTTTGACCTAATATAAGTTATCTTTTTTAATTTTTCTCATGAGTTGAATTTTCGGCTACAGTCTAATTGATGATGGAAAGAATCCAGATGAATTTACCAAAGATGTTATAAACAGCTGTATTGCAAAGAATCAGATTACCAAAGGAAAAACTGATGCCTTAAAGGTCTATTCTTATTCTTTATTTTCGTTACATGTAAATTTCTTTCTGTTTGCAGCTTTGTCTCCCTATGTATTTAATAAGCAGCTTTAGTCTGACCTAGCATTTCTGTTTGGGCAGAGTTTGCGCAAACATCTTTTAGAGGAATTGGAGCAGAACTTTCCTGATGAGGTTGAAACTTTTAGAGAGAGTCGTGCTGCCGCAGCTGCTGTAAGTATTCCTTATTTGGTTTTGGTTTTTTATTTCATTGAGGAACAGAGATTTAAAATGACCTTGCTATGTCATTGGTGTGTTCCTGTTCAATTATGATTCTTAAAATTAACCAATCCCACTAAATTTAAAGAATCTTGGGGTTGACTTTACTGCACATTTTCCACTGTATATTACATGGTTAATTTAATAGGACTATAGTAAATAGAAGCATGAAGAGACTATTTATATTGCTAAATTTTGAAAGTGCTAAGCAGGTATAGTGAATTCAAGAATTATGTATCTTTGTTCGTTACATAAATTTTGGCCTTATTACATCATGCAGGAGTTGAAACGTCTGGCACAAGCTCAAAGTGCACTACCAAATGGAGATGTGAGGGTTAAATCAGAGCATTGAGTGATATGTTTCTTGTGCCTTTGCTTGTCTGTAAATGGAACTCAATATTTCTGTTTCTTTTCCTATGTTATACGTATGCATTGTATAGTGAAGTTCATCTCTGCTTCCCTTTTGTCTGCTTCTTTGTTAAATGTTGTAAATCTGATCACTTTTGCTTACGGTTAGTTAATTGAATATTATTGCTGTCTTTTGAGTTTGTGTATAAGTGCTTAAGGTCTATTTTCCACAAAGAAATTAATCAAACTTGTTTTTATCTGTTTGTAAAATACCTGTTAGTAAAATAGTAATATGTGTAATAATTCTTTGTAGGTCAGATGTGTAAATTTGTGTATTGATTATGTTGTTCATCTTCCTCTTTTCTAAGACCATGTGTTTGTCTCTTAGCAAACATCAATTTTTTTCTGCTATGTACCTTAAAATGTATGATACTAATGGTTTTTGTGGGGATATATTTCACGAACTGATGAAAAGTATGAACTATCCATACCTTCTGTAAGCTCTAAAAAGACATGTAATACACAGCATAATAGTTGGTCATATTATAATGGTGGACTTAGTGAAATTATTTTCTACACAAAATGACCAATTAGATGATGAAGTATCCAATGTCCTTAAGGATGGGGAGAGGCTTTAAAGTTATCAAAACTTCAGTCATTAAGGGACACTCATTTGGATTCGTGGTGTGGCTTTGAGCCAGCATGAGTGGATTTTTTAGGTCTCTTTAGATCTTCCAATTAAATATGACTTCCCTACAATTAAAACCAAAGTATTTCCACCAAAGTATTTATATGTTGATTTGATTGGATAAACATTCCACAAAGAATATGAGCCATATAGTTGATATATCCTAGCTTGTTATGAACCTTAAATATAAATGACAACAAAAACACTATTAGAACAAAAATGAAAAGATAGACTAGAAAAGAAATAAAAAGTACCTTACTTGAGTTAATGAGTTGAATAATGATTACTAAAGTTACTAAATACTAAAGATAAGATTTACGGATAGAACAATTAGAATAAAACTGAAATGATAGAGCAGAATAGAAGTGGAATACTCCTTCAGTTAGTGATATGAATGAGTAATGCATAAATTCCTAAATACTAACATTGAAGGACAGAGTATTGCATTATCGAGTATCCTCAGGAACTTTTTCAAAAAATAACTTAAAATTTAATGTCTAAACTTGTCTTGTGAAAGTATAAAGATTATTAATATAGACTTACACGTAAACATTAAGTGTTTATATAAAAAAAAACCTGTAATGTTCTCTAAATTGATATCCTATTTTCAAATTCAAATAAAGGAGACTTAAAATTTATCACTAATCCAATTTTTTGTTGCTAATTTCTTGAGAAGGTCCTAATAGTTTTTTCATACTTTGATTGTGTGTATTTGATCCTTGCCCTTTCCCTTGAGTGGAGTGTCAAAATAGTCTTATCATGTATTTCGTGACTTGTTTTGCAACATTTAAAAAGGTTATAGATAATTCTCCTTGATGAAAGATGTCTTTGTCACAAAAATATAAATTTTATTATATATGATGAAAATAATTGTAGTTGATATCGTAAGTATTATTTGATTCGAATAATGATTAATTGAGTGATTCCCAATTCAACTCCATTGTTATATATATATATATATATATATATACACAATATTGTATTAAACTTTCGGAGAAGAAACTCATAAAGAAGGGAAACTTTACAGAATAAGTTTTTGTGAAAAATAAATACAATAATTGAAGAATAATATTACTTTAGCATTGTGAGTCTGTTGGTCCTCATACCTATAAGAAAAAAAGTACAAAGTAAACTGAGGTTTTGAATTAGTTAGTCTCCTTTGATACGTCCCTCAGCAATTATTTATATAACCTTCATAAATTTAAATTGTAAAACAAATTATACGCTTTTAATGTAAAGACAAATAATCCATCATGTAATAAGAGTGATTTGTAATTATTAGGGGTACATAAATATAAAAGTTATTGATTAAGTATTCAAATAAATGCATGAATCTAACTATTATGATTAGTAATGTTTAAAATTTCAAAAAAAAAAAAAGATCTTTATAGCCACAATTGGAAAAATAAAGATTTAAAAAGTATAATTGTTATTTTATTTTAATGATTACTTTAAACTACTTTTTTTTCTTCTTCTTTGGATACAATTCATTATGTTTGTTAATTTAAAATAAAAATAAACTAAAATAAACAATTCTTATACAAGATAATTTTTGAGCTCGTGGGTTAAATGTTATGAGCGAAAAATTAGTCAACATTTTTTATGAAATGAATTAGCTTGTCTTTTTTTTTTGGATTAAATGTGAGACAATGTTTTCACAGGTCCGTTCGTATTGACAACCAAATACTTCTAATGTGTTATGAAATATCTCTTTAAAATATAATACATGATTATATTCAACATAATTTGTTATATATATATATATATATATATATATATATATATATTCATGTTTTAATAAATTTATAAATATAAGTGGGAGGTAAACTAAATACTTAATTAAGACTCAATTGAGATTTTTCATAGTTATTATCATTATATAGAGAGTGTGAATCTCTCTTCCTTTTTCTCTTTAGAACTTTGAGATAATGTTAAAATTGATGATATTTTTTTATCAATGAAAATAAAAATTTATAAAATAATAGAACATTAGGGTGCTCTAACTCATGCAAAGTTAGAGTATGTAGAAAGGTTATATCCCATACATTCCATAAGATTTACCCCACCAAAACAAAACAACAATATGAATAGTATGGATATTAGATCTTATGAATACACTAGTTTAGAACAAAAAATCATCTTAAAGTATACTTGGAAGTTGTAATCCAATAAGCAAAAAATATCAGTATATATTGTATATTGTAGGTGGGTGAAAATGCCATTATAATGGTGACTCTTGTCATTGATTGCATAACTTATGATAAAAAAGAAGTGCAACCCTTTGATCCTTTAGTATCCTTTCTTGTACTACCTCACCATACCTTCTATATAATATCAACACAAATACTAAAACACATTGAACTCAAATGTAATAAACACAATTCCTACCACAATTTGTATCTCCTCCTATGTTTTTTGTTTTGTGCCTACACTTAATGTTTACTATTATACAGATCTCAAGCATCATACTAAGCTCATACAACAGCCGGAATATGTGAACTTTGTCTTTAGGATTTTATGTGTTAGCCATGCCCAAACCTTTAATTGTGTTCAAATAAACACTTTCTTCAATCTTGTACACTATTACTAAAAATAACTCCATTCTTATGGTTTCATATTATTCAAACAATTTTCATCTACATATACACCTACACATGTTATTTCCTTTACTATTCAATTGTAATAATCTAAACCGGAAAAAGTGTTCTTGTGGAACGTACACATAGTTGTGAATATTAATAATGGTTAACTTTTTTTACTATTTTTTCACAAATGATACACTGTTTCTTCATATTATCCCCATAAAATGCAAGTTATAATCCCAATTATCACCCTTTGGCGGCTTAAATTTTCTCTTGTAGTCACTCTATTTAATCACCCTCCGTAGGGCACATAATAATGTTTTAACTTTTCAAAATTGCTCATAGAAATTTACATATCTTCTCCTACAATACTATTTTTATTTTTATAGTAACTTATATGCATGTTTGATAGTATATTTCCATGATTTGTCTCCATTCCAACTTCACTAATCTTTGATGTCTCTGTTAACATTGAATTGTGTCTATGATTTGAAAGAATTTTGTTACATGTTCTAGTTTCTATTCATATCATGCACTTCTCCATTTCCATGTCAAAAATTGATGATGATGTAGCCAAATGGTCAGGAGACCAGCAAAGATTTGGACAACTTTTACTACTATGACGAATCAGAGAAATAATTAAGTATTATACGATGATGCTTTCAGGTACAAAAAGGGTATGCCAGATTCATTTTGATGTATGTATGCTTCAACATGTGTCGATCTAATACTTTATTATCTATTTTCTCTTCAGTTTTGCTTTTTACATCCATGTTTTAATTATTAACCAAAACATCTTTCACTTTCGTAATAAATTACTAAATTTACTTCTATTAATATAACTAAAACTATACTTTTAATAATAATTTATACATATAATTTTATAATAAAAATAAATTTACTTTAATATTTTAAATCAATAATTAATAATGATACTAATAATAATAATAATTACCAAAAAATCACTAATATTTAAAAGTTTTTTTAATAAGAATATAATAATATTTTAATCAAAATCAATTTTGTTAATAACTTTCAATGTTAACTTATATTGAACTATATATTATGAATATTTTAATTATTACACTAAACTTTAAATTTGATAACATTCGAATAAAATTTAATTAGTAAGACTAATTGTGAATATTAATAAAATTTAATCAGTAAGACTAATTGTGAATATTAATTAATAAAATTTAATTTGTTAATTTTTTGAAATTCATAAATTATTAGCAATAGTGATATATATTAGTTAACCAAATATTTGAATAATGCTAACATTACATAATTTATATTTTCTTCCATAATCTTATTCATTAATAATAAAATGATTTTATTTAATCCATAAAATAATTTTATGTAATCATATTATATAATCAATTAATTAGTTTAAATTAATATTTTAAAAATAGATTTCAAATTAAAATCTGAAAACGTAAAGTCCAGTTTATATTTTGACATTGGGTAGGGAAATTTTTGTATATTTAGGATTATTAGAGAGTAGGGGGTAGAGGGTGATAAAGTGTATATAACATTACCTAATCATGCATTCACTAAAAGTTGCGGTAGTTCATTGGTCAAAACCGAGTATTACAAGCTTGCGTATTCATTTCAAAATGTACATTCGCAATTTCTAATTTAGCTTAAAAATATTCAAATCTCACTTTCTAATTTATAAACCTATGCTATTGAAAGATTACTGCTAACACTCCTCGTCATTTAATAAATTATAGATTACAGCATTCCTTGAAATAAATTACAAGTTAGAAAAAGATTCATTAGCATGGAAGGAACTCATAGTTATGGTTCACATACTCAGACAAGATTTCTTTGTCTATGTCCCCCAACAACGAGAAAGAAGTGCTAGAGGTTATCCACAAAAAAGCATATTTGGCAGGTCCAGGAAATAATATTAAAACATTCCCTATAAATACGCAAAGCAATTTCAAAGGCCACTTGACACGACTTAGATGCAATCACATCAAACCATGTGTAATAATTTTTCAAAAATAAAAAGTTCAAAGTTAAAGTCATGATGAATACAAGGCTTCCAGTGATGATAAAATGAAACGCACTGAATTGCAGCTGCCTACAGCCATGAATGCTTTCAGTTCGAAGAGTCAGAGATAAGTACATCTTCACAAAAAAATCGATCTATCTATAAAGATTACAATCTTCCCCTAAAAGGGGTATGTAACAATAATCTATTTTAAGCTCGTGGTTTTTACAATACAAAGTGAACCGCTATTTCTGGACAAATTAACACGCCAACTCCATCACAATGCTACGATAACGAAAGGAAGAGATACCTTCGTGCAACTGAGAGTATGTTGGAAGAACGATTCTAAATCCAGGCAAACAAATCGTCCGTATTTGCTTCCACTGCACTGGATAACATGAATAATGAAATATGCAACCAGCCTCAGTCCATCTTAACTAATCCCCTTGGAAATGCTGGATGTTGCATTTATCTTTAGAGACCGCTCAGGGATGTACGTAACACCTGTTCAGCCCATAATGTAAACACGTAAGAACCTGAGCAATATCATAATTTTCATTTTGCATCTCGATTAACACTATATGGAGAACAGGGAAACTTTTTCTTATGAAGAATGAAACAATGCACAAAATCAACCAAACTTCATAACAAATACTTGTAGATCATATCTTTGCATCAACAAATACCTAACATGATCATCGAGAAAACCAAGAAATTAATGACTAGTCCCAACCAGAACAACCAACTTACAAAAAGGACCCAATGACCGTCTGGCACAAAAATATCATCATACCTAGGGGATGCCAAAATAAAATCTTATAAAATGAATGACTAATATTGTTTGGCCCAAGTTTGAATTTTACGTTATGCTCATTGAATGGTCCTTCAAAAAAATCATGACAGTTAGAGAATTAGCAGACTTTTAGGCAGTTCATCTTCTCATAAATCCAATACATGGTAATTCTTGTTCTGAGTCAAGGATTAAGAAGGGAAAGTCTCGTGATCTTTACCTTTTTCCATGACATCAATTTGCAAAGAGTCAAGTGTAATTATGCCATCTGTCAACGGAAGCAGTTCAAGCTTAATGGTGGCTGTTGACTGAGATGGGATACATCTGAAGTAGCCAATACACGGTTTTATATTAATTAGTGTTAGCTTTAACAAAGTCATAATAAAAATGAGAGCCGAGATATTACCCAAGTGGAACTCTACTGTGCAGCCAAAGATGTGTACAACTTAGGCCAGCACTAGGGATGACATCATCATTCATTGAAACTGACTGAGGTCTGACATCATCTTGTTTGTCGTTTTCTTTTAAAGCAGAAGTAAAGCTCCCCCCCTGAGTGGTACCGACATGTCTTTCCACATTTATCCTTCCTAAAAACTCTGTGAAACCAATAAAAGGACTATTTGGACTAGTGGGTGAACTCAGAGAGACAACTGAAGGGGGTGAAGTGAATGAGGCTGGAGCGAGAACTGTCAACGTTAGATCTTCAGATGTCAAATTCGAAGCTTGAAGAGTTAAAACCTGATAAAAGAGAAACTATGAAGCTAATCAAACTGTAATTTTAGTAGGATAAATATTCAAAACAAACTAAATACGAGCTCCAAATGCAAGTCCAAACTCAAGACAGTCAATAGTTAAAACATATATTGACCTGCACAGGAAGTTGAGAATTTCTTTCATATGGTCCAGGAGACTCTCCTGAAATCTCGGATGCAACAGAGATTATAATATCCCTTGATGTTCGAGGTCGCCAACTGGTTGCTTGCTTAAAGAATAATCTTGATGCTACGTTAAGCATTAAATCAAGGGGAAAACAACCAATTAACAACTCAGCAAATATTAGATAATAGTAATACACCAACAAACCGAGGGGGCAAAAAAACTTACTTGTATAATTGCATCGGCATGACACCATAATGGCATACTGATTGTCAGTTGACACGATCTTTGTTCTATCAGGACTCTTGGAGGAAAGACTTGATTTTGATTCCGAACTTGGAGATTGCAACTTTGGAAACTGAGAGCCTTCTTCTTGTGTCTTAACATTTTTCCACATAGAAGTTGCAGGTTTAAGGATGAAAGAATGCTCTTCACCTCTCCTATAATCAGAAACTTCTAGTTAGATGGTGATGATCGGAGTTAACTACATAAAGGATATACCAAATTTTGAATTTCTCTGACCATATTTACCATTAAGCACCTTCTTTTATTCTTTAACAGTTAATCAGATTGATTTATACTCAACAAGATACAAACTCATATATGTCAGAGGAGGGGAAGCAACGGTAATGAATTGGCAGGATCCAATCGTTTCCTTGTCCAAAAGTTAAAAAAGCAGTTCCCCCAAATCTCGACGAGGGAAGGGAACTGTATTCTACGCATAAACATTAGAAGATTTCCCAATATTATCCTCCTCATAGCCTTTTACTTTCTAACATATTATTTCCATGTCCTCCACTTCACTATTCAGTTGGTCAAATATGAAATAATAAATTCAACTATAGTAGTGGCATACACATTAGTATCAAAATCATAAATAGATATATTGGAGAATTGCTATTACACTTTTTAATAAAATTCAAAGGTCACAGATATGTCACCCTTACTTTCACCATACTGCCATAAGCAAGATTCTCCTTCCTTTCCAAAGCCAATATGGTACTGAAGAAAATTTAAGGCCTTTCCATCACCATTAACATCAGTGTTCTCAATTGCATATTGAACCCCCCACACACAAGTACGGCCTTTTGAAACAACATCTCCCCCCACGCATATGTAATGTAAATAAATAACCAGGGGCACATTTAGCACGAGTTTCTACAGATTAAGATCTTTTAAACAAAACTCAAAGGTTATTATGAAATTTTGCATTTCTGCTCTTCAAAAGAAAGATTCTCCTCCCATTCCTAAACCTTCATAGGATTAGAAAGTTTAAGGCCTTTTTCCACATCAATAAGAAACATTCATGATACTAAGGAAAAAGTGGCACGTCTGGCTTCTTTGTATTTTTTTAAAAATAAATGAAAACAAAAGGAGCTCTAATGGAGTTAAACAATAGTGTGTGGTACTTCTAGAAAGTGTAAGATTTTGGGTAACAAATAATCACTGGGTAGTTATAGGAATAAAATGGGATATACAAAATGTGTACACTAAAACATCATAACCCTTTTATATATAGTTATAGATTATAGATTAAACAATAAAACTGTAAATAATAAAATATCTTAGAGGAATCTAAATGGATATAGTACTTTCTTTATTTACTGATTATGGACAGTTGGATTCAAGGATTAAACTGAACTCCACAAAATCTGATTTCTAAGGTGAGATTAACACAACATTTTTATATGTCAAATATTTCAGCAATACCAGTAGCTAATGTGCAACCAAATCACAACCCTTGAGGTTGCAATAAGGCAACTTCCAAAGAGGCTGCAACTAAAACTGGCTAGGAAAGATGTGAAGGTAACTTTCCAATACTGTACCTTACGTCCAAGACTTCAAGCCAAACAAGGCAAAAATGAAGGTGGCTGAACAATGGATATAGGAAATATTTTGATTCCATCTTAAAAGTTGTATCTAAGGTATAACTCAATCCTACAAAATTATTGAAATGCAAAATGAGTTTTTTATTTCGCTTATATATATACTTTATTTTAATCATATTACTAGCTGATGTGTGACTAAACCACCACCATTCCAGATTGCAATTAAGATAATCTCTAAATATGCTACAACTAGAGGCAATTTAGGCGACTTTCACATGCTCATTGATGGCTTAAATGCCACGGGAAATAAACATATGCAACTAAATCTGGTTGTTACAGCATGTTAATAGATAAATAACAATACAAAAAAATAAGAAACTTAAGAAAAACCTGAGGGCTAAATTTGGTAAAGAATGGTCATTTCCGGCTTCAATACACGCAATTGGCAATGATGATGGTGGTTCGCTTTTCGTAGCCTCTTCGAAAACTATTGTTATGGCATCTATAAATATCACAATTTCTGGAACATGTGCAGGAGCAACATTCTGGGGAACAACTTATGAAATGTCAATAAAAACAGAAGCTGAAAATAGTCAATAGTATAAATGCCCCCAAAAAAGAATGAGCGAGTAATATTCAACAAAAATACGGGAAAATATGCCAGATAATTTGATTCAATGACATTATAGTTCAAACCTTTATCCGAACACACAGAAGATCCTCTGAGTTGCAGTCAGCTGCGAAGGAATGAATCTCTACAGGTTGTATTATTTCAAATTTCCTTCTCCACCTTCTTCCAGGTGTGTAGATACCTTCTAATCCACAGCAAACTGAAAACCTTTCTCGCTCCAATGAGACACCTCTAAAAGATAAAAGTTCTTCAACTCCACTTTTTTTCTTCAAAAATTTCTGAGATGAGAATTGATCCCAGTCTTCAATTTCAAAGTTTGGCTTAGAACTAGCCGCTTTTAAAGGAGCTGTTGGTGGAGTTGTATTCTGGGGTATTGCTGACATGGACTGACTTCTAAAATGGCCACCAAAGGAAAATAATTGAGAGCTAGATGATGATGAAAGATTGGACCTCTGAGAGGCGCCACTAATTCCTGAACTTGAAGTAAACTGAGGAGATAATGGGTGGGAAGGAGGGGGAAGAGAGTTATCTAAAGGAAGTATCCATTTCAATAGAGCTCCACAGGGATCCCGATGTGTACGAACTGATTTGTCCTGGTTCTCAGGAGACAATATTTTCTCCTGATACTTTTCATATTGGAGAATTTCTATACAAGGGTCTTTAAGAAAGTCAACACCAACATTCACCTGTAAAAGAACCTGGATCCTTCCAAACAGGAAAATGGAATAAGATCAGTAAGCTGGGTAAAAGAGAATGGCCAGGCATACTTAAGGAGGATATCAAAGGACAAAATTTTCATAAAGATCTGAGGTACTATACGGGCAAGGCAAATGCCACTAAAATATATCTGAAATTAAACATACTTAAGTAAAATGAAGATGAGAGACCAAGGTTCTGGCCAGTAGTAGCTAGTGAAAGAGTGAAACAATACCTCTACACACAAAAGATATGTTCCAGAAATCTAAATAATGATGATAATTAAACAGATCAATATAATCCGCAACAGCCCAAGTAACTTACACAAGGAAATATTTGTCTCCAAATGCCCCATAGAAAAAAAAAAAAAGCAGTCAAGAGAGATCATTCAACAAAGTCAGCACAATACTATCAACATGCAGTAAGACTTTTTACACTTCTACTAAATGATTTTTACAAATGATAAGCAACCAAGCACTCAAGAAACCCTCCCCTGAAAGCAAGTTGTTGGGGGGAAGGAGGTGTGGCCGAGAACCAAGTCACTCTGAAACACTCTCCAGGCATGCACACTAGACGTGAGACTTAGGCAAACTATAATACCCAAATCCTTATCAACACAAGCAAGATAAAATGAATTGGATGGTACCCATAAACTCATAGCACAACATCGTCCAGATGCAGTAAGATTTTATACATTTTAAGAAAATGATGTCACGTGAGTTTACAAACAACATGAACAAATGAATTAGATGTCAAATACATTGGCTTTTGTTGCATGCAAGGGAAATGAAAATTGAAGCAATCAAAAGACTATATAAGGGCTCAAACCCCAAATTTAAATGAAATGTAGCACTCTTCTGAATGTCAAACTTTATGATCCATAAACAAATTTTAGATAAAAAGAATGAATAATCATATTCATAACCACCGAAATTTTATGACACGTACCACTATATCTCCATTTGGTAGGGCACAACACTTGACTGAATTTCTTGCCACTCCACTGGAAATAGTTGCATCAAAATTTGCTCTATCAATAACTGCACTAATAGAAGATGCCTTTTTTGCAGTCTCTTTAATATCAAATGATGAGATCCTTTGCCCATTTAGTTCAATGGAGTTGGACTTTTCTGAAGAGGCTCGTTTAGACCAAAGTGGCTCATCAGCCTCAGCAATCCTGGCAAAGAAATGAGAATTCTCAAATTTTTGTAGCAACAATGCAGTTTGTCTTTTGTGAACCTCCATCCTTAAAAGGGATTCACCAGCATAAGCATCCCCCTGGTGATTGGTGTTCACATTTTCCAGGTCTTTCTGCTCTTCTCTACTAGGGTTCAGTTGCTCTTCTCTAGACACTAAGTCATCTCTGTTTTCAATATTTCCATTTTCCTTGTCATGACTTTGAGACATGCCACTTTTACTCATCACAGCGGCAACTTTAAATGGAGTAATAATCTCCATATCCTGCTTACAAGCAGATAGGCATGCTATAATCTGAACTTGTTCACCTGAATTCAAAACATCAATTAGATCCTATCAGCTTCCCATGTAAACTAGCAGACCAAATCAGGCATTTAAACACTCTGATTCATGTACCAAAGAAGTAAGGAATCTTACCGGGAAAGAGAAAGGAACGATCTAGGGAGCGAAAGAACTGCATATCTGACACATGATTCCAATCTTCAGGAAGTTCCTCTATAAAAACAAATTCAAAATCAGATGAACCGCATCTCATCATATAAGCAGAACAATCCTACCCATAACATAATCAATTATCATAGACAAAAAAAAAAAAAAAACATGTCCTCCTAACACTTTAAACCGAGTGCTAACAAAAACCATGTTGGGTCGAATTTCACACATGTCCAAATCTGAGTTGCCACTTAGTTAATAACAATGATGATCAAGGCAGAAGGAAGTGTGTTTAAATAAATATTTTCATAATTTAGTCTAGCTAATGCATAAATGACAAATAACTTTGTATAAGCTAAACGAGGGAATTTCTATAAAAGTCGAAATATAAAGTTGATTTTAACATGTTGGAAAATTCAACACATTTTACTAGTAGTTTTCTTGGCATACAAATTTATCCAAACAAGACTTAATCGGTTAAGTTCTACACTACATTCTCCTTGATCTCAGTCTTTCAGTAGAACTCAAACACACTCCTTGATCTCACTCTAATTTCCTGTTTCATTAAAATAATGAACCAAACGCTGTCTTAAGTAAGGAAGAAAAAAAGAGGAGTTTGTAGGAGCATTGAAAGACATACTATAAGGAATAGTGATCCATCCTTCCTCTTGAGAAACATCCAAGTGCTTAGCCAAAACGGAGGCGTCGTTTTTGGAAGTGAAACGGAGAGCACCATTTTCGCCATCGACCTCTCCGTCGAAGCGGCCGACTTGGAGATAGGGGTCCTCGGCTATGAGACTCTCCAAAGACGAGACGCTATCTGAGCGGGGCTCTGGAGTGGAGGGAGGCGGAGTCTTGGTGGGACTTGGGGCTGTGGTGGACGAAGGCTTTTCCCTATCGGAGTAGACGTGCGTGGTGGTACGCATCAGGAAATTCATGGTGTGAGTTTCTCCGGAAATCGGAATCCGAGGGTTTAGGGGTGATTGGTGAATTTGAGAAAGTGGTTGGTTGGTTCAGTGAATGAGTGATGGTAGTGAGAATGGAGTCAGGGAATGAGTGAGTGAAGAAGGAATTGAAGGATCGAAGAAAAGGAGAATTGGTACCTCTGATGAAGGATCGAACCCAGACACAGAATTGGAGCTCTCTCACTACTGCCAACTGCAATCTCGATCTGTTTCCGTTTCTGTTTATGCTACACTCCTCTTCCACCCTGCCGCAACACAATTTCATTTCTTAATAAACCACCCCCTCAAACGCATCGTTTAGATCATGCCATACTCTACCTCCTCACTTGGGGGTAATTACGTCAGATTCGACTTTAATTACGATTTAAGGAAAATTACTGTTTTTTTTTTCTTGTCTTATTGTGATTTTAGTGAGATGATTTTCTGTTCAAAACTCTATTAATTAATTTTTGACATAATGATATGTTTTGTAATTATTCTCCCGCAAAATGAGAAAATATTGTAGGAATTTGTAGGATCTGAATAATATCTGTACATTTAAAAATATTGAAAACATATATTAAATATAATTTTTTTAGTTGCATATCAAATATATGTTTGTAACATATATTTTAATTAAAGAAAAGTGAATCAAATAACCTTGGTCATTGAGCTTGAGTGATCAGATGGTTCCATTAGTTTTTTGTGGCATATCATTTCAATGTTTTAGTAATATCTTGAAGCTATAGAGTGAAAGCTTAAAGGGAAATGTCTCTTCCTCTCTTGAGTCATCAATGAGTTATGCAACTAAAAAAATATTGTGAACTAAGTATATAAAACTATTAGACCCCTAAAACATATAAAAAAAACTAATTGTGAAAAGTTGTTCAAAATGTAGTAAGAATTTTATTTAGACTTTCTTTCTGGAACTTTCACTTTTACTTGGCACTAATATAAGAAAAAACTTTTATAAACAATCTTAAATGAAGTCTATTAACGTAGATTTGTATTTTAATTCGTCAATATTTTATTCTAATATACCTATGAAAAATTAATATATAATATATAATATACAGTCACAAAAAATTTCAAAATTTTCTAAGTACTCAAAATATCTCAAATAATGCTATAAAGTATGACAAAATTGGTGAAAAATAATACAAAAATAAAAAAAAACACACTTTAAACATACTGTAAAAAAAATGTGTACCCCTACAAAATAATCCTCTTTATGTATAAGTATTTATATATAAGTATAGATGAAAAAATCATGTTTAAAAAACTTGACTAATTTTTCGATAACAACTAATATTAAATAAGTAAATTTTATTAATTTTAATTATGAGAGGAAATATTTCCCAACATACTTTCACACAATGTTAGATGGAGCACTCTTATAACAAAAATTTTAAAAGTTAGATTGATACGAAATGTAAATTAGCTAAAGAATGTTTCCTCATAATTTCTGAGCAGTTTTGCTAGGATTCCGAAGGATTCAAATTCAAAAGTATTTATATTGATATAATGCATATTATACTCAATATAATGAACTTATTTTCACTTGATTTTTAAGATGGTGATTAATACTATTCTAAATAGTATAATTAATTAAATTACTTTTTTTAATATATTTATGTAAATGTAAATAGTACTTGCATTATGACGTCCAGAAATAAGACATAATGTATATATATCTCTATGAAATAATCTTTGTATTTGTTGTGTTATAGAAAAAAAAAAAAGTAACTCAAAAGTTGTCTGTTTTAATAATAATAATGTTCCATTCCAATGTATAAAATTGCAAAGGTTATACTAATTTTACAAGGAAAATGATATTTTAACAACACTTTTTGACAATAGGATATGTGTCACCATTTCATTTGTCTGTTTGAATTTATTTTAAAAAATACTTGATACGAATCAATCATAAGCTGTCATGTATGCATTGTCAAAAAGTTGTAAAAATAAAGTTGTTAAAAGAGAATTTTTCCATTTTACAATGAGAATATTAAAATTTAAAGATAAAAGTCCATACAAGTTATCTAAATATCTTTATTACATAACAATGCATCTCTCCTTCCTATTCGATTTCTACTGGTTTGAGAAGATTTTGATCCATGGCCTTGGTTTTCTTCATTGTTTTGTGGTTCCTATCCCTCTATATTTGTATCTGAAGGCCCAAAACAGGTAATGTAAGAAGTTGAACACGCTTAGCACACACAGAAGCCAATAAAACCTGTCTAGATGATAGTGGTTAAGGTTGGCACCAGATAACCATGGTCTGTGTGAGATGTCACCAGTGACACTGTTTACTATTGACACGATTGCTGAACTTAAGTAGTATCCCACAGCCAAAGAGGCAAAACTGAGTGATGTGGCCAAAGATCTCATCCTAATCGATGTCTCTGTGAAGAAAAATTCCAGCAACCCAGCAAAAGTGAAAAGATCAGCGGAACCAAGGAACAAGTATTGAAGAGCAATCCATATGAATGAGATGGGTAGTGGTTTGGTTCCATCATCCACAAGACCTGAGTTTATGGCCACCCTTTTCCTCTTTACTTCAACAACCGCTGCCACTGCCATGGAAAATATTGAGAGGACTAATCCAAATCCAATTCTTTGGAGGTGAGTGATTCCCATCTCAGTTTTCGTCAATTTTCTTGCAAATGGGGCGATTACTAGGTCGTAAATTGGTGCCAGGATCATGATGAAGACCACTGGGAAAACTGATAAGGATGCTGGTGGCACCTTTAAGGAACCAAGTCTGGTGTTCATAGTTGCCGCTTGTTCAACAGAGAAAGTGTTTAGTTGAGCCAGACAACAGTTTAGCATAATGGTGCAAAAAAATATAGGTAGTGCTTTCAACACTATCTTCACATCTTCCACTTGTTCCACAGTGCATTCCATTGATGAATACTTTGGGTTGCTTTCAACTGCTCTGTTGAGAAATTTTAGGGTATTTGTTAGGGCTTCACTCTCCTTGTTTTCATTACGTCGACTTGAAGTCGTACTCACCACTGCACTGCCAGAGTTTCTGCCGAAGCAACCATTAAATGTAGCAGCAACAAGTACCTGCTTCGTGAAAACCAGGAAGCATATCCATGATCAGGAATTGAACATTACTTGGGAAGAAAGAAAAACATTAATTCATGATGTCTTAAACAGCTTCTCTTCAATAAGAACATTATAGTACCTTGAAAAAGGTTGCAAGTGGACTTCCAGAAGGGATCTTGTTCCGATAAGTAGAAGAGCCTGCCAAGAACACAGGGATAGATAGAAAAATGCTTATGGTAGGGATTCCAAAACCCCATTCCCAACCTTTGTTGTCTGCAAGCCACACTACAAATGTACAAGCAAGAAGGCCACCAAAAGACAAGCAGAAGACAAAGTAGTTGAAAAAGGTTGATCGTTGCTTCCTTCCAGATGGGGTGCTCTCATCAAATTGCTCAGCACCATGTGGTGGCAGTGAACCCTTGATCCCTCCAATTCCAAGAGCCACCAAATAAAGCCCAGCAAACAGCATCGCTGCTTTTCCACCATTCACTTCATGGCATGGGCTGCCTGCCTCACATGCTGCTGGCCTCAGCGAACCCACACGAGCTTGCACAGTAAGCAAAATCAATCCCTGCACACAAAAGTTACACCAGTAATAATGATATACATACATATGAACTACTATAATCTAATAATGTATAAGAAAAACTTCAATCTTTATCCACTGCATAGCAACCTATTTTTCTATCTTTATCGAGTTAATTGAAATTTTATACCAAGAGGAAAAATTTATTTACCTCTTCCCCTGAAATCTTGTTAAATTAAACAACTCTTACCTTCATTTTGTTTTAAAAATACACAATAATATAAGTTATAACACAAGTTTTTCTCATTTTAGTTAAAAAATGTATTGATTACCACTTAATAAAATAAAAATTTCTAATAAAATTAAAGATTTTTTATGAGAAAAATGAAATAATTATCTTTTTATATATTAACAATATTAACAAATTATGTTTTCATACCAGGTGAAATTGTCTTATAAAAGTATAAAAAATATATTTTAAAGGAGCTATAATTATCATTCCGTAAAATTTATTAAAAAAAGTGTATGAATTTTTTCTATAATATGAAATGTAGGAAAGTGTAAATTAAAATTGACAATATTCATTCAAAAGTGTTTGTGGATAGACTTAAGGTGATTGAGAAAACATTTTAGCTTTGGCACGCAATTTTAACTACACTAGATTTCACCAAATTTGTCTACCTTAGCTACTACTACTATACTATATGGATATTAGCTAGCAGTAGATCTCTTAGAAGCCTCCACGCTTGCCTTCATCAATTTAGGTATATCCATTGCAAAAATAATTTAAATGTTTTTATTTATCTTCTTAGGTTTCAATCTCATTATTTTTAAGACCCTTTTAAGACTTTTAGTTTGAAAGCAGAGTATAACATTCATACTTATTAACATTTTATTGAATTTTTCAGAATATAAAAAAATAATAAAGATTTTAACTAAGTTTAAAGGTTCTAAATTTACGTATTTTTAATTAAGTTCCTATTAAATTTGTTCTGTATAAATTATACTCAATTTTTTTTTCGATTGAATTATTTTCATTTAACTTTTTTCATTAGTTAAGTGACGTGGTTATTTTCCTATAACATATTGTTGTCTTGTCTCTATATATTTAAAAATGTAAATTTTATGATTAATATAAAATAATATTATAGTTGATATTTAATGTTGTTTCATATTAACTTAAAAATCCTTACATTTCTTAATACATATAAATAAGGAAGTAAGATGTCATGATAAAATAATAATACATTATCCAATAATTGTAAAAAAAAAAAATCAAACTACGAACAACCAATTGAAAAATATAAAAAATTTAATAAAGACTCTATTAAAACTATAAAAATTTACGAGAAATTGAAATTTAATTAAAGAGAGAATAATTTTTATTTTCATGACTTACAGTCTTATTTAAAATACAAAATTTTAAATTCTGTCCTAATATAAACTAGTGTAATGAAAAGATGTTGTAAAATTCACGAGGAGAATTTACAAAACTTATTAGATGTTAAATTTATAACCCTGGGCATAACTTCCTATAGAGATGCCCTAAGAGTCATCTCATTTTAAGTTCAAATTAATGTATTAAAATTATTTAATGGATAAATATTTACAATAATTATACCGAATTTATATTAAGTAAATTAAAAACACATGAGTATAACATTATTATCATTAATATTATTATTACTATTATTAAACAAGAAACAAGGCAATTAATAGGTAAATATGAAAATATTATAAGTATTTTTTATATATTTTCAAAAAAAAAATATTTTTAATATCCTCAAAAAATATATTAAAAATACTAATAAATATTTATTTACTATTAAAAAAAGTATCACAAAAAAATATTATAGTAATTTTTGTTATATTTATAACAAGTATACAACATTAGCTAATAATAAAAAATTAATAATTTGGACACTATTTATTACACTAAAACAAATATATGATATACTATTAAAAATTATAAAATTAAACAGAAATTACAAATCGATACAGTTAGTTTTTTTTTTGTTATTTATTTATTTATTTAATTAATTTGTTCTTTAGAAAGTCTCTACAATGTTTAAGATTTTGACAAAGTAAGAAATGTAATTAATATTTTGAGTCTAATAAATACACTATTATATTCTTCCTCCTTATAATTATTCATTTACTTCTAAATGTATAGAGTATTGATATTGATCATGTATAGACGTGGAAAAATAATCGTTTTTTTTATTAGCCTGCATCATTTTGTAAATGACATTAAATATTATATTTAGTATAGGAGAATAAAATTCATGAACATAAATAAATTATTATTTCATCTGTTTCTTTTATACACCGTTTAATTTATTTTTAAAAATATATAGAAATATCATCAATTTTATTTTATTTCCCATTTTTTATCATTTACGTTTTTTCATCATAATAAACAAAGTAAAATATTGTTTGAAACAGTAAAAATATAAATGATAAAAATTTATTAATGTTATCATAAAATTTGAAAATACATGAACATTTAATAAATACATGAAGTAAATATTGTAATTATTAATAATATCACAAAAGTTATTATCATTCCTCAAATGTTTACTAACAATTAGTATATGAAAACAAAGCTCATAAATATAGTAAATGAATATATAATAATCATTAATGAATGTATAAACTCAAAAAATCATTAATAACACCATTAAAATCCATTGACATTCCCAAATATGTAAGGATGTAAAAAATAAAAATGAGAATTAGAAAACTTGTACACTACTTGAATATATAAATAAAAATGAAGATAAACTTTTAATTTAGAAATGACAAACAAACTCACATGTTTTCCTATCCCAAATAAAACAATTAACCAGAAAATCTTATAAATATTTTATTAAGAAAATGTATTATATTTAGAAAATAGCTCATAAAATAAATATTATATTTACTTTGTAAGACATAGAAGAGGGAAAAAGGATCTTGGTGGTGGGGATGCGAACATTCCAACAAAAAGAAAGCAAGTAAAAAGGGAAAGATGGTGAAATTTTCTTTTGGAAATCTCTTAAAAACAATGGCAGATTTTCGATTTTTATAACGTTGAATTCTGCAAAAAGAAATCGAATAAAAAGGAGAGAAGTAAAAGTTTGAAAAGGAAAAGTAGGTATATGGTAGAGGAGGGTGCATACCAGGAGTTCAAAAACTGAACTGATGAGGAAGGTATGATAAGTGGTGAAAAAAGCATCAGAGCAGAAACCACCAAGGAGGGCAAGGAGGAAGGCGGTTCCAATGAAATTTGTGACATTGTTTGCAGATTTTGAAGGAGACATGTGCATGAACTTAATCATGTACAACACCAAATTGCTTGCATTCGCCACAAACGAAAGACTCTCCAGTATCTCCACCACTGCACAGACACACACTTTCAAATTAGGGTTCTGTGATATCATGAACTGTAATGATTAGAAAAGTCTGAGAGACATACCCAAAACGAAGGAGGCCGCAAGCATGCCACCGTGACGGCCTCTAAGAGCAGGTTTGTTCCTCCAGTTCACATACCCTTCCCATGTGGTTGCTTGGTTTTCTTCTACTTCTTCCTGTTCGTGAATTGGAAAGAAACTGTAAATTAAACTAATGGAGAAAAAAGAGAGAGACAGAAGAGTGAAAGAGAAGCAGACCCACCATAATTCTCTTTCTTCCTCTGAGGTTTGTGCGATAGGGGAGAAGAAGTGATTGAATCAAAGCTCTGTAGTAGTGGCACACACTTATAGCTCCAATGACAACACTTATTGCTGCAATCGCAACACACTTGTATTGTACTACACTTTTAAAAATTGTATTTTACACGTTTATGGAAAAATGATCTTCTTTAATTATTTTTTAATTTCTATATAATTTAAACTATTTTATCGTCTGTTACTACTCCCTTGGGATTCATCTCACTGTAAATTTTTTATTTAAATTTTGACGTGGATGATAAAATTCAAGACTATACCAATTTATCTTTATCTTTAAAAAGTTAAACGTGTAAATGAATTAAAGTTTACATTAAATGAATTGAAGTTTACATTAACATCGTAGTACAAGTGGACTGAATCTGATGAAAAATGCTACGATTAATTATTGAGAAAGTTAATTTTATTAAAATTTGGATATAATTCAAAAACATAATTCTCATCCACTTGTTTAACTAAATGTTACACTAGTATTAGGGTAAGAAAGGAGGAAGAAAAAGAGAATAAAAAGTGAAATAGATTAAATTAAGAAAAAGTAAATAAGTAGAAATTTTGTAGTAGATTTAATTAATGTGGCAAAACCAATCATTTTTTATATGTATTTTATAAATATTATTTTAATTATTTATTTTATTATAATAAATTAAAAATTAAATGAAGAAAACGGAAATAAATTTTTATATTACTAGTTCTCATTTATTATTTTGATATTATTTTTATTATTTTAACAAGTGAAAACACATAGTGTTACTGTGTTCACTTTTTCTCATGATAATGAAAAATAATAAAATTATTATTATTAAAATTATAAAAGTGAACTTAAACAATTTTTACAATTTTATTTTATTTTTTTTATAATTTTTTTGTAGGTTATTTTTTATTATTTATAATTATTTTAATTTAAAAAAGATTAAGTTTTAAGAAATAATAAAATAAAAATGATTAAATGTTAAGAAAAATATCCCTTAAAAAATAAAATTAGTAAGTTAATTATTGAGATTTCTTTCAACCAATCGACTCATTCCCAACTTTTCCATTTTTTTTTCTTTTATTTTGCATTGAGTTTTTCTTTCATGCTTTTCTTTTTCTTTTCTTTTCTATCTTTCTCATGCTTTTATCATTCAACACATTAGCTCAATGCTTTCTCTTTTGCCTTTCAATTTCCCCAACAACCCAAACTTGAACCTTTATCAATACCATTCAATTATTCTCAACTCAACTCAAGGTAAAGATTTTTCTCAACAGGTTTTCAAAGTGTCTCAGGCTAAGGTTCAAAAAGGGTAGAACACATGGTTCTCTTTACTTTGGGCAAATATTTGGCTAAGTAAGGGTTTCCAAATATGGCCTTGACCATATGACATAAACATGTAATTCAATCAATCATAAAGATTCAGGCAATATCATTCATGCTTCCAAATGAATAGCAAATATATCAATAAACACTCTGGAGCTCAAAACCTTACATAGCTATGCTCACTCAACATCTTAAATATCAATCATACATCCTGCTTAGCATCATAATCACAATCACAAATCATCATGCATCTATTCACACAGCTAGTGAACAATTCACCTGTATATCAGCATGTAACACAATCTCAATCATCATCCACATCAAACTTCATCAAGCACACTCATCATGCAATAAAACAAGTCAAACCATAGTTAGAAAAAGTGTTCAGGCAAGTACAGACACCTATACTACTCAACAAAATTCAACCTATTCTAAAAGTTCAAAATACAAAAGAAAAAGAAAGATAAACCCTACTCTAATGTGATGACATCCATCAGTAGATGCCCTATCAGCTCATGTTGTCATCTGAATCCTCATCGTCTCCAGCCTCTTCATCCTCAAAGTCGTCATCCTCCTCCTCATCCTCGTCCATAGTTGGAGCTTCAACTGCTCCAGCTCCACTTCCTTGTGCCTGCTCCTGAGGCCAAGCCATAGAACTATGGAACTCGTCCATAGTCCACTTGTGCACCGGTGGTGTGTCATATAGACCTATAATCATCTCAATTGTGGCCACCTGCCCTCTGCGGAGAGACTCCATCCTAGCCTCCATCATGGACATGTACATGTCCCTCATCTGAAAGGGCTCTGCATGCTGTGCAGGTGCATCATCCTGCCGGGCTGCTCCTCTCCTAGGACGTCTCTTAGGAACTGGTCCAGTTACCTCATCTCCTCCACAAAACTGCCTGTAGTAAGCAGCATCTATGGCCTTCCCAGGCCTCTCAAATGGTGGAATAGACGTATCCACCCCAGCCTGTTGACACAAGTAAGTAATAAGGGAATGATATCCCAATAGTGTCCTGCTACTCACAGTAGTAGCACAACTTTGGATCTCGTTGGCGATGACCTCACCAACATTCACGTCCATCTGTCTCAACATACAATAGGTGAACATAATCCTATGAAGAGTGATATCAGAAACATGGGAGCACGGCTGAACATTGGCATGAGTAAATGCCATCCAATACTTTGCCAAGGGTGTTAGATTTGCCCTTTTGATGTGAATGGGCACTCCATTAGGGTTCCTGTGAAAGTGTCCTCCAGGTACACAAAGAACCCTCTCAATGTCCTCATAATCTGAAAACTACCCTATGTTCAGCGCATACTAGCACTGCTCACCAACCCACTTAGTGCCCAAGAAGTTGTTAATAGTCTCGCAGTCATATCTGATAATCTCCCCTCACACATAACTAGTGTACCGCTCCATTTGCACTCCTCTGGATAAGACATTAGTGTAAAACTCCTTCACAACCTCAGTGTTAGCTGGCGCAGGATATGTAGCCAACTTCTCCCAGTTTCTGCTTTCAAGCTCCGCACCAAACTGAGGAGCCAAGTCTAGAATCCAAATGGCCTTCCTCTCCATCAACAATCTCCTTTCTTGCACAATCAAGAAGTGCTCCTCATGTTTCCTAGAGAGAAACCTGTGAGAATAAAATCTCTGTGGATGCTTCTCCAATGCAATGCTCTAACCAAAAACCCCAAACTTTGTCTTGAAATGGGTGAAAAGTGAAGAACTATGAAATTTTGGTGAGTAGGTGATGAGAAAAGTGGAGGAAATCCTTTAGAATGTTCTTGAAAGTGAAAGCAAAGTGCTAGGGTCTGTAGAGAACGCTTGGGCGCATCATAGAGAGGTTTTAAAAGTGTGCAAATGGGTCTCCAACGCTGAGCTTTTAAGAAGCCCATGTTGCAGTCCACGACGCCACCGCTCAGCGCTGGCTTACCGTTGAGCAGTGGGTGTTAAAAATTTTCTAACCGCTTGCCTTCATGTTTTAGAACCTATAACACTTGATTTCAACTTTCAATTTTCAATTTTTATGCACTTCCCCTTTCTTATGCAAGACTCAAAGCCTATAATGCAACTAAAATAGAGTTAAAAATAAGAAAACAATCAACTGGGTTGCCTCCCAGGTAACGCTTGTTTAACGTCACGAGTCTGACCCAAACCTTCTAGCACTCATCAATAAGTGCTTCCCAACACCTTTCACTAGGTGTACTTACCTGTATCTTTCAGTAGATACATAAATAATTAGCATCTCTCAGTAGATGCTTTCCCAGTAGCATTCATCAGTAAATGCTGACAGTGACATCCCTCAGTAGATGTCTATTCACCGTCCTCTTTCATAGCAACATCCATCAGTATGTTGTAGAAGCATCCATCAGTAGATACTATCATCACTGCCATAAGAAGCATCATAAAATAAAATAAAATAAAATAAAATAAAATAAAATAAAATAAAACAAAATAAAAGATAGAAAAATTCAGAAACTGGGTTGCCTCCCAGCAAGCGCTCTTTTAACGTCATTTAGCTTGACCCGGTAAAGCTCTTACACCTATCAGTAGGTGTTGATATTCCCCTTGCTTGATATTCTTTTCTTTTTCTTCTTCTTGCTGAATTTCTTAAGAAAATTGAGAACACCAAGCACTTGTTTGCATATATCAATCATAGGAACTTTAATCTCCAATTTCTTCTTGAAGATTTCAATAAAGCACTTAAGCTTCTTTTCTTTCCTATGATATTTCTTTTGATGAGGATGAGGTTTTGCATATGATCTTTTCTTCTTTCCTCTCTTCCTCTTTTTCTCACTCTTCTCCTCCCTCAACTTTCTCTTTTTATTTTCTCTTAATTTCTTCTTTTTTATTTTCACACTTTTTTCTTTTTTTCTTTTATCTCAACCACTTCTTTTTCTTTCTCCTCATCTTTCTCTCCCTCACTCAACTTTTCTGTTTCTTCTTCCTATACATCTCTCTCTATCTTTTCCTCCTCAACAACATTATCACTTTCAGAGATAGTGGCTTGACATTCCTTTATAGGGTTAACTTCAATGTTAGCCCCAAATTGATTTTTTTCTGTGACCTCCACCCTCTTAGACAGCTGACCAATTTGTGTCTCCAAATTCCTGAAGGTAATGTAATAACTCTTGGAATCGTACTCCTTCAAAAATTTGTCGAACTTTTCATTAAGGCTGCTGACTTGTTCCGTCAAATTAGCTACCTGATGACATAGTTGTTGATCGTCCTCCCACGTTTCTGTTGGGAAAGAGAGTTGACATTGTTGCTTCTCTTCCATGCTTCTAGGAGAAGAAAATTCGTCACTCTTTGTATCCTTCTCTACACCTTTGACATGGAATATTTCCCTATTCATGATACTCTGAAAAAGTTTGTCAGAATTTGTGTTTTCCATAAGTGGAGTAATTTTTTGCTCAGCAGCTTGCCAAAATTGGCTTTGATCCATGTATGAGTGAGGTTACCACTAGTGGTTGAAATCATTTTGGTAGAATTGAGTGCCCATATAATCAAATTCTTGTCCGAATGCATCCTGCAAACATTAAGCACAAAACCCTAGAAAACATTTATTAGTACAAAAATAAAAACAAACATAAAATCATGTCAAATTTAATCAAAATCACACTAATAGTAAAGTTAAACCACGAGTCCCCGACAACGGCGCTAAAAACTTATTAAGCCCCTAGCAAGTGTACCAGATCGTATCAAGTAATAATAGACAATAAGTCCAGATCATTTTCCAAGGAACTCTTAGGCCTTATCTTTCATGTAAATTGATTGCATAAGACTTAAAAGAAAAATAATTTTGTAGGGTTAGTGCAAAACTAAATCTAAAATTGCAAATGCAAATTGAATCAATTGGCAAATAAGAAATATGAATGAATGGAGTTGTTGGAGTTTACAATTTCATCCTTATCCACCCTCTTATATCTACTATTCTTATTAAATTCGCTTTATTATCAATGTCATGCAACTTTCTATATTACTCAAAACCCGATTCCTCAGCGAAAAGAGCTTATTACCAATTACTACTTTACCATTCCTAGTCTCCTTAGTAATTACCAACGCATTAGGTACAAAAGCTTAAAGCAATTGATCGTCCTACCTCTATTCCTAGGCAATATTCCATTATCAAAAGAATTCTTATCAATTCTAGATTTCCTCCTTCAGTTCGCTCTCTCTCAAGCTTCGTCATCTTTTTCATTCAATCTCGCGTTGCACTCGCACTCCCTCCCTCTCGCTTAGTGACACAGAAGATCTTATAGGGTTCTCAAGTGCAAACCTTTCTTCTAGGGTTCTTGGCCAAAGCATGGAAGGAGAGTGTAGAAGAAGAAGAGACAAATCGAAGAGTGGCTCGTTGCTGACGCCAAGACCAAAACCCTCTTCGAGCTCCAAACAAGGTCAAATCTCGGTGACGCTCTCGTTCTTCTCGCGATGAAGATGACACTCACA
>NC_028357.1:11852678-11856903 GCF_000741045.1 Vigna radiata var. radiata | reverse complement strand
TGTCTTAAATTTACAACTACATCACTTGGAGAGACATTTTCAGTGTCTCTCATGCAAGAGATCTTTCAACTTGTAAGTTATAAATCAACTTTTCTCACTGACTATTGTTATAAAAATCAGGTCGAAGAAGAGCTTGAAAGGGAAGGTAATCACATAATAACTAACCGTGAGGTTCACTTGGTTTCGACAACTGAAAAAGGTGATTGAGTAATCCATTTNAACTCCTTCCTCTTCACAGAGAGAAGGTGAATTCAATCTGATTGATTNGCATGCACATTGNCNTTTTTCTAATAATAACTATGTAATTCTTGCTATTCTAGTGACATGGTTAGAGAAATAATTGCAGGATGTGTTGTGTACTGCAAAGATGGTTCTGCAGAAGTGTTTGATGGATGCATATTGGCAGTGCATGCACNTGATGCCTTGAGATTATTAGGAGATGAAGCAACATATGATGAGCGAAGAATTCTTGGTGCTTTTCAATATGCTTACAGGTAAAACATCCATTCTTATATTTCAAATTGTAGTCGTTATATTTACATTTGAAGTATTGATCNAATGCATGCATGCATGCAATAAGGTACCTTTGCTTTATCATTTCTGTGGATTCAACAGAGTTTACATTGGATAAAAATGTTTAATGACTCAATGTCATGGATTAACATGTTGTCACACCAAAGGATGAAAACATCCCTAAATTTATTTTCTCTCAGGACCTTGAGCAGAAAATTCAGTTTCTTAAGCCTGGTTGCCATTGTGTATATTCTTGTGATCACGTATGTTAATGACAGAAAAATGTTAATATGCTAACACAAGAATCTTTTTGTCATCTATTTTCAAATCAGACCAAATGCAAATTTATTCTTTGATCTGTATTGGCAGTGATATTTTTCTTCATCGTGACAAAAATTTAATGCCCCAAAACCCAGCAGCATGGAGCGCATGGAACTTTCTTGGAAGTAACAACAATAAAGTATGTGTCACATACTGGCTCAATATTCTTCAGGTTGGTAAATTTTCTTATAAATGCATTGATCATAACTGAATTTCTTTATGTTATTCTAACTAAAGCGAGTAATGAAGAAACTTGTCTGTTGATCTTCATTCTAATTTGCAGAATATTAAAGAAACAAGTCAACCCTTTTTTGTAACTCTAAATCCTGATCACATACCAGAAAATACCTTGCTTAAATGGTCAACTGGTCATCCAGTACCATCAGTTGCTGCATTCAAAGCCTCCTTAGAGCTAGACCATATTCAAGGGAAAAGAAAAATTTGGTTTTCAGGGGCTTACCAAGGTACATTATTTTTACTTATGCTTCCATNAATTCACTTATGCCTACTAAGTTTCCATTATTTTTAGAACCTGTGTTAGATTGAGGAATTTATATGTGCTTCANATATACCAGTGATCTAAACATACATATATATGTGTTTTTCAGGTAATGGATTTCATGAAGATGGATTTAAGGTAGTTAAAGCTAAGTTCATAATGAAAGTGGAAATACAGTCTTAACTGAAAATATTTCTTTCAAGAGTCTCCTTAAGTGGAAATTATTAAGGCAGTCAATTTTCTTGTACATTGTCATCAATCTGTTGAAGTGAAACAAAAAAACTAAACTGTAAGATTATTCTTCAGGCTGGAATGATTGCAGCTCATGGCATTCTTGGAAAACGCTGTGTCCTTTAGACCAACCCAAAACACATGGTACCTTCTTGGAAGGAACTGGGAGCACGCATTTTTGTGACTAGATTCCTGAGTTACTATGTCAATACTGGTTGTTTAACGTGAGTTTACTTCTTACAGTGTNAATTCGCATAAAAAACAAAAAAGAAATATGTTTGATAGTAACATCACAAGATGTTTCAGGATAGTTTATATTTAGTAGTGAGCTCACCTTCTATGGATTTGACTTGTCAAAAATGGCATTAGTAATGGTGCATTTACCTTGAGGTGTACAGTTTATTAGAAGAGGGAGGAACAATGTTCAACTTTGAGGGAACTGGAGGAAAAGGCATTGTGAAGAGTGTTTTGAGAATCCACAGTCCACAATTTTATTGGAAGGTATTTACTTTTAAATTTCACGTTAAGCATGTTTATTGATCAATGCCATTCTAGCTGACAAGCAACTAAAAACGATCATTCGTACATGGTTTTCAGGTGATGGCACAGGCAGATTTAGGCCTTGCAGATGCATATATCAACGGGGATTTTTCATTTGTTGATAAAGATGAAGGTCTCTTGAATTTTATTTTGGTAACCATTCTCATCTGAATCTTACATTGAGTTGTCTCTTTGGGACTTTACACTTTACTTTCTTGTACCTTGACAATTTTACTGCAGATTCTCATAGCCAACCGCGATTCAAATGCATCCAACTCACACCTCAAGAAGAATAGGTAAGTTTATATGATGACTTGTAGTCGACATTTATATGTAGTTAATTGCATTTGCATACCACACTTTTTGTTTTTTGCCTTTAGGGGTTGGTGGACACCAGTATTCTTTACATCTGCATTGACATCTGCAAAGTTCTTCATGGACCATGTTTCAAGGAGAAATACTCTCACACAGGCTCGCAGGAACATCTCTAGGCATTATGATCTGGTATGAATTCTAAAGCTCCTAGATTCAGTGACTTTAGAGGAGCTTATCCAACAATATAGAGTAGTATAAGCATATAACTAGCTATGCACGATCACAGAACATCAAACTAAATATTCCTTATCAAGTGAGAGTTTACTNAAATAGAATTTTGAAGCTTACAATTTTTCTTTGGTCTGTTTCCAGAGCAATGAACTCTTTGCAATTTTCTTGGATGAAACAATGACATACTCATGTGCAGTGNTCAAGGCAAGAACAGNTATCTGATGCTTGAGTCCGAAGTTCATATCAAAAGTATTTCTCCAATTCCTGCAGCAGCAGTAGCTAATACTCTTCCTTCTTTTCTTTGTTAAATTATCTGATAGAACAAAGACGAAGACTTGAAAGATGCACAAAGGAGAAAAATTTCCCTTCTGATTCAAAAGGTATGTGCTTTTGATTTCTATTTTATTAGAATTTCAGCTATTATCTTAAAAAATGTATAATGTGATTTCTTTTTCTTTNTNTTNAAAAAACGAAGGCTAAAATTGATAAGACGCATGAAATTCTTGAGATTGGATGTGGATGGGGAAGTTTAGCCATTGAAGTTGTCAAACAAACAGGCTGCAGATACACTGGTATCACTTTGTCCAAGGAACAACTGAAACTTGCAGAACAAAGAGTCAAAGATGCTGGACTTCAGGTNTCAACAAGCTCATTTTTTTACGATTCCATAATTTTCCTTATATAAGTACGATTGATTCTTCACAAAATCAGAATAAGCTAAGAGCGAATTCATGTTATATTAATGGTGTTGATTCCAGGATAGAATCAAATTTCTACTGTGTGACTATCGCCAATTGCCCAAGACGTACAAATTCGACAGGATTATATCATGGTGAGCTATTTATAGTTTAATTTTGCAGACTTGTTGCAATCTTTCCAACATATTACTTGACTTGTATAAGCATATTTCAGTGAAATGATAGAAGCTGTTGGCCATGAATACATGGAAGAGTTCTTTGGTTGTTGTGAATCAGTATTGGCCCAAAATGGACTTCTTGTTCTTCAGGTATTTGATAGATTATTTCTTCTATACAAGTTTTTGTGTTTAGATAATAGAAATTCATGNTATGCTCTACAAATGAAAGATTATCAACAAGTACATTCTTTTTGGTATTAAAATTACTTCTAACCATTTGTGAAGATGGTTATTGTTGTGTAGTTCATATCAATCCCAGATGAGCGTTATGATGAATATAGGCGCAGTTCTGATTTTATAAAGGAATATATATTTCCAGGAGGTTGCCTACCCTCTCTAAGTAGGATAACATCAGCCATGGCAACCACATCCAGACTATGGTACAAGTTATATGTAAATACTGAGTTCTATTATTGACCATTCCCTTCATTATTCTCTCTTTCTCTGAAATGCAGCGTGGAGCATGTCGAAAACATGGGCATTCATTACTATCAAACACTCAGATGCTGGAGAAAAAACTTCATGGAAAGGCAGAAGTATGNTCTTAAGATGATTGAAACTTTCTCAAGTATGTTAAATTCAAGTGGCTAATTACAACAACTAACTATTGAAAATGTGTGTATTTGCTGACAGCGAAATTTTGGCTCTCGGATTTAATG
>NC_028357.1:11817799-11852578 GCF_000741045.1 Vigna radiata var. radiata | reverse complement strand
TATATACGGATTTTCCGTATATAAGTTATATACGGATTTTCCGTATATAATTTATATACGGATTTTCCGTATATAACACTAGCTACGACAGTATTATATACGGATTTTTGTCCGTATATAATCCGTATATAACCAAATATTATATACGGATTTTGGGCTTTATATACGGATTTTGGCGGTAGATAATGACGTTTTTTCTTGTAGTGAACATCGAATGAGTTAAACGATGTAAGCATTATCATCAGAAGAGAAAACCCAAACAATTGATAATAAAAGCATGTGAATATAATAAGAAATTTGATACAAGAGAGTTTCAAAAGGACTTACATTGTTCCCCAACAACAAAGAGATTAGTTCACCTTAGACATGGTGAAACTAGATGGAATTAATGGAAAATATGAAAGAGTAAACCCTAGAATTGATAAATTGGAGCCTAAGCATCCAAAAAACCGCCTCCAAGGAGTTAAGAAGGTGCTCTGAAGTCTTCCTCTGCCAAAAGATTACTCTAAGGGTCGCACTAGGTCTATTTATAACGCAGAAAAGTAACAGAACTTTGGTCCAAGCCCATTATTTAGGCGCTCAGCGCCCATTTGACCGCTCAGCGGTAGACCTCATAATCGCAGGACGCTCAACAGTGAAACCTGGTGCTCAGCGCCGACCCTCAGAATCGCAGGACGCTCAGTGTCGTCGCTCAGGCAAGAAATAATGCCTTCATCCTCGAAGCTGGCGTTCAACGCTGGAATTGGCGCTGAGCGGTGGACCTCACTCTTCTTTTGCTTCTTTTCTCATCCTTTATTGAGTCGAAGGCCTCCGTTCTTCACTTCCATCATTCAATTCTCATTAAATCCTGCCAAAATAATGTAAAACAAGCATAATATCTCTAAAAACCACTTTTGACTCTCTAGAAACCAAACTAAAGTGTTTTGCTTGCTAAGCTCATTCTAAGCCATAAAGGATGTGTTTTGATACCAAATTCGAGTATAAAAATAACAAAAAATATTAAAAAGAAATAATAAAAAGAAACACATATTGAAAAATTAATAACACATTAATATTACAATTTAAATTATATATATATATATATATATATATATATATATATATATATATATAACATTAATATATTATAAATTAAATACAAAATACTTAAAACAGATTTATTATAATATATACATATATAAAGAAGCAGATAATCAAAATTTGAATTGCATAGTATCATTAACCAAATGTCTTAGTCTGGTGCAATTCGAATTGCGACAATCCTCAGTCGGTGTTCGAACGCCGGTGAGACTATAACCGAATTTCAATGTTCGGTTAAAATTTCTAATCCATAACTTATTTCTTGTAGCGCAAAACACCACACACTACCACGAAAGACATCACCACGGGACCACCATGACCATCACCAATTGCATTGGGACAACCACCCCAACAACCAACCACCGGGACCCCAAACAAAACAAATGAGACATAAAAAACGTAACAAAACGATGAGTATTGTTAAGTGTGTTTCAAAAATGTGGGAATGTGGGTATATATCTTGAATTTTTTCAAGGGTTAAATATGCTTTTCGTCCCTTAAGTATCACTAATTTTCGGTTTTAGTCCCTACTCAAAACATTGACGGCATTTAGTCCTCGTAGTATTAAAACATGTAAAAATAGTCCTTAAAAATGGACGACGTCAAATTTTGGTTGATTTGGCAAACGACAATGCCACGTCTTCTGCCAGCTTCACAGTTCTCTATCTGCCAGATCAAGTCTCCAACATAAGAAGTCTTTCAAACCCGATCAGAGGTGCTGCCGGCGATACGGGTCGCCACCGCATGGACGTTGCCGCCTCAGCCACCACTCGAACAGCCACCACGCCGTTGTCCACGGTGTTGTCGGTACTTGCGCTGAAAAAGCCATCGCCCTTCATGGTGGACCACCACCATTTTGCCCCTTCTCCTTTGCGCCGTACCCAGTCGCTGCCTCTCAGACCATGAGTCAAGGTCGCACCGGTGGTTCAGCTTACTGTCAGAGCCATTGCCACCCGATCCAAGGCGTCGCCGGTGATACCCATCATCAACAGGACCCATCTGCGCGTGAGAGAGGAGAACCGTTGCTTCTCTGTGACGAGTCTCCGCCACCACGAACTAAACCAACCACTGTCGACAAAGCTGGTTGTCGTTGTCCTCGCCGTAATCGCTCCCTCACCAGCGCCACCAGCGCCGCTCTCCTCCCTCTCCATGCGAGGGTTTTTTTCTCAAACATTAAACGTCCCTTGCAACACTCACTACTAGTGTTGAAGACGAAAGCACGTTCTTTGTTTTTTTTTATGATTAAACTTTGGAGTCATGGTCTTCTTGATGGCTACACAATAAACAATTGTAACAGAACATTAGATAGTTACAGAAACAAGGGATTGAGTACTAGCAAATAAAGTACGAAAAGAACGAAAGGAAACTGACTCAACTACAAAGAATATACCGTCTTCCCTACCTTGTATTTTGCTTGATTGTAGGTTCCCATTTTCGTATTTGCATAGTTTATTATGATTTTTTTGGCTAGTATTGGCCTGTACATCGTATAAATATTCCCACTGTATTCAGATTGAAATGATATTTAGTTTATTCTCACAGAAATTACATTTCTGAATCGTATCTTGTCTTAGAAATATAAAATTTAATTTCTGAATAATATCTAAAATTTGATTTCCGCGATGAAGATGATTGATTTGATGCTGGACGAAGAAAACTTGCACAATTTGGATTCGTGTTTTAGTGGCACGATTTTAGGGATTTTCGAATTGGTGTTTTAAGGTTTAGCTGCAAGTTTATAGAGATTGCTTTAAGGTTGTTGATGATGGTGGGCAATGCAGTGGTAGCGAATCCTGGTCACGGTGGTTAGCTTCGCGATGGTAGATTTAGGGAAAACGATGAGGCGCTTTGTGGCTACGTTTTGGTGGTGGAGAAGGGAGGACGTGCGAAGAACTTGAATGTTGGCCATGGTAGCTTCTGGTGAAACAGAAAAAGGTTGTTGGTGGTTTTGGTTTTGGTTTAAGTTTAGGTTATGGTGAGTTTGTTGGTGGTGATAGAATTGGAAGTTATCAGGGTGGCGCCGCTGGTTGGCTTGTGAGTGTTTGATGGTGGCCATGAGGGAGTTGGAGATGGGGGGATCATGGTCGGAAGAGAGGTGGCAGACAGAGAACACTGAAGCTGTCAGAAGACGTGGCATTTCCGTTTGCCAGATCAACAAAAAGTTAACGTCGTCCATTTTTAAGGACTAATATTACATGTTTTAATACTATGAGGACTAAATGCCATCAAAGTTTTGAGTAGGGACTAAAACCAAAAATCACTAATACTTAAGGGACGAAAAACATATTTAACCCTTTTTTTAATTGGTTACTAGAAAGCAAATAATTATTAATATGATCCTTAACTTCCATTAATACTACTGAGTGTAGAATGACAATATATGCAGGTGGAAGGAAAGAGCTCTAATCCTATATCCGTACAACACATCTCATTGCCAGTGAATAAAAGATATAGATCCACATTGTGACATCAAAAGGGTAATGATACTTTGACACCCAGAATGTGACAAATTTTTTACATCGCCACGTGTCACATTCTGGGTGGTCCACATGGTTTAAAAAATAAAATGACAGAATGACGTGATTCAATGTGTAGTAATAGACCTGGGATCAATGTACAAATAAGTTGGTAGTTTAGGTTAACTTTTAGAACGAGGAGGGCATCTTTGAATCTGCCACTTGTTTTGAACTCTATAGTTTATTTTTAACCAATTTTATTGAATAAAATTCATTAATTATCATTTAAGAACACATTTATATCGAAGAAGTTCATCCCGAAGGAAACATTTTTCTTTAAAGTGATTGTGCAGAAAGGAAATTGGTAGTAATGTACAAATAACTAGATAATTTATGCTAACTTGTAGTACCAAGAGGACATCTTTGAATCTGCCACTTGTTTTGAACTCCACAATGAATCCACGTCATTTTGTCATTTTATTTTTTAAAACACGTGGACCATCCAGAATGTGACATGTGGCGGTGTCACAAATTTGTCACAGTATCATTGCCCACATCAAAATAAGATGATTATTTTTTTAGTTTTTTAAATTGTTTTTATTATAATTAATATTTTATTTATTTTGAAACCTTTATTTATTTAATAATGAATCTCGGCCAATAAGTAATTTATGTGAATCATTTTTCTCGTAATAGAAGTATTTAAATTTAATTTTTATTCTCAATATTAATTTAATGAAATATTTTGAGAGTAAAATGGCGACATCATTTTCATTAAAAATTAAAATTCAAACTAGAATATTAAAAAACGTAAGAAAAGGAAAAACATGGAGATGCGGGGTATCGATCCCCGTACCTCTCGCATGCTAAGCGAGCGCTCTACCATCTGAGCTACATCCCCATTCATTGAAAATAATCATTCATCAATGTGAATATTGTTCTTCTTAATTTGTTTGGTTTGGACTTTGAATTCTGTCATAAATGGCCAAAAATTAAAGTTGCAGATTCATTATTATACTGTCCACACCTCATATTTCATTAATTGGTGAAATTAAAACTCTCACCATTCCCAAGGCTCATTACAATATGGTCTGTACCCTCGTTATTCAAAATTAAACTCATTTTCTGCTAGTATTTAAGGTGGATTTATATTATTATATCTATGGCATTCGGTGTCACAATTCGAACTTATAGCTCAATAATGATAGTATGTTTGAACACAAGTTTTTGCTACAAATATTTTATTAGGACTTTATGTTCATTATTAACTAGTATTTCGTCGAACAAAATGATTTTTTTTTATTAAACACATTAATCCAAATTTGCTTACTATTCAAGTTGTCTAAATGGACTCTTGTGTAATAAATAATGATAAATTCATTTTCACCTGGCTTTTGTTTTCTAGAAACTATATTTATATGAGGGTTTTCTTACATTATTCGAGAAAAAAAATTTAAAAAGTGTACATGAAATAATTGACGGGTAAAGTAAAATATTATTAGGGATTGTAACGTATTCTTCAACATTATGTTTTTTGCATTTGTAAAACACTGATATTTTGAAATGTTCTGTTTTCTATTGAACAATTGTCTTATAATATATACAAAGATGTAATTATTTAAATCCCACATAACACTCCTAGAATCCCTCTATCACAACACTTACTTTCTCATGACAGTATAGTCAAATATATATTTTCCAAAATAACCAACTTAATCTTTGTTGATATGATTGGAAACATATAGGGATAAATATAGCGATAATATATACCACATATTGTTATTACCCCCCTCAAGTAGGTGCATGCAAGTTTTGGATGCCTAACTTGCTTAATAAGAACAAGAATTGCTTTGTTCCAAGAGTTTTGGTGAATATATTGGCAAGCTGAGTCCTACTAGGGACATGAGAGAGCTGAACACTATTCTTAAGAACCTCATCACGAATAAAGTGGCAATCAACTTCAATGTGTTTTGTTCGTTCATGGAAAACGGGGTTCTTAGCTATATGAAGAGCGGATTGGCTGTCACAACGGATATGAATTGGGTGAGGATGAGACATACCAAGATTAGATAAAATGTCTTTCAGCCACTTCAATTCACATATGGTGTTAGCCATGGAACGATATTCTACTTCGGCAGATGATCGGGAGACTGTGTATTGCTTTTTGGTCTTCCATGAAATAGGTGAGCGACCAAGAGAGATGAACCATCCTGTAACAGATTTGCGAGTAAGTGGACAACCAGCCCAATCTGAGTCACACCACCCATACAAATTCAAATCACTATCACCACGCAAAAGAATGCCTTGCCCGAGGTTCCCTTTTAAGTAACGAACCACGCACAATGTAGCATGCCAATGATCTTCTCGAGGTTTTTGCATGAATTGAGACAAAGTGTGAACACTGTAGGAAAGCTCAGGTCTAGTGAAACACAAGTAGATGAGGCGTCCAACAAGACGTCGATAACGACCAAGATCAGAAAATAAAGGACCTTCAGCCAACGCTAAGCGATGATTTTCTTCAAGAGGTAGAGGAGTTGGTTTGGCTCCAAGCAAACCTGCCTCAAGGATAATATCTAATGCGTATTTTCTTTGACACAAGTAAATTCCTGTGGGTGAACGAGCAACTTCCACTCCAAGAAAATATTTCAGTCTCCCCAAATCTTTCATATGAAAACATGTATGAAGATAAAGTTTAAATCGGTGAATAACTTCAAAATCATCACCTGAAATAATAAGGTCATCCACATAAACGAGAACAATAATATTTATAGTGGCAGTCCGCAAAGTGAATAGGGAATAATCTGAACAAGATTATCGAAACCCATACTTCTTCAGAGCAGCAGAGAGCTTAGAAAACCAACATCTTGGTGCTTGCCGTAAACCAAAAGCGATTTATGAAGTTTGCAGACCATTCCTTATTGTTCCACCATAAAGCCGGGGGGCAATTTCATGTACACATCTTCTTGAAGCTCACCATGCAGGAAAGCATTGTGAAAATCCATTTGGTGAAGTTCCCATGCTTTAGCAGCAACTACAGCCAATACTGTACGTACAATAACCATTTTTGCCACTGGGGCAAAAGTTTCAGTGTAGTCTATCCCTTCAACTTGGTAATTTCCCAAAATGACTAGCCTTGCTTTGAACCTTTCAACGGTACCATCTGAGTGATACTTGATTTTGTAAATCCACTTGTAACCTAAAGTTTTCTTCCCTGGAGGTAAGGTGCTTAAGGTCCATGTGCCATTATTTTGAAGAGCTCGAAGCTCATTGGCCATGGCGGCTTGCCATCGTGAATCTTGTACAGCTTCTGAAAAATGTCTAGGTTCTCGATCCACATTTATTGCTACAAGGAACTGACGATGTTGACAGGAAAATCTATCACAATTAACATAATGAGCTATAGGATAACACACACCTGAATGATGTGATGTAGTAGAGGAACGAACAGATGGGCTCAACTTGATCATGGTATTTGTCACATAATCACGTAACATCACAGAAGGTTGCTTGTTCCTATGACCTCTTCCAAGTTGTAAAGAAGAAGCGATATTGCTTTCTGGTTCATCGTTACTGTCGGACGTTGCATTTGTGCAATTTTGTGTTTCTAGAACAGGTTCAAGGCGTTGGTTTCATCATGCGCTGCACTAGTACCCCCCCTGACATCAACATTTGTGTCGTCATCTACAAGATATTCTTCTCCCGGGAAAGGAGCATTGATGGGCACTTGAGTAAGAGGAGATGTGATGTTTGCTTCTTCAAAAGGAAATTTTGTTTCAACAAATTTGACATCTCGGGAAACAAAGAATACCTCTTTCTCTAAGTCAAATAATTTCTATCCCTTTTGTCCATAAGGGTAGCCAACGAATATACATTTACGACTTTTACTATCAAATGTATCTCCCTTTCTATCTTGATTGTGTGCGTAGAAAAGCGAGCCAAACACTCTTAAGTGGTCATAAGAAGGAGATTTTCCATGGATAATCTCATATGGTGTTTTACCACCAAGAGTGGGGGATGGGGTTAGATTAATTAAATACTCAACAGTCAGAATACATTCACCCCAAAAATGGATCAGAAGTCTCCCTTTAAATCGCAACGCCCTTACTATATTGAAAATATGTCTATGTTTCCGCTCTACTCTTCTGTTCTATTGCGGTGTGCCAGCACATGATTTTTGATGAATAATCCCATGATCAATGAAATATCTTTTTAAACAAGTGAATTCAGTTCCATTATCGCTTCTGACCACTTTAACACGCTTTTCAAATTGTCGTTCAATTAGAGCAAAGAAGTTTATCATAAATTGTGATACTTCCTTCTTGTCTCTCAATAAGTATATCCAAACACCGCGAGAATAATCATCCACTAATGTTAAAAAATAGGATGCACCACACAATGAAGGTGTTCTATAAGGACCCCACAAATCACAATGTATTAAATAAAAAATAGTTGTTGCACGAAAAGTACTTAAGGGAAACTTGTCTTTTGTTTGCTTTGCTCTTTCACAAACTTTACAAACCTTATTGAAACACTCTCTCCTACTACTACTGGCATTAGGAATCAACTGGACAACTTTAAAAGAAGGATGCCCCATTCGTTTATGCCAAAGATCAAGGTGATTCTGTGTATGAGTCTGATAAGCGGTGATTCTGTGTATGAGTCTGATAAGCTGTGGCATGTTGAACACCATGTACAGATAAAGCCCATCTTTTCGCTCACCCGCTCCAATCAGCATCTTCGAAGTGCAGTCCTGCATCACACATAATTTTTGAGTAAAATGCACTACACATTTTGTTTGGTCTATCATTTGTGACACAGAAATAAGATTGCATTGTAATTTTGGCACATAAAGAACATTCTCAAGTTTAAGACCACCATCGAGAATCACTGTCCCTTCTTTCGTGGCAATAACTTGTTCTCCATCAGGCAATCCCATCGGGCAACCTTGTATTGTTCGCTTTTCAGAAAAATTCTTCAAATTCCCTGTCATATGGTTAGAAGCACTAGTGTCTATTATCCATAAATCATTGGAATGTTTACCAATCATTTTCTCGTTCTTACACGTCTTACGGTTGTTCAACATCTCAACCAAAGTCTGCCATTGTTTGTTGCTCAAACCTGGCAACTCCGATTTCCGAGGTTCTGGGTCACACCTAGTCACATGGTTGCCAACAACGTGTGTTGCGTTAGCTCGGGCCACGCCTCCTTTTCCGCGTCCTGTTGAAATCCCATTTCTATGCTGATTTTTGTTATTAGTTCCGCCTTCGTTTCGTGGGCGTTCACTCCACCACTTAGGATATCCGCTGACTTGGAAACAGTTCTTTGCATCATGTCCTGCTTTTCCACAGTAAGAACACACCATCGATTTTTCTTTTGTGTCTGTTCTTACTTTTGCTCTATATCCTGCTTATACCGCAAGACCCATGACTGCTCCTCTTTCTTCCTTCGATCTATTGATTGTTTTCACCCTTTCTTCTTGCACTAGAATGGCGTACACCCGATTTAACGATGGTAGAGGGTCGCCAACTAGAACGTTAGAGCGTACCGTACCATAGCTTGCATCATCCAAGCCCATCAAAAATTGGTGAAGCCTCTCTTCTTCTCTTCATTTTTCAAGTTTAGATGCAATATCACATATGCATCCTCCACATGAACACCTTGGAATCTGCTCATAGTTTGCGAGTTCATCCCAGAGTTTTTTAATTTCCCGTAGTAGGAAGCCATTATCATCCCTTGTTGCTTGCAATCTGCTAATTCCGCCTTTAACTGCTGGATCCTCGAACTGTTTACTACCGAAAAACGATCTTTGATATCCTCCAATACCTCCCCGCATATGTCACGGTTGAACGCAAGGTAGGTTCAATGGTATTCATTATCCATGACACCAGCATGGATTGAATAGTCCACCAATCTTTCCTTTTCGATGTGCCATCGCCAGGTTGTTGATGAATTTCATTAAGGAAGCCCCATTTTCTACGGGCACGCAACGAAACTTTCATTGCTCGAGCCCATTCTTCATAATTTTCTCCCCGCAACTGTACTTGTGTGATCACGTTACCCGGGTTGTCATTTGAGTTTAAATCGTATGGAGATGTAGGTTTTTTGGAACCACCAGTCTGAGGCTTTACGGTTTCCGTCATGTGGCTCTGGATACCATGTAAAACATTGATATTTTGGAATGTTCTGTTTTCTATTGAACAATTGTCTCATAATATATACAAAGATGTAATTATCTAAATCCCACATAACACTCCTAGAATCCCCCTATCACAACACCTACTTTCCCATGACAGTATAGTCAAATATATACTTTCCAAAATAACCAACTTAATCTTTGCTGATATGATAGGAAACATACAGGGATAAATATAGCAATAATATATACCACATATCGTTATTAAGTTTCATTCGCCTAATCTTAATATATCTTTCTCATTTATCCAATTTGTTTTTATCTCATCTTTATACTCTCTCTCACCCACACACGGCAACCCACGACACCGCAGTTTGTTTCTTTTACTCTGTTCGTTCATTTGTTTTCCATTTTAATAACAAAATAATTGATGATGTTGATATTGATTTTTTTTTTATTAAAGGGTTGTGTTATATCTTTTTCCTTCTGATTATTATTAAATTTGTAAAAAGTTAAAGTCTACAATAATTTCAATAATTTCAAAACTAAAAAAAACAAGAAACCCCCCACGAAAAGACGTTAGCATCAACCTATAATAGTCGCAAAGCATTTAGTTTCTTATTACCAATTTTGATAAAATTATAGAAATGAAAGAAGTAGAAGTTAAATTATGAGTGTGATGGTAACAAATTTATTAAGTTTAAATTCCAATTTAAAATTCAATGTATTTTGTTTTTCTTAATTTCACTTCTACGACAAATGATAAATCATAATGATAACATCATGTTTATATCGACCAAACAAGTTGGAGATGTGAATTGCTTAAAATAAACTTACACGATGTGATTTACTTTGGAAAGTAATTTTCTGGTCCAATTGAGAGCTAAAATGTTCATTACGACTAGTTTACTAATTTCTGGTTGATATTTAATTAGTTGGTATATCGATGCGGTTCTTCTTGGAAACTACTCAATATTCTACAATCTGCTCAAATCTAGAAGATGTGTAATTTGTTAGAATATTTTTATTCTTTTTACCAAAATGAAATGAAAATATGCTTATCAATATGAAGTATTCGAAAGGGAACGAGCATCAATCTCTTTTCTGAATATGGGGATAGAGTCAACAACAAATTTTCTCTATGCATAACTCTCTTCAATAATTTGTTCCTATTAAATCATTTAGTATGATGTGCAAGAGCTTTTTTTTGCTGTGTTTTGATGTTGGTTATATGCAAGAAGGTGAAAAGTATATTACAAAATATTGTTTTAAGTGGAAAATGTGTTTTTAGAATTATTTTTAAGAGCTGATTTTAGAAATTAATTTTCTGGACAATGACTTACCCCTTCCGGAATCCCCTTTCCCCATAAGGGTTTTTCTCTTCTATAAAACATTTCCAGACAAGTTAATTGTCAAAATATCAAATCTCCATGAAGATAAACTACTAATTCTAAAATTAAAAAACCAAATTTAATAACAATCAGAAGGGAAAAGATATAACACAACCCTCCAATCAAAAATCAACATCAACATCATCAATTATTTTGTTATTAAAGTGGAAGACAAATGAACGAACAGAGCAAGAGCAACAAATTGCGGTGTCGCGGGTTACTATGTGTGGGTGAGAGAGAGGATGAAGATGAGAGAAAAACAATTTGGATAAGTTAGGAAGGTGGATTAGGGTTAGGTGAGTGTTTCTGATTTTTTTCAGTTGGAGCTACTGTAGGAATGACAGAGAGAAAATTAGAGTGAGAAAGATGAAAAAGAAAGGGTTGAGAGAATGAGGGATGAGAGAGGTGTGAGTAAGGGTTTGGGCGTTTCTTAATTTTTTTTTTAGTTTTGAAAATAAAAATTATTAAAATACCCTTGACCTTAAAACTTAGAATCCATAATATATGAGGTAGAGCTGTCAAATTGGGCCACTTGATAGGCCCTGGCCTTAACCCATGTGGGTTGGAGCCAAAAAAGCCCACATGGTCAACACAATATTTTATTGAAAAAGCCCACAGGGCCAGAAAGCCCCAAAACCCTATGCGTCAGGGCTAGTCCATGGACTTTTCTTTTTACCAAATTTCTAAAACAATCAAATGTAAATAATCTTTAATACCACTCAATCATTTCATGATTCGAAGTACTGAAACTTAATAATAGAAAACCTGGCTTAGTTGCAGGAAAAGTGAACATCATATACAGTTATAATTTCAACAATTCATAAGGTTCATAACATCCAAATCAGAGACAATTCATCTTAACACAAGATCAACAAAAGATTAGACGATCAAAGTTGAATTGAATCACTAGAAGTGATGACAAAAAGAAATAGAATAACACGATTATAAAAAAACTTGGGTGAATGGAAAACTGAACTATATAGCTTCCAGAGCTTGCAGGACATCAGCCTTCAAATCCTCAAAATCTTCAACCCCAAAGCTGAAGCGAACCAAGTTATCATGAATCTTATACTTAGCCCTTTCTGATTGAGGAAGATCCCTGTTGGCCCAATACATAAAAATTAAATATACAAAAACCATCACCAACCAACCATAATCTCTAAATAAATAAACAAAAGAATAGACTTATTTATACTATAAAGTACAAAAGGACCAGCCAAACATGCTTTCAGTATAGGGTGCCCGTGTAGCATCAAATCACTTAAACAAGGATTCAGAAGGCGCACCAGTAAGACAAAATAGCAGGTTGATCCACAATGCTCTCACAGCCATCAAACGAGGCCGCAATATATGGGATTTTCAGGGAATCAACAAATTTTATTGTGGTATGTAGATCTCCATCAATTTGCATTATTGGCAATTTAATTCTAAAAAGTCATTTTCATATGGTGGCATCAAAAGCATATTCTTGCTTGCTTCCACCCTCTTCTCAAACTCCTCCACAAGAGCTCTACTTTCGTCCTCATCAATTTTTCTCACCACCCAGATGAAATCATGGCCACAATCTTCAAGCCCGTGAGCTAGTTTAGCAACATATACGTATAAAAACACTGGGATCAAGAGAGTAAAAGAAGACCTATATTTCATATTGCAATACTAAATAGATCGATATCAAATTTAAAAGTCAAACAAAATTAACTTAAATTCAAGGGAATAAATATATATTCAACTCTAAATATATTTGTCCTCCACTACATCAAAGACGTCTTAATTTATATAACATTCTTACATAATGAACCAAACCTTTTCCACTATGGAATGTGAAATATGAATTTTGATAAATAAAAAGCCCATTTTATTGAAAGGTCACCAAAGGAAGTAATTTGCAGAAATTATTTTCATTAAGAGATCTTACAAATTTGTCTTGGGTTTGCCACTTCCAGTAACGCGCCGTGTCACTGTCCTCATGGTTACAAATTCTTCTGCAGCCGATGGGTGTATTCCCACCTATAGATTAAACAGTCAGGTGAAGCAATCAGAAACTATAACGGTATAAACATAATCAATAAGACAGAACGAGAAAACATCTTACAAAACTCTGTCTACTGCTATTTGAAGTTATCTAACATTATAATTTCTAAATAACCATTATAACCACCAAAATGTTGTCATTGTTGAGCTCATCATTGAATATGAGCTCATTCCATATGTCATTGAATCATTTCCCATCCAGTAAAAATAACCCATCACTGCCCTCAGAAGGTAGGAGAGGAAAACACAATAAGAAAAATTGTGATCTTACCGTGCTATCAAATTGTGCCTTGGTAGCTCCACACTTCAATGCAATAAAAATACCCTGTATAACCAATATTATTAAATCAAATTTATTATCACCCCCTTTGATCCAATATCAGCTGAATCAGTGACGTCATATAACATAAAAAAATGGTGGAAAGTTCCATTTAGTACATCTTCATCTCAAACAGAACAACTGAACCAAAAATATGAAAGAATAAAAAGGAAATGAGAGAAAGGGAAGTACCTGAGATAAAGTCAAATGAAACATCCTTTATTCAATGTTGAAGACTTTCAACATATTCCAAAAAATTGTCTCTCTTGATGAAACACTGGATGGTTCCATTCCTATGCCTAGGCTGCAGACAAGACAAGAGTCAACGAAGCATAAAAATGTAAACTTTGGTCATGGTAAAAATTTCATATCCTTTATACATAAAGCAAATACTTTACACATATTTTAGGCACATGATAGAAGAACAAAAGGTGTACCTACTTCAGGCCAACAGGGAAAGTGATCTTCCCACAAAATTCAAGATTGCTGACAATTTCTTTGCACATTTCTCTCCGGGACTTGCACACATGGTAGCACATGCAACGACATGCTTACGAGCAGGCCATGTACTCTCATTTGCTTCCAATCTATTAATAACATAGCGAAGGAGCTCAGGGGGAAGGCTAGCCACAACTTACTACAGCCTGTGAAGAAAGAAGACATAAGTGACATGATGCACAAACACATAAAGAGAGCTTAATCAAAACCCAATTGAAAAATCCATCCATGGAGGATACACATTCATGAAAGTATACAACTTTATACATTCAATTTATTAGGGTATTAGAAATGACCCAGACGGATAATTAATGGAGGTAGAAAACCAGAAGCACTAACGACATTTTCAACAATGAGTTCAATTGAAATCAACACAGCAGAGACATTGAGCATAGATCGTGAAATGGGGGAGAAACAAGATGAAAAAACAATGGAGACACATTGGAATTCGTTGCAATGAATCGAAGAAAGAAGAAATGTAAAATTGGTACCAGTTAGAGAGTAGATCTAGGAGGGGATGGAGCCACGAGAGTAGATTGCGTTAAAGATGAACCCACGAGATTATATTGTGTTAGAGATTGAGTTGGAATTCGTCTGGGAAATTGAGGTTGTTGGTGGGGGTGTTGGGGTTGGTGGTGGTGTCGGTGTGGTTTTGAGGTTTCCTCCGGGGTTGAGGTTGGTGCGGTCGAGGGAGGACCACTTGTCATGGTAGGCGTCGATGAGGGCGGAGGTTTCCTCCGGGGTTCAGCATGTCCGGGGAAGACAGCGGAGGAGATGGAGGGAGGGGCGGCGAGGCTGAGGGGAGACCGTCAAATGCTCAGTGGAGTGATTGTTCTGAAAAAAATGGGTCAAAAATGATGTTTTGGGGCCAGGGGGCTAACTCGGCCCTACTTCATTCACAACCCACTTGGATGGGGCTTCGGGGGCCAGGGGCTTTAGAAAAGCCCCCAAGGTGTGGGTCAACAAAAATGGGGCCAATTATAACAAGGGCCAGCCTTAGGGCTTAAGAAAAAATGACAGCTTTATAGGAAGGTATTTTTGTCTACTAAAACTCGATACACAGTGCTAAAATGTACCAACTGAAAAAAGAGTATACACAAGTTAGAAAACCTATATTTATTGATTAACCTTGTCTAGTAACAAACATTAGAAAATTATAGAAAAAAACATTAGATAAAAATAACTTATATTAAAGTACTAACATTTTTTTCTATACTATTTTTTCCATTTATAATTTTATGTTTTATTTTTATTTTTAATTACTTAGTCATTCAATCAAAAATAAACATCAACATCATTTTATATTTTTTGAATTCACTTTTTACTATTTTCATCTTGGAAAATTTAAAGTTTAAGACTTTAGTAAGATTGAAACAAAAAATAAAAAGTAACAAAATAATTGTTTTAAAATATATCACTAATGTATTTATATAATCATTACGTGAGTCTACAAATTTATATTAGACATAAATTGATTAAACAAATTTAACAACACACTAGAAAAATATAGCAAAAAAGATTTATATGAGTATAACAATATATATATATATATATATATTAGACGAGTTTGTACATATATTGATTAGTTGAGTATAACAAAAACTATTGGACAAGTATAACAATATATATAATAAAGGAATTTGTCCATATATTAATTAGATTAGCATAACAAAAAATATTAGATGAGGTATTTCATACATTGATTAGATGACTCTAAGCATACACTAATTAGACGAGTATAAAAAAAAATATTAAACGAGTTTGTCGATGCACTTATTAGACAAGTTTAAAAATATACATTAGATGAATTTGTCCATATAATTATTGAATAAGTATGTAAAAAAAATATTAGATGAATTATTCTACACATTGATTAGAAAAATCTAGGAATATCCATTAGACGAGTCTCTCCATACATTAGTTAAACAAGTATAGGAACAAACACTAAATGAGTTTGTCTATACACTGATAAGACAAGTCTAACAATATATCTTACACATGTTTGTTCATTCACTGGTTATATTAATACACATTAGACAAGTTTGTTCATTCACTGGTTAAATAAATCTTGTAATACAATTAAATGGGTTTGTAAATACATTGATTGGACGACTATGTCCATACACTAATTAAACAATTCTAGCAGTAAACACTAGATGAATATGTTTATACATTGATTAAATAAGTTTAAAATTATATATTATATTAGATAAGTTTGTTTATGAAAAATTAGACTAGTTTAATAATACATATTAGACAAGTTTGTCCACTCACTGATTAAACGAGTCTTGCAATATACATTACACGAGTCTAAATATACACTTATTAGATGAGTCTAACAATACACATTATATGACTGTGTCCCTATAATGATTAAACAAGTCTAGTAAAGCATATTAGGTGAGTTTATTGATGTATTGATTAGACGAGTCTAGCAATAACATTAGACAAGTCTAGCAAAAAAATTATACGAGATTGTCCATACATTGATTGGACAAGTTATTTCATACATTGATTAGACAAGTATAACAAAAATGATTAGATAATTTTGGGAATACATTGATTAGATGAGAAAAAAAAGTTGGACGAGATTGTCAATGTATTGATTAAACAAGTCTAGTAATAGACATTAGACGAGTCATTCATATATTTATTAGACGACTCTAGTAATATATATTAGACAAGTCTTTTAACACAAATTGGACGTGTCTATTAATAAACATTAGACAAGTTTGTTCATTTACTGCTTAGATGAATCTTGCAATACACATTAGATGAGTTTATTCGTATATTGATTAGATAAGTATAACAAAAAACATTACACAGGTCTAATTTAGGCGAGTTTGTCCATATATTGATTATATGAGTATAGCAAAATAGTATTAGATGATTCATTTTATACATTGAGTCTAAGAATACACATTGGATGAGTATGTTCATACATTAATCAAATGAATCTTGTAACACACACTAGACGAATTTGTCCATACACTAATTATACCAGTCTAAATATACGTTACATGAGTCTATTCATACACATATGAGATGAATATATTAATACACATTAGATGAATCTATCCATTTTATGATTAGGCGAGTATTGCAATATACATTACACATGTTTGTCCACATACTAATTAGACAAGTCTAATAATAGATATTAGACGAATGTGTCCAAATACTGATTGAAGAGTCTAACAACACATATTGAATGACTTTGTCAATGCATTGATTAGACAAATCTAACCATCCACATTAGATCAATCTATTCATACACTAATTTATATTTTTAGCTATTCAACTTTACATATTTTTCTTATCTTTTATACTTTTTAGAGAGTTTACACTACTTTTATAAATATTTTATCTTTTGTATTTTTACAAAGTCTACTATGTATATTTTTATAAATATATTAACTTTTTAAACTTATAATATAAATGACTTTTAAGGTTGATTTTTTCAAAACTTAATTATAAACTTAAAATATTTATTATTATTTTTCTTTATTAATACATAAAGGGGTTTGCTAATTTACGGGATTTTTTTAGTTGATACATTTTAGTAAAGTTTTATTAAAAAAAAATCAACTTTAAATTCAAGGGTATTTTAATAATTTTAAAATTTAATTTAAAATAAAAAAAATAAAAGGTAATTATTTATTTTAATTTAAAAAGAACTACCTTTTATTTATTTTTTTATTTTAAAAAACAAATACCTTTTAAAAAATATATAATAAAAAATAATAATTTCTCATACATGTGGATCAATCAAGATGACAAATAACTACCTTTTATTTTTTTTTTTATTTTAAATTAAATTTTAAAATTATTAAAATATTCTTAGATTTAAAGGTAGTTATTTTTTTAATAAAATATTTTCTCTGACCTAAAACTTTTTACACTTTGTTAAGATGTACAACTAAAAAAACTTCTTACTTGAAGTAACAAACCCCATACATAAATCAACAAACCTCCAATCATGAGTTTAAAACTAGTTTCTTTTTACTAATTAAGAATTGGGGTCAAACTTCACTCCAATAGAAGCGAAACCATCTATCATACCACTAAATAAGTTGAAAAAATAAAGTTGGTCCAGTGATAGAAGGGAGGAAGGGTGAGAAAAAGTTGTGAATTTAACTTTTATAAAATTGATTTGAAGAATTTAAAAATGAGAATGGAAGACTCTCCGCTAACAAAAACTAACATCTAACATTTGCCGATAAAAAAACAATTATCAGTAAAAAGTTAACAAGGGCACGTGCAAGTCATTTGCTCTCACCTCGCCTACTCTTATAATGAAAGCGCATTAATTTGATTACACACGATGAACCCTCTCTTCACTTTTTTTAGCGACTTTTTTCCCTTCCTGTCTGACAGAGAGATTCTCTCTCTTTCACTCTATTACATTTCTATTGCTAGGAATTGCTCGAAAAGATTTTGATCAATGGCCTTGTAAACTTAAGGCCTTATGTATATACCATTTGAAAACATTTTTCCTTTGTTTTCTTCATCCAGTTGAAGTTCCTGTCCCTCTATATTTGTATTTGATAGCCCAAAACAGGTAATGTAAGAAGTTCAACGCACTTAGCACACACATAAGCCAGTAAAACCTGTCTAGGTCATAGTGGTTAAGGTTGGCCCCAGATAGCCATGGTCTGTGTGAAGTATTGCCAGTGACACTATTTACTATTGATACAATCGCTGAACTTAGGTAGTATCCCACAGCCAAAGAGGCAAAAGAGAGTGATGTGGCCAAAGATCTCATGCTAGAGGGTGCTTCTGTGAAGAAAAATTCTAACAATCCAGCCAAGGTGAAAAGATCAGCAGATCCAAGGAACAAGTACTGGAAAGCAATCCAAAAGAATGTGATAGGGAGTGGTTTGGTTGCATCATCTAAAAGGCCTGAATGAGTTGCCACCCTTTTCCTTTTCACTTCAACAACAGCTGCCACTGCCATAGCCACTATAGAGAGTACTAATCCAATTCCAATTCTTTGGAGGTGAGAAATTCCCATCTCTGTTTTGGTCACTCTTCTTGCAAATGGTATGATGATGTGGTCATACACTGGTGCTAGGATCATGATGAATATCACCGGGAAGATCGGTAAAGAGGATGGTGGCACCTTTAGTGAACCTAGTTTGGTGTTCATTGTTGCAGCTTGTTCAACAGAGAATGTGGATAGTTGAGCCAGGCAACAGTTTAGCATAATGGTGCAAGCAAATATGGGTAGTACTTTCAGCACTATCTTCACATCTTCAACTTGCTCCACAGTGCATTCCACTGATGAACACATTGGATTCTTTTCAAGAGCTCTATTCAGAAATTTCAGGGTATTTGTTGGGGCTTGTCTTTCCTTGTTTGCAATGCCAGCTTCTTTTCCTTCTTGTTTTCTACCCGATATTAGATTAGAAGGGCTTGAATTCATATTCACCACTGCACTGCTAGAATTTCTGTTGAAGCAGCCGCTCAGTGAAGCAGCAACTAATACCTGCTTGGTCAAAACCAGGAAGAATACATAATTCAGAGAGTGAAGATTAGTATGGAGCATTAAGTGACGAAAACTAAAGTTTTCTATGACTTATTTAATTTTTTTTTCAATAAACACTTAAAAAATTATAATAATTTTTCTATAAATTAAACTTGGATTATATAAATTGAAATCATTTTTTGAAGAACGAAAAACCTTCTAAAAAATAAACATAAATTAATTCATTTTACTTCTGACGTCTATTTATTAGAGCAATTTAACTTGTCTTCAAGCTGTTTTCTTTTATCTTCATAAATTAAAGAAGCTACTTTAATTTTTAAAATCGTTTTTCTAAGTTGTTTGGTCCATCTTCAAAAAAAAAAAAAAATAGGGCAACACCTCCTTCTAATAACCAAGAATGCTGATAAATATAAGTTATTATTAATTAGTACCTTGAAAATGGTTGTGAGTGGACTTCCAGAAGGTATCTTGCTCCTATAAGTAGCAGAGCCTGCCAAGAACACAGGGATAGATAGAACTATACTTATAGTAGAGATTCCAAAACCCCATTCCCACCCTTTGTTGTCTTCAACCCACACTACAAATGTAACTGCAATAAGGGCACCACAAGATAAGCAAAAGACAAAGTAGTTGAAGAAGGTTGATCTTTGCTTTCTTCCAGATGGGGTAGCCTCATCAAATTGCTCAGCACCATGTGCAGGTAATGACCCCTTTATTCCTCCAACTCCAAGAGCCACCAAATAAAGTCCAGCATATAACATTGCTGCTTTCCCACCACTAACTTCATGACATGGTGTGCTTGGATCACATGCTCGAGGCTTCAGTGAACGCGCACGAGCTTGTACAGTCAGTATAATCAATCCCTGCACACACAAGTTCCTATTCCCTTAGCCATGTACAGTGCTCAATAAAAACAAACTTAACTATCAATCAATTCAAATGGTAATGCACCTATAGACGAAATTGTTTACTATAAAGCTTTCTGTTAACTATATAAGATAAATGCAAACAGGTTTATCATGTTCTTGTTTCCATCTCAAATTAATTGATATAATATTATTAGAATCATTATCACATTGAAAATATTGTCGGTTTTAAATTTAAAAAACTATTCAGCATATTTGTTGTTCTAATGACTTAAGAGTCAAGATAAAAAATAATTTAAATAACCCTCTTTTTTTAACTTTTCAAACACTTGTTAAAGACAACAGAAACTTCAAATTTAAAACAGATAATTATTTGAATATGATAATTAACTATAAGGATCCTTCCTTTTACTGATAAGAAAATAGTTGTACATAAAATTATACAGTACGAAAGAATCTGAGAAAAGGTGAAACAGACACATAAGAAAAAAAATGGTATAGAAACAGTATGCTATAAATTTATTGCATGGATATATATATATAACATAACTAGTTACTGTTTGAGTTCTGAATGCACGTATGAACATGGAATTTTGAAAGTCAAACATATAAAAGACTAGTACAACTTGTACCATTTCAAAAATGTGAGCAAATAAGGAAGTGTCAACATCTGTTTGATGAAAATTAGCCACGTAAGTGGACCAAGGCCATGTGCTCAACCCCACTTCAGCCCCTGGACCGTATAGCACAGAAAATGACTTCTTGTATTACTCTATCAACTACAAATCATGATACGTCACTTTGAGATTTTGGCATCTTAATAATAAGGTATATCTTCCATATACAGTCCTGTAGCATGCGATATTTTGCAGCTCTCACAATATAACTGTCAAAACTGGCTATACCCGACGTTGGCCATGTTAAATTGTTTGATTACAAATATCTTGAATTGGTTATTTCCTTTTTACCTACTTTCAGCCCCAGAATGAGTCCAATTACATCATAAAGAGTAACGTGTTAATTAGCATACGTTGGCCTTTAATTGCACCTCCTACAGTTTTTTAAGTTCGAGAGGATTTGACTTTGAATTGCGTGTTAGATAAGCCTTGGCATGGGGCATACCGACGATAAACTAAGCAATAAATAACTATGAGTATAATAATACCTATTCAATAAAGTACTGACTTTTCAACATCAATTTTTATTACTCTTCCCTAGAAAACAGCCTGTTTTGCTCTCTCACTGTAAAGTGACGTGAATTTTCATATAAAATTTAAGCCAGTATTTATTAAAGGTGACGTGAACGAAAAAAAAAAAATCATAAATCGAGCAAATGTCAGAGAACAGACTCAAGAACGCATACATGGTGTGTTGTGTGGCAATCCTAGTATATTGATGCTAATTTTACAAAATTACCAATCATGCTTTATTTTGCCTTTATGAAATTCTAATAAGCAGTACTATTATGCAGATGCATAAAGTTCTTCTGAAGATTGTAATTGTTTAATTTTGGAAACTAAAATGAAGTTTGTGAAAAGTCTAAAAATGTAGAAATATAAGTATGTATGAAATAAGTGTCCTTGGTTATTAGGAGTGATGGCGTACAGAGAAGGGCATGTGTTTTTGAGAAAGCCAAAACGACAACAGATGTTACTTTCCATGTTCAAACATGACCGAACGAAATCTCTATTTATCCAACATGTGGCAGTGGCACAAAAATATAGGGTCCTAGGCATTCTCAAAGAAATTATTTATACGTTGCATGAGAGATGCATATAAATATCTGGGTCCACCTATATCTTTAAATTAAATTAATTTTCTTCTGACTTTTTTTTTTTTTTTTCTAATGACACCAACAATAGTAAACACATATGAGAAGAAAAAAAAGAGAAACAAAACTCCCCCACCAACATTATTGTTATTTTGTCTCATACACTCTTATGTGTCACAAGCCACTTTTTTGTTTTTCTCTCTGCCACTGTTTGTCTTTCTTAGCCACCACTAGCAGTAGATTTCTTACACAATTTGGAGTTCAAGGTTAGCGTTGTGGCAATGTGAGGGGATAAAAAGCTACCCATATGCTTTTCTTTTCTTTCTTTTTCGCTCTTTCCCTTTCCCAGTTGGTGCTGCCTTAAAATATGATTCTTGACTTAGACCAGTATCTAAGTGGGCGATCGCTCATGCAATTCATGAGGTTTTCTGTGACCAAGTGCGCGAACGAATGCAGCAAAAAGAAAGCGAATCAAAGGGGAAGATTAGACAGTTTTCTTTTTAATTAATTAATCGTTTTTTTTCAAATCATTGACATCTTTCAATTCTATTATCGCGATTTGGTTGCATCATTTGATGCAGCCCCATCTTGCAAGTTGTGTTTGCACTTTGCAACTTGCGAATTGACTCAGATTCTGGTTAACACACACATCAGACGCTTGCTCTTTAAGGAACCCAATACTAATCACAACTCAATCTCTTCTGTCCCCTTCCCTCTTCTCACTCTTCCTATTCAACAACCATTCTACAGTGGGAAAGGGAAACAAACAAATGCAAAATTAAGGTACATAACACCAGATTGTGCTGTTGCAAGAGAGATTAAAAAGGAGAAATGGTACATACCAGGAATTCAATCACTGCGCTGATCAGATATATTTGATAAGTTGTGAAAAAAGCATCAGATAGAAAACCTCCAAGGAGAGCAAGGAGGAAAGCAGTTCCCATGAAATTTGTGACATTGTTGGCAGATTTTGAAGGGGACATATGCATGTACTGAATCATGTACAGCACCAAATTGCTTGCATTGGCTAGAAATGCGAGATTCTCCAATACCTCCACCACTGCACAAACAAAAACACAAACACAACACACTCACAAATTAGTGCCGACATACACACGAAGGATAACAAAGAACCCACTTGGACTAGTTTTAGCACCAAACCAACCCAATTTATCGCACTCACAACAAACACATGCATTCATCACTCACACACACATCACATAAACTATTTAGTGATATAGAGATGAGATCAATTTGGGACAACAAACCCAAAACGAAGGAGGCTGCAAGCATGCCACCATGGCGGCCTCTGAGAGCAGGCTTGTTCCTCCAGTTCACATAGCCTTCCCATCTGGTTATCTGGTTTTGTTCCAATTCCTATACAAGAAAATCAGATAAAAAATAAATAAATAATAAAGTAATTAAAACTATAGATGAGTAGTAGCAACATGTGACATAAATTAAGTGAGAGGGAAGAAAAAAAGCACCATGATTCTGAGTCTCTCTCTTTGTATTTTGTTTTGGGTTTGAATCTGTGATGGGAGAAAAAGAAAGATGGCTGGTGGAGGATTTAAAGGGAGTGGAGAAGGAAGAAGGAAAGGAGCAACTTGGGCAGAATGGTCTAGACACTGCTCTTCAACTATTAATAACAATTTGACTTTATTTTCTTCTATACACTCTTTAAGTAACGTATATTATTAACTCTTTCTTTATTTAATATTAAATACATCACACATCTCTTAAAAGAAGCAATAAATACACCAGTTTACTTCATACTTCACAAATTCATTCTGATCTATTCATTTCAATTTTATAAATTTTTACTTCAACTATTTTTAAAATATTTTTACAATTTTTATTAAAAATGTCCAATTTTAATTAGAGATAAAAAAAATAATATTTGTATGTAAAATTATGATAAGTATGAATTTATATTTATAATGAGTACGAGTTATGAGATTGACGAGTTAGAGTATTTTGATAATCTAAGAATCTATGTTATTCATTAATAATTATTTAATGAATTTTGTTTAAGTTTGTTTTTTTTTTAAATTCAAGTGATCAAATAAAATTATCAAAGAAAGATATATTAATTATGGAATAATTATTTAAAATTTTACTTCATAATATTTTTTATTTATTGAATTTATTTTACAAAAGATTAACTTTTTAGAATTTATATTTTGACATAACTCTTTTTTTTAAAGATTAAATATATTTACATTAATATTTTATTAAATAATTTGATTTAAATTTTATTTAAGTATTATTATTTGTATCTAAATTTATATTTAAAGTTTTTTAATAGTCTTATTTAAATTTTAACGAAATATATAAAAATAAAACTGTAATTATTATACTTATAACTCAGGTTCTTAAATAAGATTTTGAGTCATATAAAGATGTTAGTCTTTAAAATTTTATAAGAATCAAATTTTAATATGATTTACATGAGTCTAGACTTCTTTTGTAACATCCCAATAATTATATAACAGAAGTTACACTTCATTTTTAGGAGTTAACATGAACAATAAGTGAGAACAGTGAAGAATAAGCATAGAAGTATGAAATATACTTGAAGTTTAAAACTGTACAATCAGTAATATAGATTACAACGTTTACAAAATAGACCGAACAGTCTAGAATACAGTTCATTGACTTCACGGCTAACATCAACAGAATTAAATGAAAGAAACCAATCCTAAGGACCGGACGGTCCTGCAAAACTTTCAGGCACGACCTCCACGGGGTGCTCGGCCTGCTCAGCATCTTCGAAAGTAGCCCCTAGAGTAGCTTCCAAGGTATCCTCTGCTCACATCCCAAAAGGATGATCATTTGCAATAAAGTGGATAATCGAATGGTCGAATACCGAACGACAACATGGACAAAGACACAACAGATAAGGGTAAGCTTATGTAAATTTAATTAATTAATCAATTTCATCATACAAGAGAACATACAACCTCAAACCAATCAACCATACATACGTACAATTTCTATACATGCAAACTACATTCCTTTAATCATGACCGACCACTAAGACACTGTCCGGACGGTATGAACCTGTAGCTCGGTCGTCCCTAGCACCCGGTGTGGTGTAGTAACTGCCTTTCTTTATCAGCTGCCACCCGAGGTTAGTCCTCAAACGGTTATCTATTCATATAACCGCGGACCTCCTGCCATTCCCACACATGAGTGACCTTTCTCTACNTGAGAAAGNGTCCTCANGGAATATCAGGATCAGGACGACACCTNAGTCATTCCCACGTTCATACTTTACCAATCATTACCAATTCATGANACATTCCTCCAGTGGAATTCTCTTACTTAGCCAAATTCAATCAAGGTTCATTATCACTTCCAAACTGTAAGGATGTTAAGAAAAGTACCAAATACCCAAGACTGCATTATAATTAATGGTGAACGAACGGTTTAATCGAAATGGGAAACTGAGTATCAAGAATTCAAATAAGTGCCCGGACGGTCACATCAAAGGTGAGACTGAATAACAGAAGAATGTCAAATGGTTGGTCGGATGGTCCGGCAAGGAATAAGGCCGTAACTCAAAGGATTGACCATAAGCGATAGTCATCCGGACGGTTTGGCAAGAAGGTTATAAAACAAGTACTAATCATGGTCGAAGGTTGGTCTATGACCGAACACTTATCAGACCGGACGAATTAAGAAAGAAGAAACTTTTTAAAGTGTAAAAGGACTCTAATCTAGTAAAACCGGACGTTTCAATAAATAGAGGCTCACTAGACCATTCAGTCATTAGGTGACCGAGCGGTTTCAAAAGAAGAATATCAGGTTGGTAAGTTTATCTTTTTAAGTATCCGCCTAAGGCCGAACACTTATAAGACCGAACGCTTGGTTTATGACCAGCGTTCTTAAATAGCTATCAATAAAACAATTACAGAAAACCAATTGAGCTTAGTAACCACACTAGGCCGAACGGACAAGGGGACCGAACGGTCCTAATGACCTTCGATCTCAGATTCATATTTTCTCTAAGTTTTATNCCTACTCATATCAGTGCAGAATTTACAGTTCATACTTACCATACAACTCATANCACNACNTANCATATTTCAATCATAAGGAATCAAGCAACATACTTTAGATATCAAACATACATTAAATCAAGTATACATTCAAACCATAGAGAAATTATAATTAAAATTTATAAGCTTCCCTTACCTCTAATTCCAGCTAAGACTTCGAAAGTAGGTTGGTAGCAACTATTTCTTCTAAGTTTCCCAAGGTCAGGTGTAACCCGAAACCGGACGGTTCAAGTGAAAGAGGAGACCACCAGAAGTCTTCAGATGTGATCTGAATGGTGATCGGAACAGTAGATTGGTTAGAATTTTAGAGAGAAGGTTGGGAGGTTTAGAGAGAAGGAGGAGAGTTTGAGATTTCAGAAAGTTGAGTTTGAGGAAGAAGAAGATTGCATGGGAAAAGTGGCGTCAGGATTTCTCAGTTTACCTTAAGTACTGTCTCCATTCGGAACGTTCNGTCCACTCTCAGCGTGCCACCTGACTTCCACTTACTGGGGCTCACTGCTCTGCTGCTGCTATACGGATCACGAAGGAAGGGAATTAAAAGCTTGGCAAAGTTGGTCTCCCACTAAACCAGGAAAGACCGGACGGTCGACACGTGCATCTCACTAAGGTGGGGTATTAAATGGGGTGTGACATCTTTTATTTAGTTTTTTATGTTATTTTTCTGCCGTGCATTTAGAATATATTTTTGATATATTAAAGAAGTTTTTAATATATTTTACAATAGTAATTAAAATAATCAATAACAAAATTTAAAAAAATGAACTCAAAGAAAATTCAAATTTGATTTTTACCTTGTAGGTGTTATTTTCTTTTCTTAATTGAGATGCTATTATATTTTTTAAAAAAGTAATTTAAGATTTAAATTTTAGTAATATATTTATATTTTAGTGTTGCTATTAAATGCATTTAATTTCTTTTCCGTTTTTCTTTATCTATCATAAATTTTTTTTATATTTTATAAGTTTTCTCTTCTTACAGTTGTTTTTTTGTCTCTCTCCTGTTCTCATACGCGACAAAATTGAAGTATGCATTTATTTATTATTTATTATATAAACTTTTCGGTTATATTATTTCTCTTTCTTTTTTTTTTCTTTCTTCTTTCTATAAAACTTCAGAAAAAAAAAATAACATTTCGTTTTAGTTTCTTTATGTTCATGGATAATGAAATGAAATAATTTATAATTCTTTATTATTCGAATTTTTATATGCTAATAAAAAAATATTAACCATGAATTTTAAGATAATTACAATAAATTTGAATAAACTTATCGTAATTCTTAAAAAACTATTCATATATTCGACAATTGGTGATTAAATCATTATATGTATGAACTTCTTTTACTGTCAATATATTCAGATTAAATTCTTATTCTTATTGAGCAAGAATTATATATTTAATCAATTTAATTCAAATACATATATTTGTTTCTTTAATTTTATAGTACGTTGTTTTTTATTTTTAAATTAGTAAAATGTAATTTTACCATCAATTATGCTCTATATAAATATGTAAATTACTTTTTACACTATACGTTTGAAATATGAAATTAGGGGAAAAATAGCCAATTATCTAACACCAAAGAAGAGTTAATCGTGAACAATTTGATCTCTGAAAGAAGTTGACAGATCAAATAATCATGTTATAAAAATAATTATTTCAAAAGACTATGTAAATAACTTAGAACGATTTCATCCAACAATTTAGAATATATATATATATATATATATATATATATATATATATATATATATATATATATATATATATATTTGAATAATTTTTATTCTCAAAACTTAAAAAAAAATTTTCAAATTTTTACTCACTTTTCTTTCATCTCTCATTCCTCTCAATTCATTTTTTTTCTTCTCTCTCATTCTAACATTCTCCCTCTCATCGTTGTAGTAGCTCCAACTAAGAGAAACATTCACCTAACCCTAATTCACATTCTTATCCAATTTGTTTCTCTCTCATCTCTATCATCTCTCTCACTCATACACAGTAACCCACGACACCGTAATTTGTTGTTCTTGTTCTTTGTCTTTCATTTGTTTTCACTTTAATAACAAAATAATTGATGATGTTGGTGTTGATTTTTAATTGGAGGGTTGTGTTATATCTTTTCCATTGTCATTGTTATTAAATTTTCATTTTTAAATTTTAGAATTAGTAGTTTATCTCTAGGGAGATTTGATATTTTGACTCTTTTGTTGTCCGGAAATATTTTCCAGAAGAGAAAAACTGGTATGTGGAAAGGGATTCCAAAAGGGGTAAGTCATTGTTCAGAGAATGCATTTCTGAAGTCAGTTCTTAAAAATAATTCTAAAAACATATTTTTCGCTGAAAACAATGTTTGGGAATATACTTTTCACCTTCCTGCATATAACCAATGTCAAAACATAGTAAAAAATGAAGCTCTTGCATATCGTACTAAATGATTTAACAGAAAAAAAATTATTGAAGAGAATTGTGAACAAAAAAATTTATTGTTGTTGACTCTGTCCCCATATTTTGGAAAGAGACCACTGTTCATTCCCTTTCAAATGTTTCATTTTGATAAACCTATTTTCATTTCAATTTTGTAAAAAGGATAAAAATATTTTAACAAATTACACATCTTCTAGATTTGAGCAAATTATAGAATATTGTGTAGTTTCCAAGAAGAATTGCATTGATATACCAACTAATTAAAAATCAATCAGAAATTAGTAAACTAGTCGTAATGAACTGGTTAGCTCTCAGTTGGACTAGAAAATTACTTTCCAAAGCAAATCACATCACATAAGTTTATTTTAAACAATTCACATTTCCAACTTGTTTGGTCAATATAAACATGATGTTTTCATTTTGATTTATCATTTGCCACAAAAGTAAAATTAAGAAAAACAAAACGCACTGAATTTCAAATTGGAATTTATGCTCATAGTTTAATTTCTACTCCTTTCATTTCTATGATTTTATCAAAATTATAAACAGGCTGCATACGCTTGTTTTTCAGTTGGTAAATTTTAGCAATGTGTATCGGGTTTTAGTAGACAAAAATACCCTTATATATCATGGATTCTAAGTTTAAAGGTTAAGGATATTTTAATAATTTTTATTTTCAAAACTAAAAAGAAAAAAGAAACTCCCAAACCCTTGCTCACCTCCCTCATTCCTCTCAACCCTTTCTCTTTCATCTCTCTCACTCTAACATTTTCTATGTCATCGCTACTGTAGCCCCAACTGAAAAAATCAGAAATATTGGCTGTTAAACAAATTCTTACAAAAAAATGATTTTATAATGAGTTTTCATTTCATAATTTTTGTCTTATCTAATTTTATCTAATTTTCACAAGCATAATGACATCCGAAGAAATTGGTAATTGGCCTGGAAAAAATCAGAAACACTCGCTGTTAAACAATTTCTTACAAAAAAATGATTTTATAATGAGTTTTCATTTTATAATTTTTGTCTTATCTAATTTTATCTAATTTTCACAAGCATAATGACATTTGAAGGAATTGATAATTGGCCTGTAAGTTTTTTTACAGATGATGATTCAACATCCGCAGATGATGAAATTATAGAGGTTAGTGAAGATAATGAAATTGAAGAGATCTTGAATGAACCTTCTCCTGAAAGCGAATATGCAATGACTCAACTCTTTACAAAAGCAATGTAGGGATGACAGAGAAAATGTTGGAGTGAGAGAGATGAAAGAGAAGGGGTTGAGGGAAATGAGGGAGGTGAGCAAGGGTTTGGTCTTTTTTTTCATTTTTAATTTTGAGAATGAAAATTATTAAAATACCCTTAACCTTAAAACTTAAAATCTATGATATATTAGGATATTTTTGTCTACTAAAATCCCAGTACACATTGCTAAAATGTATATCGAGTTTTAGTAGACAAAAATACCCTAATATATCATGGATTCTAAGTTTTAAGGTTAAGGGTATTTTAATAATTTTCATTTTCAAAAATAAAAAAAAAAGAAACCCCCAAACCCTTGCTCACCTCCCTTATTCCTCTCAACCATTTCTCTTTCATCTCTCTCACTCTAACATTCTCTCTGTCATTGCTACTGTAGCCCCAATTCAGAAAATCAGAAACACTCGCTGTTAAACAAATTCTTACAAAAAAAAAAGATTTTATAATGAGTTTTCATTTCATAATTTGGTCTTATCTAATTTTATCTAATTTTCACAAGCATAATGACATTTGAAGGAATTGGTAACTGGCCTGGAATTGTTTTTAAGAGATGATGATTCAACATCTGCAGATGATGAAATTATAGAGGTTAGTAAAGATGATGAAATTGAAGAGATCTTGAATGAACTTTCTCCTCAAGACGAATATGTCAACGACTCAACTCTTTACAAAAGCAAATTGTTTAACAACGAGTGTTTAAGTTGGGACTAGTGTAAGGATGAAAGAGAAAATGTTAGAGTGAGAGAGATGAAAGAGAAATGATTTAGAGAAATGAGGGAGGTGAGCAAGGGTTTGATTTTTTTTTTTTTTTAGTTTTGAGAATGAAAATTATTAAAATACCTTAAAACTTAAAATTTATAATATATTAAGATATTTTTGTTTACTAAAACCTTGTATACATTACTAAAATGTATCAACTGAAAAACAACTGTACGTGAGTTAACAAACATATGTATATAGACACACATGTTCTCATTTTCACTTTTACAATATAATTAATAATTTACTTCACCCAGCAAATCAGGATTATATCCAATTATAACAAGAAATATTTACTCCATTTAAGACAATTCAAAGAGTAATTCATAAGCATCACGTTCTATCTATTCTTTGATAAGTTTATCCAATGTCAAAACTTAGTACTTTTATACATGTTTTCTGAATTTTCAGGAGGATCCATGTAACTTTTTTTCCTTTTGAAATTAAAAGGAAAGACAAATATATAGTAAACAAATAAAAGATATAGCTGTTTTTTTATTTTGCAAAAGATCATGCTAGTTATGTTTTTCAAACTATACAATCTAAAACAAAAGAAATTAAGAAATGACTAAAGTTAACGGTCCAACTAAAAACGCAAAATAAAAATATGACATTAAAACAAATGTCAACGGTTCATGTCATAATTGAAGTAATTGTCATCATATGTCACATTCTTTTATGCTGCCCATACATTTCTGCATAAGCATAATCCTGAACAAATGTTTGGAGAAGGATTCAGTTTTCAATTCTAAACAATAAATATACAATAGAATAATAACTAAAATTAACTCCAATGATAAAGCAATTGGTTTTGACATTTGTAAATTACTAAAATAATTTAAACAAAGTTTTGTAAAAATATACGGTTTAATATATTCTAGCTTTATAAACTACCTATACATGTTAACAAAATGTTTTGTGAATGCTATTTGGAGTTCAACAGTTGTGTGTACTAAAAGATTCACAGTATATGAATTGAAGACAAGATATGTTCATAAATAAGTAATAAATTAATTTATAAGTGTATTAGTGGGATATAATATATTATTTAATTAAATTTTTATTGATACCAATTTGCAAAATGGTCATTATTCATGTACATTTATGTTTCTAGACTTTTGCTATTGATTTTATGAATGAATTGAGAGTTCAAAAATTCATTTGTGTCTTATTTTCTTCATCTAAACATAAACCAGGTAAGGACCAAAATTTCGATATATATTAATAACACACACACACACATATATATATATATATATATATATATATATATATATATATATATGATATATACTGATAACATATATGTAAAAAGTGATGAATAATAATATTTTAAAAATTGATCTTTTACATCATCCATAACCGTACAAAAAAAATTGTTTAACTCTTAGTTGCTTCATTAAATCTCTAGCAAATTAAACATACTCTTAGTTGCTTCATTAAATCTCTAGCAAATTAAACATATGTATATATAATGGAATATCAATTCTCCATTAAAAACAATGACATCTCAATAAATGTTTGCAAATATAAATAATGTTATTTGTACAGATATCATATTTTGTAAGAGCCTAGAAAATAAGACATTAAAAGTGATAATGTATTATAAATAGTAAAACTCGTCTATTTTAATATTAAAAGTTCAAATGTATAAATAGAATCTCAATTAATAAGTTTTATTATCTAAAATAATATTATCTTTCTAAAACCTTTCATTTAAAATCCTTATACTCTCTCTAAGCCTTTTAGCCCATAGTTAATATGTTTGAAAATCAAAGAGTGCTTAAGTGATCATTAAGACGAGGTCTTCAAGTTTATCTAATCATTTCTTGTAAAAGAGTAAGTTAGTTTCTGCTTTTTTTTTTTTTCTCAACTTAAGAGTTTTTCCATGCATGTGAACATTGTTCTATTGCAAGTGTCATTTAAGTCTTATATAATACTCTCTACTAATCAATGATACTAACAATATGCCTTAATCATGTTTCTGTGGTTTGTAGGGGTAAATAGAGTTCCTTGAGCTAAAATTGTCGTTCAAGTAATGTATGTATTGATGTAGAGATTTCGTATTATCTTGATGCTTTAATAACCATTCAGTCTTAATTAGAGAAGGATGAGGTACGTATGTGGTGAGATGAACATGAGTGATAACAACCTCCTTAGTTAGGTGATAACAATTGATTTTACGTGTTTTTGTGTATATATTTTGGTGAATAAATAAACTCCTTCATAACTTTTACCTTGTTTTATCCCCAAGTTTAGTGTTCTTTCATTTCTTGTGTTTGTTTGTTTTTACCTCTAATCTCTTTGTTTGAATGTGTGGAATAAATGAATAACAAGTAATTCTAGTGGAGAAAAACAAGTAAGAACTCAAGGGAACATGTTTTGGAACAAGAAAAGATCAATTTGAAGCAAATACCCATGTTGGGCGCCTTTGAAATCATGCAAGTCCTTAAATTTCAAAATGTTCACTAATGCAAAAACGTTGTTTAACGTCACCCACAAGACGTCGGTTAGCGGGCAGCTCGATGTATATTAATGGACGGTGGCATTACCATAAATAAGTTGGTCACCAAGACGTCGACTTCTAGGGCACGCGATGTCTATGATATAGTAGACGTCTGCTCTGCCCCAAACCGACGTCCAATGGCCTGAGATAGGTGAGAAGACAAGCTTTTCTACCCCATTGACGTTGGTTATTCTAGGGGGCCCATGTCTACTTGCCCACAATTAAAGCTCTACACCTGATTCCTAGGCGCTTATACATCACGTAGTAAAAAACCGACGTCTATGGCCTGCCCAGAAGGCAGAAAGACATCAATTTCTGCAATATAGACGTCGGATTTCTAGGTGGGCGACGTCTATGTGCTTGTAATTAATGACCTTCACAAAACTCGCAGGCACTTCGACGTCCTATGATAGAGCCCCGACGTCCATATTGTTATAGACGTCGGCGCCCTGGACAACTGTCGTCTACTTCCCTGATAGGAAATGAAACGTCAATTGGTTCAGTGCAATAGACGTCGGCTCCCCTGGTATAGGACGTCTAATGTGCATTCAAAAAGTCAGATTAAAAGTTATCTTTGACGTCATATTAGTTAGATCAACGACGTCTATGTGGCTATAGACGTGAGTTTCTATAGAAACTGACACCCCATTTCATGTTAAATAAACCGCAGACTATTCACGGCATTGCAATTTCTGATATTATCGTCTTCCTCCTCTCCTTTTTCTCTCTTGCGGCTCCTCTCCTTTTTCTCTCTTACGACATTACATTATTGTTTCTGATAACATCATCGTCTTCCTCCTCCCCTTTTTCTCTCTTACGGCATTGCATCCCAGGTGCGTGTTTTTTTATTGTTACCGACGGTTAATGCACTAAAACACAACAACTGTATTAGACGTCGGTTAGTGACATGTTTGAAGTCTTTATGTTCTTTTAGACGTCGGTTAATGCGTATTCTGACGTCTATATTGTGCCTTTAGATGTCAGGTTAGGCATATACCGACGTCTAGTGATGTCGGACATGGCACTAACTAACGTCACTATAGACGTCTGTTATATGGATATCCAACGTCCCATTGACGTCACCGATAATGACGTCGGTTGGTTAATAGACGTTAAAAGCCAAAAATAACAGATGTCTAAAGCCCTTTCTGCACTAGTGGTTGTCAAAGCGACAGGGGGCTGAGAGGGGGCCTGACACTACAAGAAAAATTGTCATTATCTACAGCCCAAATCCGTATATAAGGCCTAAAATCCGTATATAATATCTGGTTATACACGGATTACATACGGACAAAAATCCATATTTAATATTGTCGTAGGTAGTATTATATACGGAAAATCCGTATATAATTTATATACGGAAAATCCGTATATAATTTATATACGGAAAATCCGTATATAATTTATATACGGATAATCCGTATATAATATAATTTATATACGAAAAATCCGTATATAATTTATATACGGAAAATCCGTATATAATTTATATACGGATAATCCGTATATAATTTATATACGGATAATCCGTATATAACAGTATATAAGTTATATACGAATTTTCCGTATATAAGTGTATATAAGTTATATACGGATAATCCGTATATAACTGTGTATATAACGTATCTGCAGTTCTTTTTTGGCAGTAACATTACGCATTTCCAGAGACATATATGTAACTTATATATGTAACACCTGCCCATTATATCAATTCATTCATTTCATTCA
>NC_028357.1:11802823-11810724 GCF_000741045.1 Vigna radiata var. radiata | reverse complement strand
TTATAATTACACTTAATATCCGTATTTAAAATCAGTAGATAATTTTATCTTCCCCATTACATACCGATCTTACATACGGATAATCCGTATATAAAACTTTCTCCCTTACATACGGAAAATCCGTATATAATATTTGGATTATATACGGATAAAATCCGTATATAAAAATTCGTATATAATTAGCATTTTTCTTGTAGTGTGAGCACCACAAGGCTAGGTGCAACAACACAAAGTGCCCTAGAAAGTGGGCTTGAGCGTGTAGAGCCAGGTACAACGCGGTTGAACACCTCACCAAAAGGGTGCCTAAGCGCTTAAAATGCGAGAAGAATGACACTAAGCGCCCCAAAAGGGAGCTTGAGCGGTGGCATCATTGAAAAGTCAAAATGGGTTATTTAAGCATGTTTCTTATGAGGTTTTGGGGATTATTCTCCTTTTACACTTCATTCTTCACTTAGAATGACTAGAAGAGGCTCTTGGAGGTTGTTTAGGGTGCTGGGAAGCTCTCCCTTCTCCTCTTTGAGCTTCAAGCTTCATCAATGGTGATTTTGACCCTTTTGGGTTGAGGAAGAAGATGGGTCATGAATTGGAGATGGAAATGCAAAGGAGAAACACAATTCGAGAGCGGAGTAGCTACCAAGAACCTTGGAAAAGGTCGTGCATCTGTCCATGGTTTCAATTTCTTCCTTATTTCTTTAATTTTGAGATTAGATTTACTAAACCGAATCTTGTGTATTTTGTGATGTTAATACATATGCTTTTCCATTTCAATATTATTATTTGATTTCCATGCTTAATGCTTACTTTGGATTGGCCACCCATGGCTAGATTTTTGGTTTTTGATGTATTGGAAAATATGACTTGAACTTGGTACTGAAATTTAACACCTAATTGATGGAATTGAGATGTTTGTGAATGCATGAGAATGAAGTTAATGAATTACAGTCTTAACAAATTCTAAATACTCTATGTTAAATTCCTTGCACACCAACTGTTTGATAAAAATACCAAAAAAAGTTTCTTGTGATTTTGTGCACTTTGATGTCTAATTGAGTTATGAAAGGAAAAGTTGTCATGTGTTGCACAAGTTTCTTGGGAGAGGACGATATTTATCACTTGCTACACTACGACCGGTGCACTTACCATTGGTTTTGCAACAAACACTAGGTTGGATCAAAGTTAAAAGAGAAGTTATGCGATGGTGAAAAATGGTAAAATGACATAAAAGCTTATGGGAAAAAAGGGTGAAGCTCTCAGCCTTAGTGATATATGGGTGATGGGGTGGTGTTTAGATGATGCTTTTAGAAAGGTTAGGCCAACTCTAGAGGAAGGTGGCTAGAGGAGACCACATGGGATGCTCTAGTCTTTGGTGACCTAAGATGAGTATTATGACACAACAATGACAACATAACTTTACTCAAATTCAAAGGTGTATACAAGGGTGAAGATACCTCTATTTATTGGCTAAGAATGTCTCCAAAATGTATAACAAAAATCCTAAAAACTCTACCTTGACCTAATTAGGAGACAAAGGCAAAAATCCTCTGTAATAGGAGGAGAACATGTGACCACTATTAAAAAAGTTGTTCGTTCCTAGAGTGACATGTGGCCACAAACTATGGAAAATCCTTTCCAATGAGAGCAAGACACATGGTACGTAATAGTCACATAGGTGGGATGTCCCATATTTTTGTCCACCAAGTTAGGTTAAAAACTTTGACCCTTTGGCCAACCTTACTCTTGGACATCCCATTTTTGTCAACATTGGGCCTTGGTCTTTGTTAACTTAAGTGGTCTAAAAATATAAGTCTACTTAGCCCAAAATAAATTCTACACTACTTGGCCCATAATACAAAGTCCAAATAAATTCTATACTACTTTGCCTAAAATACAAGACCCAAATTATTCTTATTATACTATAAGCTCCATGATGGTCCAAGAGAGAGAGTCTAAGCCTATCTTCCACGAATGATTTCAATTCTTCTTGAAAGTGCTTGACCATGGCAAAGGGGTATGCCATTAATGAGGTCCTAGTCTAAGGGCTTTACGTTGGCCATAAAGGATTAATAGATTAACCTTATCTGTGATATTTTGGGTTGACAATCTGTTCCACCACCACAAGTGCAGAACTCCTAGAGTTTGACATCATTACATTATCATAATGGTCAAGTTTAGAATAAATGATTTTATGACTTAGGATTGTGGTTGATATAAATTGTATATGTGTTAATATCTTTGCTTTTGTTACATGATTCTCTCTTTTTGGTAAACTAGTTTACCCTTCTATTTTTGCTCGTTTATGTGTTTTTATTTTCTTTTGTAATGATCACCTCAATGATGTGAGTAGAGGAAGGTGTCTCTATTGGTCAGGGTTGGATGGCGAGGATGCAGAAACATATGATAATATGCTTAGTTTTTTGTATATATTAGACCATAAGCATATGATAATATGCTTAGTTTTCTGTATATATTAGACCTTTCGTAAAACTCTATTACACTTTTATTTTCAGTGTAATATAACTCTTAATATTAGAGTACCTTTGTATACATCTTTTGGTGTTATAGTTATATCAAGATAATTGTAATAACATCTTCTTTTTTTTAGTTAATTGTTTTTCATATTAGATGTGTGATTATTCCTTTTGTTGAATATAGAATGGCTTAGATTCAACACCAAGAGGGGGAAGGGGGGTGAATTGGTGTAATACAAAAATCAGAGTCCTTTTAAAATCTTTTTCGTAAAAGAGAGAAATTTCAAAAGTTTCTTGAATCGCAAGGAAAAAGATAATTCAAGTGCAGCGGGAAATAGTTGACTACGTTAAAAGTAAAGTAGAATTGAAATGTAAAAGTGTAGGGATAGAAGATTCAAAGATAGTTTTTATACTGGTTCGACAAAACTGCCTACATTCAGTGTCTTTCCTATACCCGGAAGCAAATATAGGCCCTCTCCTGTAGTCTTTAACCAGTTTGAACAATCATTAAAGTCCTAGAACACAACACGTCCTTGATAACGGTTGAAAAGTTGTTATTTTCATACTTAATTTTGATACTTAATGCACCCTTTTTGACTACGAAACTTGCTTGGACTCATGATTTTGCTTTAATTGTGTGAATAAGAGAGTTCAGGTTATACTTGATGATTTTAATATTAAATTCTCTTTATTTTGTAGGTTCTTGGAATGATTGGAAAGAAGTGTTGAAGTATCAAGGAGTTGCAGAGCAGAAAAGTCAACCAGAAACCAGAAAAGTCAACCAGTCAACAAAAAAAGTCAACTAATCAACCAGAAAAGTCAACCAGTCAACCAAAATGCTGAAAAAGTCAACCAGAACGAGTTTTGGGTCAATTTTCTGTTATTTTTATGATCTATTTTGGGCATGGACCCGTTTTTTGTTATTTTTTTTTGTCCTATTTAAAGACCCAAATGTCTTAGGGAATGTATCTTTTGATGGCTTAAGAATAGAAACACACTTTGCACCCCTTTGGGGGCAGATTTGACGATAAGAGAGCTCTCCTTTTCTCTTTCGAGGGTTTCTATCTCTTTCATTCCATTGTACACCGAGTTTCTTTGTGATGATGGAAAACTAATCTCATTTGTTATTGGGGAAGATGTAACCTCTAAACTCTCTTGTATATGAATTGATATATGCGTTACTTCATTAATTGTTAGGGTTTTTCCTCTATACTCTATGCTTGCATTGTTTAACTCATTCAATTGCATGATTATTGATTTTATCTATATGGACACGTATGGGTAGGTATCCATATAATTGGAGGAACGAATTGGGCCTTGAAGGAAACTGCCAATTGCAATATGATTAGGGTTCTGGACACTGAAAAACTCAATTTAGGAGAAGATTGTTTAGGATTTTTAATTAGGTTTTAGATAATAGAAAGAAACCCCAATCTTAACCTAATTTCTAATCAATTCGTAATTATAATGAACTAAAATTCTTAATCCTTCCTTTATTTTTCATTATAATTAGAAAGGAATCTCGACCCTAATTTGTTCATAATTTTAATTAAATGTTAATCTTAAATGCTCTTGATATGTCTTCTTAAAATTTTTTATTCTCGAATTTGTTTAGAAAGTAAAAAGGAAACATCATCAATCATCCAATTAGAGCATAAACATCACATCATCATTCAAAAAGCATCTAAAATTAACAACTGCAAATACCAATAATAAGATAAGGTTAGCTTCCCACCCCTTAGTCAATAAAAAAAAAAAAAATCTTTCACCCTTTCTTTTACAGACTCTCATTTCCTTCAGTTTCTTTCTCTAGCGTGTTATCTTTTTCTTCTCTCTTAAAAGTAAATGTAACACTCTTTCTACGTTTTCCTTTCTTTTTAAATCCTTAGTTTATTTTTTTAAAATAACACTTAAAAGTAACTGCTATTCCTAAAATCTTTTACCCATTATTTTTAAAACATAATTGCTACATCTTTTATTTTATTTTTCTGCTTATTTTATTTAGTGTAGATCTCTTTCGTCAAGCCTTATATTGCTTCTACAAAATCTACAGATGCATGTTAGGTGATTCAACATCTACTGATGGATGCCGATGAAGATGAGAAAGATTGGTGTCTACTAAGGGATACCAATGAAGATAAGAAAGATTAGCATCTACTGATGGATGTTATGTAATTAGACATCTACCGATGGATGATATTGACAGCATTTACTGATGAATGCTACTAGGTTAAAGCTTCTACTGATGGATGCCATGATGATTAAGATTTAGATAACAATATCTACTGATGGATACTGCTATAGAAGAGGCTGACGATGAAAGATAGCAACTATTGATGGATGTTATAATATCAGGATTTGTTTTATTTTTATGCTTGTTTGACTTTTGTTTTTAATAAGATATGAACTTGGTTGAATGAATAGTTCTACAATGATTGATATTATGTGATGAACTCTTTTGTGATGAGTAATATTGTCTTATGTTGCTCTATGGTTTTTAAATGCATGGTTGAGTTAATGTTTGAATTAGCTATTAAGCACAGATAGTGGTTGCTCATAATTGTTTAAAATAGATGCATGGTTTCAATTGTGATTGATATGCTGGGCAGGGTGTATATTAAATTGTGGAACCTTTGAGTTAACCTGTGAGAAGTTGGGCTCCAGAGTTTTACTGTTGAATGCTATTGCTTTGGAATCCTAGTTGATTTTGCTTAAATTTTTCTATTTAACTATTTGCTTGCATATGTCATATAATCAAGGCCATTTGTTCTTCTCCCATATAAGCCAAAGCAATTTTCAAACCCAACAAAAGAACAATGTTTGTTCTATTTGAACCTTAAGCCTAAATTTGTGAAAAAATTCCTTTTAAAATCTTTACCTTGAGTTGAGTTGAGAATATTTATATGGTATTGATAAAAGTTCAAGTTTGGGATTGTTGCGAAATTTGAAAAAGGAGAAAAAGGAGGAGTGTGAATATGCNTGTGTGTGTGTGTGTGTGTGTTTTTACCTTTTGGGCTAATTGTATACTCTAGTGCAATGTTATTTAGTGTATGTAGGATAAAAATTGTACTAGGAGCACAAGATCATCAAGACCTCTCTTTTAAGGTTTGGAAATAGAGAAGACTGTCAGAAGTAGATAGAGGAGATAGATAATGAAGAAGGCATATAAGAAAGTACAATTGGTTCACCAACACCCTGATGTGAAAAGTGATGAACCCAAACCTGGCACACTAGTGAAATTCAAGAATAGGTTATGTGTTGTCAAGACTATTAAAGAAAATAGAGTTCTTGAGATTAGGCTCCTTATTCTAGAAGAGTAAAATTGGTGTCAAGAAAATTGCCGAGATTTTGTTGGTGTCATGAAGGAAGGAAGAACGCCAACATCAAAAATCCGGATTGGCCTTATAATGGGGTCAAGGAAGTGACGATAAAGAAGCGCTTGCTGGGAGGCAACCTAATTTCTAACTTTTTCTTTTTAATTGATTTAATTGTGTGGTTTGGATGTGATTTTTCTTTGTGTGTGTAAGTCTTTTTATGTTACAAGCTGGCTCTGATGGTAGTGATGATAACATCTAATGATGGGTGCTTCTACAAACTCCACAAATGGATGTTAGGTTATTAGGCATCTACTGATGAATGTCAATGAAGATGAGAAAGATCGGTGTCTACTATGGGATACCAATGAAGATAAGAAAGATTAACATCTACGGATGGATGCTGTGTGATTAAACATCTACTGATGGATGTTACTTAGAACATTTACTGATGAATGCTACTAAGTTATAGCTTCTACTGATGGATGCGTTGATGATGAAGATTTAGATGACAATATCTACTGATGGATACTGTTATAGAAGAGGCTGACGATGAAAGATAACATCTACTCATGGATGCAATAATACCAGGATTTGTTTTATTTTATGCTTGTTTGAATTTTGTTTTTAATAAGCTATGAACTTGGTTGAATGAATAGTTCTACAATGGTTGATATTATGTGATGAACTGTTTTGTGATGAGTAATATTGTCTTGTGTTGCTCTATGGCTTTTAAATGCATGCTTGAGTTAACGTTTGAATTAGCTATTAACCATAGATAGTGGTTGCTCATAATTGTTTAAAACAGATGCATGGTTTCAATTGTGATTGATATGCTGGGCAGGGTGTATATTAAATTGTTGAACCTTTGAGTTAACCTGTGAGAAGTTGGGCTCCAAAGTTTTACTGTTGAATGCTATTGCTTTGGAATCCTAGTTGATTTTGCTTAAATTTTTCTGTTTAACTATTTGCTTGGATATGTCATATAATCAAGGCCATTTGTTTTTCTCCCATATAAGCCAAAGAAATTTTCAAACCCAACAAAAGAACAATGTTTGTTCTATCCTTTGAACCTTAAGCCTAAATTTGTGAAAAAATTCCTTTTGAAATCTTTACCTTGATTTGAGTTGAGAATATTTATATGGTATTGATAAAAGTTCAAGTTTGGGATTGTTGCGAAATTTGAAAAAGGAGAAAAAAGAGGAAAGTGAATATGCATTGAGCTAAGTGTTGAGTAAATATGAAAAAAAGAAAAAGAAAAGAAAATACAATGAAAGAAAAAAAAGCTCAGTGCCAAAAAGCGGAAAGTTAGGAAAAGTGAGATTGGTTTGTTTAAAGAGAGATTGTGCTTGAATGAGAAAGTTGTGAATGACTCTCTTAACNCAAGGATTTTGTGATCTAGAAAAACCAATGGTCTTCTTAGCCCAGCCACGTCACAAGCCATGGAAAGTCCTTGTGATGATAACTTGCTTGTGAATGTGTTTTTATNTGTTTAAATGAATGNCAAACTTGATTTATGTGACATTGTGATAGTAGAGTGAAAGAGACACCAATACCTCACTATACACCTTTGAGTTTGAGTGAAACACTTTTGAGTGCTTGAGTTATACACTTTTGAGTGCTTGAGTGAAACACTGCCTATGGGTAGGAATGGTTCCATGCATTATAGAGAAGCATCTTTGTCTAGCTATTGATCAATCATCTTTTTGCATCTATTGTGTATTCATTTGTGCGAGCACCGTAATTGAAGGTTAATATGCTAAGACATCATTATTTCTTGACTGATATTCTATGATGAGCATACATGAGTGATTTACTTAGAGAAAAATGCTTTTTAATGTGCTTGACCATTGTAGTATATCTATTTTATGTAAGCCAAGTTATAGTTTTGCTTGAGGACAAGCAAAGTTCTAAGTTGAGGGCTGTGATAAAGGTCGAAAAACCGTTATTTTTATAATTAATTTTGATACTTAATGCACCTTTTTTGACTTAGAAACTTGCATAGACTCATGATTTTGCTTAGTTGTGTGAATCAGACAGTTGAGGTTATACTTGATGATTTTAATACTAAATTCCCTTGATTTTGTAGGTTTTTGGAATGATTGGAAAGAAGGGATGA
>NC_028357.1:11776360-11802298 GCF_000741045.1 Vigna radiata var. radiata | reverse complement strand
GCATGATTATTGATTTTATCTATATGGACACATATGGGTAGGCCTAGAACTGGGGGAATTCTCCCAAAGGTAGTATTGCCTAGAAATAAGAATATGAGGGTTGGTTGCATATACACTCCTGTGCTTCAAAATTAATTATTAGAGATGACAGGAATTGTATGAACTCATAATTAAGGATAGGCTTATTTACTAAGACATCGGGTTTAAGTGTTTTAGAGAGTGACATTAACATTAATGAAGAAGATGAATTCGTTTATGCATGAGAGTGATTAGGTGAAATCTAAACCCTAATAACATATTCATCTCGTATTATCAACATCATCCATTCACTTTTGTGTTTAGCCTCAATTGATCAAATTGCATGCATATTTACTTTTATAGTTTTGCATTCAAAAACCCCAAAATATTTTTCTTATAATCTTAAATTGTTAAGCAAAAGCACAACTGTTTAGTGTCGTGAGTCTCTTGGGAAAACGATACTTGGTCTTAACACTTATTATTACTTGATACGATTCAGTACACTTGCCAGACCCTTAACAAGTTTTTGGCGTCGTTGCTGGGGACTTGTGGTATAACTATTCTATTTTTGTGATTCTTAACTGATTTAACTTTTTATCTTTTTATTTTTTTTATCTTTTTATCTTTATATCTTTATCTTTCTATCTTTATATCTTTCTATCTTTTTATCTTTATATCTTTATCAGAACCTCTCTTTTTAGGTTTGGAAATAGAGAAGACTGCCAGAAGTAGATAGAGGAGATAGATAATGAAGAAGGCAGATAAGCAAGGACAATGGGTTCACAAACATCCTGATGTGAAAAGTGATGAACCCAAACCTGGCACACTAGTGAAATTCAAGAATAGGTTGTTGGTTGTTTAAACTATTAAAGAAAACGGAGTTCTTGAGATTGAGGCTCCTTATTCTAGAAAAGTAAAATTGGTAACAAGAAAATTGCGGAGATTTTGTTGGTGTGATGAAGGAAGGAAGACCGCCAACATCAAAAATCCGGATTGAGCTTATAATGGGGTCAAGCTAGTGACGTTAAAGAAGCACTTGCTGGGAGGCAACCCAATTTCTAACTTTTTCTTTTTAATTGAATTCATTGTATGGTTTGGATGTGATTTTTCTTTGTGTGTGTATGTCTTTTTATGTTAAATTCTGCTTCTGATGTTAGTGATGATAACATCTACTGATCGGTGCTTCTACAACATCTACAGATGGATGTTAGGTGATTAGGCATCTACTGATGGATGTCGATGAAGATGAGAAAGATTGGTGTCTACTGAGGGATACAAATGAAGATAAGAAAGATTAGCATCTACGGATGGATGTTATGTGATTAGACATCTACTGATGGATGTTATTGACAACATATACTGATGAGTGCTAAAAGGTTAAAGCTTCTACTGATGGATGCCATGATGATGAAGATTTAGATGACCGTATCTACTGATGGATGCTGTTATAGAAGAGGCTGACGATGAAAGATAACATCTACTCATGGATGCTATAATACCAGGATTTGTTTTATTTTTATGCTTGTTTGAATTTTGTTTTTACTAAGCTATGAACTTGGTTGAATGAATAGTTGTACAATGGTTGATATTATGTAATGAACTGTTTTATGATGAGTAATATTGTCTTGTGTTGCTCTATGGTTTTTAAATACATGGTTGAGTTAACGTTTGAGTTAGCTATTAAGCACAGATAATGGTTGCTCATAATTTTTTAAAGCAGATGCATGGTTTCAATTGCGATTGATATGCTTGGCAGGATTTATATTAAATTGTGGAACCTTTGAGTTAACCTGTGAGAACTTTGGCTCCAGAGTTTTATTGTTGAATGTTATTGCTTTGGAATCATAGTTGATTTTCCCTAAATTTTTCTGTTAAACTGTTTGCATGCATGTGTCATATGATCAAGGCCATTTGTTTTCTCCCATATAAGCCAATGCAATTTTGAAACCCAACAAAAGAACAATGTTTTTTCTATCCTTTCAACCTTAAGCCTAAATTTGTGAAAAAATCCCCTTTGAAATCTTTACCTTGAGTTGAGTTAAGAATATTTATATGGTATTGATAAAGGTTCAAGTTGGGGTTTGTTGGGAAATTTGAAAAAGAAAAAAAAAAGAGAGGAAAAAGAATATGCATTGAGCTAAGTGTTGAGTAAATATGAAAAAAAGAAAAAGAAAAGAAAATAGAATGAAAGGAAAAAAAAGCTCAATGCCAAAAAGGGGAAAGTTGGGAAAAGTGAGATTGGTTTGTTTAAAGAGAGATTTTGCTTGAATGAGAAAGTTGTGAATGACTCCCTTAACTCAAGGATTTTGTGATCCAGAAAAACCAATGTTCTTCTTAGCCCAACCACCCATGGAAAGTTCTTGTGATGATAACTTGCTTGTGAATGTGTTTTTATGTGTTTAAATGAATGAAAAACTTGATTTATGTGACATTGTGATAGTAGAGTAAAAGAGACACCAATACCTCACTATACACCTTTGAGTTTGAGTGAAACACTTTTGAGTGCTTGATTGAAACACTGCCTTTGGTGAGGAATAATTCCATGCATTAAAGAGAGGTTTAGCTATTGATCAATCATCTTTTTGCATCTGTTGTGTATTCATTTGTGCGAGCACCATAATTGAAGCTTAATCTGCTAAGACATCATTATTTCTTGACTCATCTTCTATGATGAGCATACATTAGTGATTTACTTAGAGAAAAATGCTTTTTAATGTGCTTGACCATTGTAGTATATCTATTTTATGTAAGCCAAGTTACAGTTTTGCTTGAGGACAAGCAAAGTTCTAAGTTGGGGGCTGTGGTAACGGTCGAAAAACCGTTATTTTTATACTTAATTTTGATACTTAAATCACCCTTTTTGACTTAGAAACTTGCTTGGACTCATGATTTTGCTTTAGTTGTGTGAATGAGTGAGTTGATCTTATACTTGATAATTTTAATACTATATACCCTTTATTTTGTAGCTTTTTGGATTGATTGGAAAGAAGGGTTGAAGTATCAAGGAGTTGGAGTGCAGAAAAGATAACCAGAAACTAGAAAAGTCAATCAGTCTACCAGTCAACCAGAATGCTGAAAAAGTCAACCAGAGCGAGTTTTGGGCTAGTTTTCTACTATTTTATGATCTGTTTTGGGCCTGGACCCGTTTTCTATTATTTTTATGTCCTAATGAAAGACCTAGATATCTTAGGGAATGTATCTTTTGATGGCTTAAGCATAGAAACACATGCGGGAGCTCTCCTTTTCTCTTTCTAAGGTTTCTATCTCTTTCATTCCATTGTATACCTAGTTTCTTCATGACGATGGAGAACTAATCTTATTTGTTATTGGGGAAGATGTAACCTCTAATCTCTATTGTATTTGAATTGATATATGTTTTACTTCATTAATTGTTAGGGTTTTTCCTCTATACTCTATGCTTGCATTGTTTAACTCATTCATTTGCATGATTATTGATTTTATCTATATGGACACATATGGGTAAGTCTAGAACTGTGGAAATTCTCCCAAAGGTAGTATTGCCTAAACATAGGAATATGAGGGTTGGTTGCATATACGCTCCCGTGCTTCAAAATTAATTATTAGGGATGCTAGGAATTGCATGAACTCGTAATTAAGGGTAGGCTTATTTACCGAGACATCGGGTTTAAGTGTTTTAGAGAGTGGCATTTACATTAATGAAGAAGATGAATTCGTTTATGCATGAGAGTGATTAGGTGAAATCTAAACCTTAATAACATGGTCATCTCATATTATCAACATCATCCATTCACTTTTTTGTTTAGCCTCAAATGATCAAATTGCATGCATATTTACTTTTATAGTTTTGCATTCAAAAACCTCAATATATTGTTCTTATAATCTTAATTGGTAATGCAAAAACACAATTGTTTAGTGTTGTGAGTCTCTTGGGAAAACGATACTTGGTCTTACCACTTATTATTACTTGATACAATTTGGTACACTTGTCGGACCCTTAACAGTCCTCTTCCTGTAATCACAACAGGGCAGCCACAATCTTCAGAGGATTGAGAGAAGTAGTTGATCACGTTTCAGAACACCTCTATGTGCAGTATGATCAATGTCTTTTAGCACAAAATTCTTGCTCTTCAAGCAACCACCAAAGAATGATCACCACAGTCTTCTTGATGAGTTCTTGGAGCTTAGCATGTTCTCCAAAATCTAAAAAGAATCACTAAAATCGTTAAAATCACAAAAGTCTCTTCAGAAATCAAATTTGCATCTATATATAGTTTATCACAAAACTGACGCTCGTTTAGTCGATTGTGCTACTAATGCAGTCGACTCAATGCAGACAGTTATAACAATTATAACAGATAACAACAATCAGACCAACTTAATTGATTACACATTTAATGCAGTTGACTCACAATTAATGCTTGGTCAAAGATATAAAATAGAATCGTTATACTTCACAAGCAATAACAAATTTTCAAAACAAAACTAACTAAGTCAAATGGCTTGCACACATAGTCGATTAAGTCATACTTTAATGCAGTTTTGAAAAACTTTCTTTACAGAACTGCTCACAGCACACTTTGAAAAATTTTGTGCAAAAACACGAGTTTTAATCGACTTTCTTCATAATGAAGTCAACTTAAAATTGTTGTTTTAGCACACAATATAAGTTCAACTAAAGTGCATGTGGTTTTTCTTTTTCAAATCAAATGTTATGCAATCACAGATAATATCTCATGTTGAACATAGTGAAGTTGCACACAATGATAGAATCAACACAAACATGTTCTCAAGTAATTATAGGCATGAAAGTAATGAACATGTAACACCTATCAATACATGTGTTATTAATAATGTGTTGTCATCATAAAAAACCAGAAATACTGTAAGATTGTAAGGTTTAGCTAAATCAATGCTCCCCTTATCAACAATCTCAACATCTTTGGTAGTTAAACACTATTAAAATATGATGTTACATAATTTATGTATCTCTTATAATATATAGTTAATTTAAATTTTACACTATTAAAATATGATGTTACATAATTTATGTATCTCTTATAATATACTGTAAGATTGTAAGTTTGCCACCACATTTTTATATTATGACTGATCTACAAAATTACGTCATAATAGGTCTTAAATGTCTTACTTTTATTACGATTTTACCACTGGTACAACCTATTATAATGGATAATTTTTGTACGTCATAATAGCCTCGTCATAAAAAGCTATTTTTCTACTAGTGAAATGAGACTTAACAATAATTAGCCTTTCAATGTTACAAGAACATCATTAAATAACAATCAATTTTAGAGATTAAAATAATTAGTCACTATATTAACTAAGTAAAATGCTATTTTATAAACTAAATATTATTGATATCTAAAATAATCACTATTATAAAAAAATTATGAGTAGTTTGTAAATAAGTATCTAAATTGGTCTAACATTAGTTACAAAAATTTAAATTCTAAATTAGTCTATAATTTTAATTAAGTCTCTAATTTTAAATTAAAGACTAGTTTAGACATTAGTTTTTTGATAGTTAAATTTTGATAACTAATATTAGAGATTAATTAAACTCTAATTCATAACTATTTATAACTTTTTATTTATAATAAAAACTACTTTATTCACCAATCATTTATAATTTATAAAATAATATTTAAATTAATTGATATAATAACTAATTACTTTTTATCTTGCTTATTATTTAATGATTTTCTTACTCCCATATATATATTTTTTATATATCAACTTTAAATAGATTAGTAATTTAAATACATCAATTTTTCAATGATTTATAATAATTGTAAAAAACTAACCTTATTCAAGTCTAATAATTTAAATACAAAATTTTAATAATAATTTGATTATTTAATGTAAGAACCTAGAAATTTGAGTTTATAGTTGATAAGTGTTTTAAAATAATGAGACCAATTATTTTAATTTTAAAATAATTTAATAATTTAAATAGAATTTCTTAAACTCGTCTCATTACTTAAAACACAAATCATCTCTCTAATACTCTTCCTCCAAGTTCTCTCTCCCTTTTTGTAAGAAATATAACTCCTCAATCATTTATTTGATGATCAGGAAGTGCCTAGGAGATCATTATTGAGTAATTTTCATTCCTATCTAATCAATTTTTGGTATAGAGTAAGTAAGTTTCTATCCCTTTTTTCCTTTTCATTTTTTGTTTCCGATCATGCTTATGACCCCTTCCTTGGCATGTGTCTTTGGTCTTCTTCTGGTTCTTTGTTAATTTAAGGTCCAAAGGACTCACTCCAATCACAATTTGATGATTTAAGGTATGAGAAGCTAGTATTTTCTTTTAATTTGAGTTACAAAGTATGTTTTTGTAGTTAATAGTATGGAAGATGAATGTATTTTAATTTTGATGTTTGAATTATGTCTCTTTCTTTTAGTATGCATGTGTCATTGAATGAAAGTAATTGTATGAATCTGGTTAAAGGTGATTATTGTCTTGTGTTTGATTGATGTTGTGAAGGATGATGGTATGAAATTGATATAACATATAGGAAACAAAATATATGTGGAATTGTTAGTCATTTTGACTTAAAAAAGGGAATTTTGGTAAGTGAGTTTTGAGCTAAGGGTTAAAGAGAATAATTCAGTTTTAGAGTCTGTTTAGATGTGAATTATGATTTATTTGAGGTGTTAATTGGTTGAAATCTCTTATAAGATAATAGTATTTTTGGTGGTGTTTTGGTTGGTTTTTAAGTTCATTTTGGGGGTTTGGACTAGGGAGATTTTGAATTTTAGGTTCTATGCCAAAATGGTCATTTTAGAGGGTGTTGGTAAGTTATTTCTAACTTATTAGAGTAGCTAAGTTACTTAAAAATGAGCTAGAACTTATAGAATTCAATTTTGGTCTCTAAGGTGAGGATTCATTTGTTTTTGGTTGAAATCTTGTTGCATAATAGTGTAAAACTAGAACAAGTTCAGTTACACACCTTGGTTTAAGTCTATAATAGGTTAAAATCTAATTTAGGAGTGTTAGAAGTTGGTAAAAAAATATTATAACAGGTCATGAATGGTTTGGTATTGCTAGTTATGTACTTTTGGTGCTGCAGAATTATGCAGTGAGGCTGTGTGAGAAAAATGGGCTCATTGGGTGAGTTTAAGGGAGTTCTAACAGTGAGTTCCAAAGGTTGAGCGAGTTGGGGAACTTACTGTTTTGGCTCTCGTTGGGCGAGTGCAAGAGCTCGTTGGTGAGTATTTGGGGTGTTTGGCAGGGAGTTGTAAAGGCTATGCGAGGCAGCTCTCTTAGCTTAGGGGGCTTGCTGTTTTGCCTCTCATTGGTCGAGCAGAGGCTGCTCACTAGGCGAATGGGTCTGATTTCTTGGGTGTTTTTGAAACCTTTCTTTTATGTGTATGGTTTTAAAAGTTAAATGGTTTGTTGTATGATCCGTGTTAAGGTTTTCAACATATGTTTTAATGGAATAAGGTGTGTAAGAGTCCTAAGGAGGACTCTTAATGGTTGTATCAAAGTAATGTTTATATGAATGAAGGGAGCTCAATCTTGGGAGTTATCATGACACTCTAATGATCATTCATTTTCAATTAGAGAGGACTGATAAATGTGGTGAGATTGGCAGGAGATTTTAGTCTAGGTGCTTCCAATATGGCCTAAGACGCAATATAGATTAACCTTGTGAGTGTGATATGGTGAAAGTCATTGACAATGGCTCTGCAGAGCAATAGAGGCCACCACAAGTGTATGAGCCGCCATAGCTGATATGTGTTTGAATTATTTTGTATGAAAAACCTGATATATGTATGAAGTTTTAATATGTTATGACTTGTTTTGTATCACTAGCTTACCTTGTTTGCTTTCTCTTGTGCTTGGGTTGTTATTTGTGTATCGACTATGATCATTTGGTGGGTGGAAGTAGAAGAAGATGATGTTTCAGTTGAGCAAACTTTGGATGGAGATCAAGAGATGTTAGTTTTCTTTATATAAGTTGCAAAGTATATAGTTTTGCTTTAGTTAACTTGTATATAAAGTTAAATTTTAGTTATGTTTTGTATAGTTATAATATATATTTTATTCATCGTCTTGTTAACTGTTCTATATTATTAATTATGTGATTTTTATAGTATTTATACTATATGAATGAGATGTTACATTTAATAGTAAAATCAATATAACATATAATATTTTTCATTGAACATAAGATATCATTATAATTATAAGTAAGAGTATTGTCCACCAATAAATAATCCATTTATATAAAATTTAATGTTGTTGGAGTGATATAAACATGTTTAAGAATTGAATTGTTAAAGTTTAAATATATACAAAGAGTAATTAAACAATGTAAATTTATGGACTGTTATCGCCAGGAGAAATTTAATATCCTACTTATTATAATAAGAATTGCTATAAGTGTTTTGGAATTGACTCATTACCAATTTAATTTACACTTAGTTAAACATGTTTTATTTTAAAAAATGAATTAGAAACCAAAAGTTAAAACTTCACATCAACCTAAAACCCAGCTGTACAATAGTTATTTCCACTATTATATTTTAAAAAAGAGTCCAAAATAAAAACAAGTGATATTATAATATATATACCTTCGTTCTCAAGCTTAAATTAAATATAGATTGAAATTACCGGTTGAATCTATTAATAGATTTAAATCATTTCATTTTCAACTATTCTAAATTTTATTTTTTAATTTTTTTTAATCCTGTGCGTTGTTGCTAAGTTTTAAGAATAATTATTTTAGTGTTCAAACTTCACGGTTTAGAATACAATTAAATTTAGATAAAGATTAATTAATCATGGGAAGTTTCTTCTTTACAATTGAATCTATCTTGTTTCAATTTTTCTCTTTGCAATTGAATATTCTTACACCGCACATTAGTGAAAAAAAAAATTCAAAATCACTTAATATATTTTGGTTTAAAAAAAATATTAAATCTTTCAAAAAACATGAGCATATTTTTGAAATTTTTTTATACGATTATATGTTTCGGTTATTTGAAATATTAAAGTTTATACTATTTAATTATTTATAGAATGGTTAAAACTTTTGGATGGTCCTCGTATTTGTTCAGAAATTTCAATTTGATCATCTCGTTTAAAACAGTCTCAATTTGGTCCTACATTTTAAAAATTAGTAAAAAACGACGTTAAGGCAGCTTTCGTGAGTGATTTTATTATATGGAAAAGAAATTTAAATTATGATGTGTAATTTATAAAGTAAAATAAAGTTTTCCCTTTCTCCCTATTCGTCATACATCCCGACATGTCATCATCTTCAACTTCAGAAGTTGTCATCGGACCAACTAGCCCTAAATAAAACCATCATGAGATCACCACAAACCATCGTAGGAGTGGATTTAAAACATTAAGCGCACACAAAATCGCGATTTCTATCATCTCCTCTATGACAACCTCGTCTCCATGTGCCGCTTGCATCTCCCTCCTCGTGCAACCACTATGGGAACCACCATTATCCAAAACCTACAGAAAAACCCAATCACAAATCTGCGAAATTGAATAATTTAAACTCTCAATCTCATCGCAAAGCACAAGCCTCCATCGAACCTACAAAAACATCGAAATCATATAACTCAGATTGCGAATACGTCTTCTCCTCCTTCGCGTCTTTATAAGCTAAAGGGATCCATACCTACAAGGAAGAAAACCCAAAACGCGAAATAGAGGGACACCACGAAGAATGAACCAAAGCGCGAGTTTGCTCATCATTAGCTTCCTCGCGAGGGCCTCAACCAAGATACCGTGAAAAACAACCTTGTTGCACAAATCCCTACCCCTAATTTTCACTATACCAAATCCCTAATTTTTTTTCCTAACCACACGATATCCAATTAAATAATGCCACTTCATAAATTAAACCTCCAATTTCATATCATAATTTAAACCCCAATTCTACTAATAAAAACATCCACATCGGCAGATTTATTGTGCATCACATAGTATTTGACGTCAATTGTTACCACTTAACGGAAAAGGCTTAATTTTTACTAATTTATAAAATTTAAAACCCAACTGAGACTGTTCTAAACGAGAGGACAAAATTAATATTCTTGAACAAATATGAGGATCATCCAAGAATTTAAACCTTAAAGAATTGAAACATATATCCGTAATCGAAGCCTATAGTTTTGAAAATAATTTAAAAAAGTCTAATTGATGACATTTTTAAAAATGATTTATATAACTAAAGGCTTCAATTATTTAAATAATTGACACCTATTTGTTTGTTAAGGTTAAATTTCACAAATTTTACATTCCTACTATGTTGTTGTTGTTAGGATCAATACCTATTTTTGATCCTAACAAATTTCACAAACTATTTTTGATCCCACTATGTTCTGAGAATTGTTTTTCTCTTACTACAATGCATCAAACAATTGTCCTTTGCATCCTTCGATATCTTTTGTAGTATTCAATTTTAGCGTGTTTTCTTTCTCGCATCATCTTCCTTAGAGCTGTGTGCTTATTTTAATGTTGTTTGGGTTGATGATTTTACTAATTGTAAATCTACAACAATTTTTTCTTTCTTTTTCCTTAAAGGATCCCTAATATATGAAAAGACTAAGAAATAAGATATTATTTATCACTACTTTACTATATTTGAATAGTAAGTTATGACTAGGGATGGTAGAAAAATCCATACCCGCGGATAAAATCCGCTACGGGTATTTAGTATCCGCGGGTATTTAGTACCCGCGAGTAGTGGGTAGCAGGTATTTTAATACCCGCTTGTTAACGGGTCGGGTTCGTGTATCACGCTATCCGTACCCGCGGATACCCGCTACCCGTTTGAGAGGTGAAATTACTCTTTTATCCTGTTAGGTTTTCTTACTTTCGAATACTTTCTGCCTCTGCCTCTTCAAACCCTAACTTCCTCTGAAATCCTAAATGCGCTGAACTTATCTTTCTCTTCTCACCAAATCCACATACCTTAACTTTCTTTTTCATTGTTGCCGCTGGTTTTCTTGTGCAAATAGGAACTAGATCCAGTTGTTGTTTTTCTTGTGCGAAGAGGAACTTAGATCCAGGTCCAGCTGCTGGTTTTCTTTCTCACCAAATACAGCTAAGGTTTTCTTTTCTTCCCTTTTTTCAAACAAATTTTTTAAAGTGCTTTTTTTCTTCTAATTTCCTTCGTCCTTTTCTTTCTTCTTTATCGGGATGTTAGCAAAGCATAACTTCATTCTGATTCTCTTCCCATTCTTCTCCTTCTAGTTTTAAAATTTCAAAGCCAAGTGTGAGGCCTGTCCGATTGTACCTCAGGAAGTTTATATTCAGGTATGTGGATTTTTTGTTTTAGATATATAACAGCTTAATGTGTTTGTTTCATAGTCTATATATTATTATAAATTTTGTGTGATTAGTAGAAAGTGTGAATGAGAGTAACAGAGGAATGAGGATATTGGGTCACCCGTATTTCCCGTGCACTAGATATTTATTTCCATGCTGGAGGGGATATTGCTATTAGGTACAGAGAGTAGAAATTGAATGGGAAAGATGAATAAAATTAAGAATTTATGCTTTCATTTTTAATGTGTTCCTAGAACAAGTATGTCTAGTGTTATCGTGATCATAAGTTGGCTATATATTTTAGCACTCATCTACGTACAAGAATATTTCTCACGTGATCAATTTTAGCTGTTATTGCCTATGATTGGGGTAATAGATTACATTAATTATAGTATTTTGACAAAGAAGCAATTGCAATTTTTCTGTGTACACAAGAAGCATCTTTACCTTGTGTCATATTCATTCATAGAATTGCTTTGTCATATTCATTCATAGTAGATAATAATGACAACAAAACAGACGTTCAAATTAATTATATTTTGAAATTGTATTCTTTTCAGGTTCGCCAGATAACTATCACTATAAGGTAGCTTCAATCACCTTATCTAATTGGGACCTTTCTGTCTTTTTTTAAAGCACCCGACATTTAAATTCTACTTTGAATCGTCTTCTCTTAGGTTAATAGATTTCCTTGCAATATTACTACTAAAAGAAAAACCACTGTTTGCTTAATATCATATTGATTATGGAAAATTTAATTTAAAAAGCTTTTCTTTACTTTCACTTATTAATTGGATCGTAGTTAAAAAATTTCTCTTTTTTCTTTGCACTTGCACACCAATAAGAAACGATCTCATAACCCTAATGGTTACGGGAATTTGAATATAAAAGGAGTAAAAAAGAAAATCAGTTTTTGGTTAATGTAAAAAATATGACAAATGATTTCAACTTCTTTCAATACTAACTTATGGCTACATGGGTGATATATTTATTCTTTTCACCAATCTTGCCTATAGCTTTATTATTGTGTACTTTTTTGTTGCAGAATGAATTATGTCAGATGAGGTTGCACTCCGTAAGATGATAATTCTACATGAGTATCCAATGTCAATGGTTTATCACATAGGCTTTAAAGAATTTTGTGATGTTGTACAACCACTATTTAAAGTGGTTTCTCGAAACACCTTAAAAAAGGATATTATGAAGGATTACATTGCCGAAAAAGAGAAATTGAAATTATTGTTGTCAAGGATTCAAAGTCGAGTTGCAATTATAACTGATATGTGGACTGCTAGTAATCAAAATAGAGGCTACATGACTATAACATCTCACTTTATTGATGATTTGTGGAGGCTACAAAGTCGACTTGTGAGGTAATAACACTATACTATATTTTAAGTGTATTTTTTACATTAACATTGTTCTTTTTCACTAAATTAATAAAATATGACTTTCAATTTTAGGTTTATGTATGTGCCTGTTCCTCATGTTAGTCAAGTTCTTGTTGAATTGTTGGTTGAATGTTTAATGGATTGGAATCTAGATAGAAAAGTTTCTACTTTGACAGTTGATAATTTCATTACAAATGATGCTATGATTGATCGCATTTTAGACAAGATTTCACCTAGGTCTCTTATTTTGGGTAGCCAATTGTTTCACATGCGATGTTGTGCACATATATTGAATTTGATTGTGAAGAATGGTTTGTCCATAATTGCTAATGTCATTGAAAAGGTAAGAGAAAGTGCTAATTTTTGGACAGCTACACCTAAAAGAGAGGAGAAATTTATAGAGACATGTGCTCAATTGAATATTCCATTCAGAAGAAAATTAGTTGTTTATCACAACGAGAGAGTCAATATAAAGTTTTGCCTAACGCACATGATTGGCAAATGGCAAATGAAATTTGCCAAAAGTTGGAAATATTTTATGATGTGACACTCTTGTTTTCTGGTACCTCTTATCCAACTGCCAACATTTTCTTTCCAAAGGTATATGAAATTAAGTTGGCTTTGATGGAATGGCTTAACTCTCCCAATTCTATTATTCACCAAATGGCTACATCTATGGTTTTAAAGTTTAACATGTATTGGAGTGTGATCAGTGGAGTGATGGCTATAGGTATTGTCTTAAATACTAGATACAAAATTGATTTTTTGGATTATTTTTTTCCCTCAGATATATGGCAATGAATCTGATTATGAAATTGAAAAGGTGAAGATTCTTTTAAGGACTTGGTAAGAGAGTATGAAATGTGCATGAAAGGTAAGAAGTCAGTTTCTTCATGTCAAAATCCAAACATAAATGTAGGCCAATTTGTTGATGGAAGAAAAGATGCTTGGAGGAGAGATTTGCAAAACATCAGATTGCAAAGAAAAATGAACCAACAAATTATAAGTTAGAACTCGGTTATTACTTGGAGGAACCGACACTACCGGATTCAGATGAAGGATTTGATGTTTTAATTTGGTGGAAGACTAATGGATTAAAATATCCAATCTTACAAATGATTGCAAGAGATTTTCTAGCCATTCCTATCTCAACAGTTGCTTCTGATTCTTCTTTTAGTACCGGTGGTCGATTTCTTACTCCACATCGGAGTATATTACACCCAGACACTTTAGAGGCATTGATGTGTGTTCAAGATTGGCTATGGAGTGACATACAAGCACTAGTGCAAAAACACTGTTTAACGTCACCCATTAGACGTCGGTTTCGTGAAAAACCGATGTCTATTACTGCACGGTGGCATTATCGTAAATATATTGGAAAACTAGACGTCCGTTTCACTGTTAGGTGAGGTCTATGACATCATTGACGACGCATCTGCCAACTATCCGATGTCCAATTGCCCGAGGTATGTGATAAGACAGTCAATTCGACGTCGACTAGGAAAAGGCACCAACGTTCAAGTCACTGACAGGAAATCAAACGTCAACCGGTTCAGCTTTAGGCGTCGCACAGACGTCGGATCCCCTGCAAACCCGACGTCGACTGGGCTACAATTAATGTTGTTCACCTAATTCCAAGGCGCTTAGACTTCACATAGTCTAGCGGCGACGTCTAAGGCCTGTCTGGAAGGCGGGAAGACAAAATTTCTTCAATTTAGACGTCGACTGGGAGGGGCACCGACGTGAACTACCCTGACAGGAAATAAAATGTCAATCTTTTCAGCTTCTTTGACGTAGAATAGACATTGAATCCCCTGAAACACCGACGTCTATAGACGTCGGTTTCTGGAGCAACCGACGCCCCATTTCATTTCAAATAGACCACAGACTCTTATCGTCATTCAGTTTCTGATCGTGTCTTCATCGCTTCTCCTTTTTCTCTGTTTCTCCTCTCTTTTACTCGCTTGCGCACCTCTACTTTTTATCTCTTGCGCCATTCCATTGTGGTTGCTCATAACATCGTTGTCTTCGTCCTATCCTTTTTCTCTCTTGCATCCCAGGTGCGTGGTTTTTTTTTATGCTTTACCGTTTAAACTTTCTTTAGTTTTTTATCGATTATCTTGTCGTTCAACTGATTAAAATTTGGCTTTCTTTGTGCTGTGTTTTAGTGCAGTTTTGATCCTTTCTTTGGGTAACATAGTGTAACATTCTCCCTTTGCTGGTTTCCTCACAAGAAGAGTGGCGATCTTTTGAGTTTTCTATGGCTTCTCGACCCAAAATGGAACTTGGGTCCTTGTCTAGTTCTCGTCTCATCGTAATTTTTTTCTTTTGCGGTTGAATAATGGGAAGTAGTCATGGAACCAGGTTCGGTTTTGGGTTGAAATCTCAGAAGATTCAAAAGACGCAAGCTTTTGTTGTGGGGAAACTAGCGAGAGGAGAGTGTTGCACTATGCTATCAAAATTCTGGATCAAAACTGCACTAAAACACAACGCCTTTGTTAGACGTCGGTTAGTGCATGGTCCGACGTCTATAAGGAACATAGACGTCGATTAGTGTCATTTACCACTTCTATATATTCATGTTGACGTCGGTTTAAGCATAGGTGGACATCTATATGGAGTAATTACGTTAGTGTGAGTATAAGCAGACGTCTATGTAGACGTCAGTTAACGACGTCTATATAGACATCGGTTCGGAGGAATTGCGACGTTCCGTAGACGTCACCCATATAGACGTCGGTTGTGAAAGTGACGTTAAAAGCCCAAATTAACCGACGTTAAATAGCGTTTCTGCACTAGTGAAGGTAATTAAATGAACAATTTAAATTACATATTTATATTCATTCAAATCATTGGCTATGACAAATGATTTTATTTTCCTTTTTCAGGTTCTTCAAAATTGAAAGTGGATAACATGAAGCTTAATACAATACTAGAGGAGATAATTGATGATGATGTTAGTAGTTTTGTTTATAGTATTGTAATCTAATTTTATTAATAGTGTCACTTTGTCATTGATTGATGATTTTATTTGTATTTATTTGTTTGAGGAATTAAATGGTCAAAATCAAGATGTGGAAGAACAAGCATGAATCTTGAAGTGTTATTTTTAGAACAACTATTTGCATTTAAGTTTTAATTTGTATTAATTTGAATTGTTTTTACTATTAATTTGTATTAATTTGAATTTAAGTTTTAACTCTTATTTACTTATCCATTGACTTTTCTTGGGTATATGTTTTAAATATTATTTGCATTGTTTTTTACAATTTAATTTGATTTTTTTCATTTAAAAACTTATAAAATTCTTTTTTTTTTAATATTCGTGGGTTGAAAACGGGTATTCAACGGATACGCGCGGGTTGAAAATTTTAAAACGGGTATCCAACGGGTAGTGGGGCAGGTAACAGATATAATTTTATCCAACGGGTCGGGTTGCGAGTAGGCACTATCTGTGTCTGTCCCGACCCGTTGCCATCCCTAATTATGACTCTAACTACTTTTGAGATAGTTTAGTTTGGCTTCTTATACGAGTGTTTCTCTTTTTTTACTAATTAAGTTATAGGTATAATGATAATAAGAATGCTATTCAAACTACTCGTAACTCAATCTTTTATGAGAGTGCAAATCATATTACAATTTTATTATCATTTTACTCATCATTATCTTTAACATGGAATCATTACATTGTCTTTTTACTGGTCAATTCAAATTGTTGATTTATTTACAAAAATTCACTCTTTAAATATTTTCATTTTTCGACTGAAAAACTCTTGATATTTTATGTTAGTTCATCATGCGTGTGAGTGAGAAATATTATATGGTATGATGATAGTTTAATACTTTTGTTATTGTTATATTTATATATTTATGTGTCTTATACCTTTAGACACTATTAGAACTAATATCATAAATATCGTTCTCTTCCTTTTCAAGTGTCATCGTCCTTTGTGTTACTTTTATCACTGGTCTTGATGCTTGATAGTCAATAAATGTCATTTTCATTATAATTAAATAATAAACTACCAAAGTATTCTCTAAATAATTTTTTTATAAAAAATAAAATAAAATCTAAGCTCTTATAAGATACCACGTCTCACTTGATAAGTTTAGATGAATACCTTTTTTATATGATATTTTGATTCTTGAGAGCTTCGAGCTCTTAAATATACAAGTAAATGAATTAAAAATTTAAATGATTAACATGTTTAATAATTTAAAAAAAATTAAATAATTCGCAAATAAATAAATAAACTACTCTAACATATAACTCGGCAAGTTAACTACTAGACGAATAACTTTTACACAATTCTTTTTACCTTTTTTTAAAAAAAAATATATCTCCTTAATATTACCGTCCTGAATTAATGATATATTCCATAAATATAAAAGGAGTTGCATGAAAATGTTGTATATAAATAGAAATTTCGTAATGAAAAATATCTATTAAGTCACATGTCCACAGTTATTCATGTTTGATGCTTGCTTTGTCATAGACCTATATATGTAGGTGCATAGCAAACGAGCAACTTAATAAAATTATTGTGTTTTGGCTTTCATGAATTGTATGTCAATGAAACGAGCAAACCCTAAATCAATCATTCATCTATATATACAACTCAAAAAGATAATTTTTTATTCTGTTTATTTCAGTGCCTTAATCAATCATCCACACTTCCCTACACATCAACATCACTATATTCATCTATATATACAACTCAAAAAGACAATTTTATTTTATCAAACTAAAACTTTGTACACTATTAACGAATTCAAAATTTATTTATACATAATTTTTAAAATTATTATATTTAAACAAACTTTTTTTAAAATTTACTGAACAAGATTTTCTTCAGGATCATATTTCATATTTTTATTTTATTTTTAATTATATTTTAAAATTAAAAAATAAAAATAAACTATCCGAATACTAAAATTACGCACATTTTAGCATCACAACAACTAAATTGGAAATCATTCACATCTTTCAATAATATATTATTCTACTAGAAATCACCTACTATTTGTTGTAAAACCTATGTCTTCTTATATAAGAAAAGGTTGCTTTCCGCATATTATGAAAGAAAGTTGCTTTATGAACGTTAAACCACCCCAAGTTAAATCCTTTTCCGCAAGGATTGGATGTGAATTCTGTATGAACGGTTTTGACCAAAATCGCGGACGCAAACTGCAAGGTTCTCATGCAAGTAAAGGAGTTTACTCCAACGTTCTTTTTTTAATTATTGAAATCATTTTTTACTAGCTTCTTCATTAATTTAATATTAGGTTGTGAAACTCTATAAACAGATGCTTATATTCACCTCCAAAACACACTTTTATCTCATTTTTTATTTTATTTTTTTGATCCTGAAGTCTTGTGCAACACAACAAAGATAAGTTTTTAAGGATAGTGAATCTACATGTTTAAAGAAATTTTTGTTCATGGTTTTTATTTTTTTGTTAGCATTTTACAACAATCTTAAGGACTTGTCACTAACACCAACAACCCAAACCTGGAGAATCAAAACATTATTTCTAGAACTTTGACGGTCTTCTAGAAACTTTTTTCAAATGTGTCAAAAATTGAAGTATTTTCTGGTCAGAGTTTTTGGCACTTGCAAGAACGTGTGTCTATCCTTTTGGACGTGTACGAAGTCCCTTTTGTTCTTTCATCTCAAAAACCCGACTTCAATCTTCCTTCAAATTCAAAACAAGTTGAAGATTAGATTCATGCAAACAAGGTCTGCCAACATACTTTACTTAGTTCACTTTCTAATGATTTGTTTGATGTGTATTGTTTGTATAAGGTAGCAAAAGACATTTTAGCTTCGTTGATTCTCAAATACACTTTTGAAGATATTGTTAGACAAAGGTTCATCATTGTGAACTACTACTGTTGGAAAATGATTGAAGATACGGATATATAGTCTCAAAGTAACGAGTAGCACAAGTTGCTTGAAGATATCAAATCGAAGAAAATTCTTCCACTGGATGAATTTGTTTCAAAACTTCTGATTGAGAAATTCCCACCATCCTAAACCTATTACAATAAAGGGAATTAACATCGTGAATGGTAGGGTAAAACTCATATAATGGTTTTATAAAGAAGAGTGGTCGCCCTAAGCGCATGCTTCTAGTGATTCCTACATTAAATGCATATATCCAAATAATTGAGTCTAAAAAGCCTATAATTCTATGTTTGATTATTGTATGGATGTTTGAAACATGCTATTTTATGATTATCTCTTTTATAATATAACTTATTTTCTTGTGATTGTGTCTTGTGTTATTTGTTTTTCTTTGTGATGATATTTTTACTCGTATAAACAAATATAGAATCTAGTACACTCATGTAATATAGACTCTTTAGAACTAGGTTCAACTTTTATCTTTTAAAATATTTTGTAACATTTTTTCGTCAAAAAAATGTTACTTTTGTTAATGCAAGTTTCCATAAGTAGATATCAACCTTAATTAATTAATAATGTTATACATAGGCAAAGAATTATAAAATAATCAATGTTAATTTATTAATATTCGTTTTTTAAAGATCAATAAACAACACAGTTAAGTTGACACAATTATTTCATTTTAAATTTTAAATTAATTTTTATCTAAAGTGATTCATTAAATACTTACGTATCATAATTTAAATAAATATTAAAAATAAATAAATTAATGTAACTTAACAATATTAATAAATATCAATATAAATATAAATAAATTAGATGACTATCGATTTAGTTGATATTAATTTAAATAAATTATAAGTAAGAATTTTCATAAATTAATATTATAAATAACATATTTTATTTTAGTAGCATAGTTGATTTTAATTTTTTCGGTGTTATAACTCGATACTGTTTTTTCTGGACAATATTATATATATCAATATAAACATAAATAAAATAGATGAATATCAATTTAGTTGATATTAATTTAAATAAATTATAATTAAGAATTTTCATAAATTAATATTATAAATAACATAAATCAATATTAATTTAAATAGAAATAAATATATACATTAAAATTAAATAAAATTAGCATCGTATCAAATAAATTATACTATAATCAATTAGTGTTATGTACAAAGTTAATACACATTTCTTAAAATATTTTTATTTTAGTAGCATACCTGATTTTATTTGTCCCGGCCGACACTGTTTTTTTTTTTTTTTAACAATATGAATAAATATCAATATAAATATAAATAAAGTAGATGAATATCAATTTAGTTAATATTAATTTAAATAAATTATAAGTAATAATTTCCATAAATTAATATTATAAATAACATAAACCAATATTAATTTAAATAAAAATAAAAATAAACATTAAAATTAAATAAAATTAGCATGTATCAAATATTGATATATGAGTGTAATATTATTGTATATTTTTTTATTATTATAAATCAAATACTAGTTTTCCAATGTTTAAATTGATGTGATTACCAATTATTTTCAAAAGTGATAGTACATCAAATAATTTAGTAGTTATTGTTTTTAAATATATTTTTACTATTTATGATATTCTTACCCTGGTTTCTAGTCTTTTTAAAATTATTTTTAACAAATATTTAATATTTTACATTAGTTGTAAATTTAAGCATAACGTTTCGTCGATAACTAGTAGTTTGGTACAAGCTACATAATTGTGTCGATAGTTAAGAAAAATAGTTAAATACAGGAAGAAACAGCATAACATCGGTTTTCATGTCTGCTTTTAAAATGAGTTAGAAATTGAATTGATGTACCTTTTTGTAGTAATAGGAAGATATTTAAGAATAGTGTGTAAGTATTGGTTGTTTGAGAAAATTTCAAAGAGACGAAAAGGAAAAAGTAAAAAAGAAAGAAAAAAGAATATGTTGATGAGAATGGCCAGAAGAGCAGGAGTAACCCTATCCTCTATTTATATTCTTTTACAGTTAATACACTTTTTGATATTTGTGATGATTAGATGAAATAGAAGAAAGATAGTTAAAAGCAAAACTTATGAATCTGAGTGAACTTTCAGGGTTATTCCTATTCAGTGAGCTAAGAACAAAGAGAACACCGTATAAATGTACGAAGACATAAGCAAGGGTAGCTAGCTAGCAGCTAAAGATGTCAGAAAATTCCATTTTGGGAAGATGCCACTTTCTTTGTTTGCCACTGAATGAGAATTTCTGTGCGGCATGCAGTTGTTGCAGTTTTTCAGGTTTTCAGTACTTCACAAAAATATGTGTTTTCACTCATCATCATCAGTCACAGGAGTGGTGCCATGCCATTTTTATGGCTTAATTTCATCTGGTCCACAAATATAGTGAGTGAAATATTCCTTAATTGGCGGGTTATGTTTATATCTTTACAGCGGTAGTTGTCTGTATTGTGTCATTATGTATCCATGTTCAATATCACGAGAATGTTTGTTCGAAATTACAAGCTCTCTTCTTCACTTTTCAGCCTCTGATTTGGCATCTGTTCGTACCACATCGCCTATAATGGATTATGATATATTTTGTGGAAAATCTGCTCTTGTCATCTTACTCAGGAAACTCTAAAAAGTTACTTTCAGCAACCACTTTAAGAGGTGGTGAGCCTTACAATGAAACAAGACTTATGTCTTGTTGGCGCCACTTATAATTGCCTTCCAAACTATGATGTCATCTGCAGTGTTCCAACATATATATATATAATGATAGTGTTTATTAAAACTAGTACCTTCTCTTCGTAACTCATCCATTATGACTAACTTCTTATGCAATTGATAGTGTCATGATTATTACAAGCATCCATACCAAAGATACATTTATACTCATTGTTAATGTAGGTAAAAGTTTGAATTATAAAACATTTTTTTCCTACCACAGAGGATTTTAATTTGTTGTTTTTTTATCTGCAAAGGTTCTTATTAATTTCCCATCAAAACTATTTCTTTTCATTATACAACGAGTTTAATCTTTTAGAAAGGTGTTGAAATAGACTAATATTTTATCCGTTGTCAAATTTCATATTAACTTTTCATTTTTAAATTATATATATGAAAAATTTAATTAGTTATGCAAATACTTATTAATAAGTTCTTAATATCTCTAATTACATAATCAAAAAAATATACTATATTCTTTTAATGTACTTAATAACTGAAAATTAATTTGTGAACGTTAAACATTTAAATTATAATATTCTTAAATATTTATATTCTAAAATAATATATTATAAAATAAAATTATTTTTTATTTTGATTTTTAATTTAAGAAAAAAGTAAGCTGAAAAATAGTTATATATATATGTATGAAAAGTAAAAGCTACTTATAAAGGGCATGCATGCAGTAAGATCTTGAGGAGCAGATCTTTCAGGTGAAAATGAACAGCACTACTACTTTTCCTTGAAAGAACTTATCAAGAAAAATCTTTTAAAGGGGCTAGCTTAACATATCTATCACATAGGCATATATATGTAGTCTATTAGCCTTTGGAGTTTGGACCCACAAAGTATCAATTATCATCATGCATGCACACAGCACAACTATATGTACTTACTCATAAATAAATGTTTTGTCTATTACAATTCATTACAAATAAGATTTCTATTTAAAAAAGTAAATATTTATACAAAGTATGATTAATAAAAATCCACATGGATTGTTAATAAAATTTTATTATTATCCTAATTAATTTCTTAACAAGATTTATATATATTAAACACAGTTTTAAAGTCACATATAGTCCGTAAAATGGAAGAAATTGTAGAAGTGGTTAATTATTGATGATGGAACTCGTGAGTGAGTAGATGGGTAATGGAAACGGTGTGGTCACATGAGTTGAGAAAAGTAAAAAAAAAATAGGAAAAACCATACATTGATTCGTTGGTTTATGTTTTAGAATTTGAATTTTTTAATGTTTCCTTAGCTACAGTGTGAGCAATTGCATTGTGACCCGAATGTCACGGCACTCACTAATCAAGCATCCATTCTTTCGAGTTGACAAATCCATGCTTAATTAATCAGATTCACTTTATTTGAACAATGAAAGAAACACAAACAGAAAAGTTTATGTTTTATTACTGCCTTAATTAGTAGTTTTCCTATAAATTCATCTATTGAAAGTAAAAATGTTTAAAAGAAAACACTAACAAATCATTATATTAGAGTTTTGATGTCATATAAATTTACTTACTATACAAGACTTTCTGGTTTAGGAAGAGAATATGAGGAAATATTTTCACGAGTTTCTTTCCTTAACTCTGAAATATTGATAGAAGCACGCTTAATACAATGCAGGCATTTAATTTTGAAATAGACACATATTAGATATATGGGTCTAATATATCTTTTAAAGTCAAAGCTAAAGATACGGAAAGGAGAAGCCAAGGAAGTAAAGAGATTTGAAAATAAAAACGATGCAAGGTACAAATTTAATTCTTATTTACTACTTAAAAATCTTCATCATTCATCATTCCTAGTTCATTGAACTTTCTTACAAAATGTTATATCTTGTTAATGTTTTTTATTCACTTTACTTTTTTATCAATTGTTTTATATTTCAGTGTGCTATCTTATGCACTTCACAAAATTAGTAAACTAAAGTTCGACCATCTTGTAATATATATATATATATATATATATATATATATATATATATATATATATTTACTTAAGTAATAATTACTTAAGTGCGATAACATGTTCACTTAAGCAAGAAAGCATATGATAACTTTGTTTGTATGTGTTCATTTACATGTGTTTATCAGTGTATCAACCTTTAACCAATGTATATAATCTCCACTTATCTATCAATTAAAATAAAAAATGTTTCAAGAGTAAATCAAGAATTGTGTAACTTAAATTCTAAATAATTCAAATAATGCAAGATTCAAATCAGACATCATTATTTAAGCACCATTTACATACAATGATTATTATAATTTTAATAGGTATCAAAATAATGTAACTTACAACAATTATCTAAGCATTTGGAAATACTCATGCACCGTCTTAATAAGTTTCATCGGACCTCTTACAAAACAAAATCAAGTGTGACCTTTAGAAATGATAAAAATATTTATATAGATATATGTGGATAAAATCATTAATAAATAGTATAAGTAGGTAATTATTATTTACTAAATAATAAGTGACGAGTATTTTAATATCTATTTATAAATTACATGCATACAATAAAATTAAAAATTTTATTTACATTTTATAAAGTTAAATTTAATTAAAATTAATTTATATTTTATCTGGTTAAATTTAATTAAAATTAAATTTTAATTTATATTTCATTTAGTTTATATTATATTTTATATATTTTTTATAATTTTATTTTAAAAATTTTAAAAATATATATTTTTAAATATATTTTTATATATTTTTTTAAACTGCATGAGTAATAATAAATAGATTTTTTTGTTGTAGGTCAAATAGTGAATAGAAATTATTCGTGTCTAATCATCATAACAATAATTTTATTTTTTTTATAAAAAAAAAAGTCAATTGTGTGTATAACTAAAAGAAAGTAATGATGAATCGTGTTATATGTCAATCTCTGAAAATGCTCAAATGCAAAGATATTGCAACATGTAATGAATAAGAGGAATTTTTATTATGAGCATTAGTCTTTACTCTATTTTTGTTCTAATTGTTGTACCACAACTGCGAGATTCCAATCCTCCAAATCAACACCATGCATAGTCCTCTACATATCATTTGCATAGCATTCAGAGGCTTTGTGTTTGTATGTTTTGCTAACTTTAATGTCATGTACCGACTACTACTTATATTTTCTCCATATTGCAAACATTTAGATATTGATATGGACAAAGTTATGAAAGTTAACATATAATGAACATTGATACATAATCATCACGGAAAAAAAGGTTAGTAATAATATAATTATATTGAAAATTATTCAAATCATATCTTTTGCCATATCTAGGTTGTCACTTTTGACTTCTCCATAAGTCTCCCAACTTCCCTTGGATTTCCCTTTTATCATCCAAAAAATCTAATGTGCAGGGAAGGGAATCAAACTTTGTAAAATAAGAAAATATGAGTGAGACGTACAAGTTTGAAAAAATATGACATTGAGTACTGAGGTTGCTTATGTGTTTGTGAACCTAGACACATCCATTATTACCCATCATTGTCAACACTCCATATTGAAGGATTTAGATCATAAAAGGATGATGATGGAACTAGACTTTCAGTAGATGGAGCATATGGGTTAGCTAGTGAATGGTCTCGAGGTTTCCAAATAGTGTTTAAAGAAATTAGGTTTTCAACTACGCATAGTGAGTTCAAATAAGAGGTTGACGGAAAATGAGTATGTTTGGAAATTATAGGTGATATGTGTGTTGATTCATGATTTGATTATGTGTTAAGGATAGAGGGTGTGTTCTTGTTGATGGTCCAATGAGGATTTAATTTTTTAACAAGTGCTATAGTTCAATTATAGTACAACAAAATTGTATTCAAAGAGATTTAGTTTAATAAAATAATAATTTATGTTTTAGTTAAGTTTGTTAATGGAACACTGATAAAAGTAAACAGTTTGAAAACATAATTTTATCTAAATAATAAAAGTAAGTGATATATGTTGATAATGAAGTTGATATGGGTTGATAATGAGGTTGGGATTGAATTGGCTACTCTTCTCTATTATATTGTCTTCAAAGTGACTTTTATGATAATTCTAAATTCGTCCTTTTGAATTTAAAACTTAAAAACACTAGTGTAGCGAGAGATCTTTATTGGGGTTATTTTTTACTATACGTCGCGATTTACGAATCGCGGCATATTCAGCCGCGATAGTAAGTCAGAGACTTTAGGCCGCGATTACAACCACGGTAAAAAGGTTGGGAAATATAACGCAGTTGTATAAGGAACCGCTGCCTAAACTCCTTTTTTTTTAGAAAAAAAAAGTTTGTTCCAGTGTATGCCGTGGTTAGAACCGCGATAAAAGACCCAGGAATAGACCGCGGTTCTTGCATTAACCGCGGCCAAAGGTCCATAAAAAAAAAAGAACACTATATACCGCGATTGTGGTAACAACCGCGGCATATTCCCCTGTAGTTTTTTAAAATAGTAGGTCTGTTTTTGTGATATCCACTACCACAAAAATAGACCTGCATATCAAATACACGTTCAAATTCATTTTCAACAGAACAAACACATGTTGAAATGTATTTTAACATCAAATAAAGTACAAAGTCTAATAAAATACAATCTAATCAAAT
>NC_028357.1:11767982-11773390 GCF_000741045.1 Vigna radiata var. radiata | reverse complement strand
TAATAATAATTCTAATATTTCTAAATTACCAAAACAATATATTTTCTATGTCTACATTATCAAACAACAGTAATTGTTATTATGCAAAAAAAATGAAAAAATCATGTTGAAAAAAATAAAAAACGATGAAGGGCATTAAATACCTGGAATGGGCACGGCGAGAAAGATGGCGCGACAACGACATGGCGTAAGATGAACGGCAGCAGAAGTTCACGATTTCCAAGTGGAAGATTGACGATTCTGATCGGTCAAAACTCTTCCCCAACGTTGAAAATGACAAATGAACCGAACGAATTTGAGTTTAATCGGTGCAAAACGATGGAAAATGGAAGCAAAGGCAGTGTGTCATCGACGGAGAAGCAAGCAGCGTTTTCTGAAACTGTTTCACGATGTAGGAGACGACACTGTTCGTGATTTTTGTTTTCTTAACCTTCAGAAGAGAATCTGTCACGGTTCTACACTTAACCGCGGTCATAAAGGGGAATATGTCGCGGTTCTACACTTAACCGTGGCCTATTCATCTGAAAAAAATAATTCATAATGACATTTTTGAAATTTTTTTTAAACTATATGTCGCGGTCTAGCGTCTAACCGCGGCATATTCTCTGAAATTTTTAAAATTTACTCAGATCAAAAGATAGGTCACGGTTCTCAGGTCAATCGCGGCCTATTCCCCGACGTTCTGAATCCCCCAACTGCCTTCCCAACTGCCTTTTGGGGAATGTCAGAAGGTAGCAGGGGAAATAGGCCACGGTTCTCTGAACAACTGCGACCTATTCTCCTGTTATTAAATTTTTTTCCTGACGTGGCGCCAAAGGCTGATGGTTGACTGGGGTATATGACGCAGTTAGGAGGGGAACCGCGGCATACATGTTCAAAGTATTTACCAAAGTGCCACCGCACACCATTATGCGACAGTTTCTGATAAACCGTGACATAATATACGCTGTATAAAGCCTATTTTTTACTAGTGAAAGATCAAATCATCAAAACAATAAAAGCAAATCAAGTAACCAACATGTAAAGCAACCGCATAATATATAAATGTATACAAAAAGTTAGAAAGATTACGTCCAATCCTAACAAGGAAGAGTTTAACTCCTCGTAATAATGATTTATAATATAAACACAAAGAATTGTTGTCTTTTTCTCTTGATTTTTTCTAAGTGTATTATAATCAGTCCTAACAACTCTAGAACTGAATTACAAAATTAATATACAATTAATAGAATAAGGCTATATTTTTATAGAAAAATAATGTGTTTCTTCAACTCCCAATATGTTGATCGACTATAATGTTCCTTTCTTAGGTGGGTTATTTCCACACTTAAAAAGTTATGACTTTATTAAATGTTATAAGTTTTATTTTTTAAAAAATTGATAAAATTAATAAATAATCTATAGTCAATAACTGTTTTAAACTTTATGTTATATATTTTATTTAATAACGTGAATAATAAGTAAGATATAAAAATATTAATTTAAATATAATAAAATTATAACATATTAAATTATATAATAAAATATATAATTTTATATGTGAGTATAAGCGATATAATTTCTAAAAATTAATTAAAGTGTTATAATATGATCAAACTTAATATCCTAACCCATTTGAGAGTTTTTTTTTTTTTTTTCTCACTTGGAAGAATCTCTTCAAAGGAGTTTTTCAAGAATATAAGTTAGAACTAATTTATAAACTATGGATTAAATTGACAATTCTATACATTATCCAGGTTACTCTTGCTTAAAACTTAACTATTATGATAGCTCTTCTTAAACATTGCACTCTTTGCCACATTCTGGTAGTGCATTGATTGTATTGCAAAATATCTTCCGAAAGAAATGATTTCACGTGCAATTTTCTGTTGCAATCTTTTCATGGTTAAAACCACTCTCGCAAGGCTCGAGATTTGCTCATATTGAGAAGGTTTCATGGAGACCGTAAGACTCAGGGTTTTTTCCATTGGCTTTGAGCCTTGAGCCAATCTTCATTTCTATCCCACTCTATAAATAGAGTGGTTTTGTTCATTCCAAATACACATACTTATACACTCTTTTCTTTCTCTCATTATCTTATCTTTTATTTTTCTTTCTTTTCTTTTCTAAAAATATATTGGGTTTATTTTATACTATTTATAGAGATCCTTACTATTTTTAAGATCTTCAAATATTTATGAAAAATTCTTGTTGTATCTTAAAGAACTTGTGTAGTACATCACAGATAAATTTTTAAAAATAGTGATCTACACACTTCAAAAATTATTTATTCGTGATTTTTATTTTTTATTGTCAATTTCTCCTACCATTCTTCAGTATTACACCTTTTCTGGAGAAGTAAATACCCTACTCTAGAAATGCATACATATTCTTCCACTATAAAGGTAAGAATTTTGTGATAATGATAAAAAAATAGTGAAGTTTTATAACAGATCTCTGTAAACATTTATCAATATGTATATCGTCACAATTTTTTGTCATTGAGATAAAATAATTTATTGTGTGTGAACGAACCAGTTTCATTACAAAATTTATCACAAATATTCATTATCCAATTCTTTCGCAAAATTTATGTTATTATGGAGTTCGTTATAATTTGTGATGGACATAATATTATTACAAATGTTCATTACAAAAATGGTTTCTTTGATAGCTTTTTATGGCCATACAATAAAGAAAATTTAAATATGAAATGATAGGCTTAATTGCATTTGTCTATTTATTTTCTAATTTCATACTAAAAATTGATTTTTTCTAGATATATAAATTTTACTAAGTTTACATATTTAGCATACTTTTGAATAGATCAATTTTTAAAATGTAAAAGAAAATAAAAGAATATCACTTCAAAAAAGTTATAATTATAACATGAGAGATACTTTTTCATAAATAACGGAATGATTTATTTGTTTAATAAATAAAATATAATGTTTTTAATTGAGAAGGTTATTCTAATAAAATTATTGCGAATCAGTTATTTAAATTATAGAGGGACGTTTCAAAATCTAAAACTTGAAAATAAAAGTTATAATTATATCTTTTTTTAGAAATTAAAAGTAATATATATACATATTTGTTTTTGTTTGATTTTAAATTTTGTTTCATTCTTTGTGTGAGATTTATAAACAATCTACTTCATTAAATGTCTTCCACATATTGGTTATGTCTTTGTAGTCCAATTTCTATAATTGTACATTAAATGTCTTTGTAGTGTTTGTTGAACCACATGTGCAAGGAGATTCTCTCCACAAGGCTTCCAATTATTTGAGGACCATCAAATTTTAAAAGTCCACAATTTTACACCAATTTTTTTTATTTATTTAATTTTAAATATTATGGTCGGAGAATTCAATTTTGACTGCATTACCTCCAAACTTTTTTAAGATGACTCTACTAAAAAATGCTCAAATTAATGTGAAAACAAAGAATAATATAATATATACCATATGAAATATGTATATAATTAGTGGACTATATTTATCCTTCTGAAGGTAAATAAAATTTTCTCTTAAAACAATATGAAATGTTGGTTGGAAATATATTAAATTAGGTTAGGTTATGTGTCCAAGTCTAGTTTAACTGCCTTTATAATCTCATGTGATTGAACACATTATTTTTCTCTAGCTCGGCCTAACTTGTTACATCCTAAAGATTTTAATAGGCTATGCACTTTTTCTTTAAACATGTTAATAGACGTACAGCCTATGAGTTTAATGAAATCAATAAACTTAGGCTTCTGGATACATCCACTATAAAACTTGTTAAAAATCAAATAAAAAAGTAATTTTTACTTGTTAATATATATTATATATTCAATAATTATATTTCTATTAAAAAATTATTATTTTTAATTTTTTTTGTCCATCATGCTTAAACTTAATAAAGTTTCCTAAAACCTTCCAATCAAATCTCTTCAGGATATCTTTAATAGAAACAATATGTCATATGTGATTTTTATTATATTGCATTATTACTTTGCTGCTAATACTTGATTTTTATTTAATAGAAGAATCTCTAAAGAATTTAAAATAATTTACAGTTATATATATATAAATGGTTTGTTAATATATTTAAAGATATTTTCGTTGGATTGGAAATTTCAATGGACAAGTAATATCAGTAAAAATAGCATTTGATTACTCTCAAATGAAGTTAGTTGCGCACCAGCAAACAAGAAGGAGGCCTGCAAATTTCCAGTATTCATAATGAAAATAAAGCCTTCATGCTTCGTTTTGTTTGGGATTTCAATTATAATCAATCAGTAGTAGTGTTATGAGATCTAAAATTTTTAAGAACAAATAAACTTGACATTTATAAATCTTGAAGTGTTATATTAACCAGTAATAAAATCATTTTATAATATATAAGTTGATGTAAATTTCACTTTACATATATGTTGTGTAAGATTGAATTAAATTTAAAGATCACATCTTAACATAATATCAGAATCGATAAATTTATTATTTGTTCAACTTATTTAATTATTATTTTTATTGAAATTTATTATTTGTTTAGTTTATTACATCACTTATTATAAAAATTATTATTTATTATTGAAAGTTTCATAGTAATTGGTAATAACAAATCAATTTACTGTATATAAATTAATATAAATCTCAGGTTACAAATTAATTTTTTAATGTTGTTTAATTTGAAATGATATAATTGAATAGTACAAGTTAGTTCCCGGAGTAATTGAAAGTTAGAAAAGGTGAATAAGTACATTTTATTCTCATTAATTAATAATAGAAATATTATAATAATAATTATTATGTGTGTATTTATATAATTAACTTACAACGTTTTTTAAGATGACCTTGTTAATTTTATTCACGATTAATTATCCTAATTTACGAAATAAGGTTATGATGAAAAAAAGAAAAAAAATAAAAAAAAAAGCAGAAAATAATAAAAAGTAATGAACAATGACAGATTGTACAATAACCTTGCATTATGTAACATTCCAAAAATATCATATTCACATATAATATAATAGGATTCAGCTATTACAATATGTGAAAGCAGTTAAGAGATAAAGATGACAGTATTTAAATATTTATACAGTCATCCGAAATTTAGTGGAAAAATTAAAACGAAATAAAACTTGAGTACAAGTTCCCCAAAGTTCTCCAAAATACAAAATAAACTAAAGATCGAAGGATGCCTAGAGAGTGTTTCCAAAAATTAACAAGCTATTGAAATAAGAACTAATAAACGCCGTAAGTACTAGGGGTTGGATCTTCCTCAGTCTCCCACGCCTGCTCCAAGGGTACCTCATCACCTACTGCTCACATCCAAAGGATTGGATGATCATCGCAAGGGGGAAGGCAAACACATACAAACATGCAAGTGCAAGGGTGAGCTAGGTCTCAAACAATTATACAATTCATTGCAAGAACGTTCATACA
>NC_028357.1:11767066-11767932 GCF_000741045.1 Vigna radiata var. radiata | reverse complement strand
ATAGAGCTGGGGCGGGTTGTGCACTTGTGATGGCCCTACTGCTTTGCAAAGCCATTGCCGAGGGGTTCCACCCGACCATACACAAGGCTGGTCTGTTACCGCAGTATAGGCCTACAGTAAAAGCGCCTACCCTAGGACCTCCCACTACTCTCACCACACGCGTCAATCCTCTCTAAGTGAGAATGAAAGACCGTTAGAGTGTTAGGGATAACCCCCCATAGTGGAAGCCTCTTACATACATTCAATACACTAATTGATCCCACCGAGAGATCTTAATTTCGCAACCGAAACCAACCAATCCAATTACTTGATACTTTTCCCAGTCATATAAATCATACACACCTTAATTTGCCACAAACAATCAGATAAACCAACCAACCACAAGCTCTAAGCAATAAACTGAACACTAGTAGTAGTGGCCGAACCATTGGGATTGAATTGGGTACCATTAACAGACACCCTGGCCAGACCGAACGGTTACGGGATGGAACAATCCTTCCCTGGCCGAAAGTATATTTGACCGAACGGTCATGCGGAAGAACAACTTACCCTAACCATATTTGACCGAACGGTCATGAGAAGGAATAGCCTTCTCTGACCCAGAGTATTAAACCGAACGGTCATGAGAAGGAATCACCTTCCCTGACCCAGAACCTACCAAACCGAACGGTTTGAGAAGAAACCTCATTCTCTGACGAAGACCCACCAGACCGAACGGTTTAAGAAGGAAACCTCCTTCTCTAACCAAAACTCACCAGACCGAACGGTTTAAGAAGGAAACCTCCTTCTCTAACCAAAACTCACCAGACCGAACGGTTGAGAAGGAAACCTCCTTCTCTAACCAAAACTCACCAGACCGAACGGTT
>NC_028357.1:11724870-11766831 GCF_000741045.1 Vigna radiata var. radiata | reverse complement strand
CCTCCTTCTCTGACCAAAACTCACCAGACCGAACGGTTGAGAAGGAAACCTCCTTCTCTAACCAAGACTCAGACCGGACAGTTAAGAGAAAGAAATACCTTCTCTGACCGAAAGCACACCTGCCAGACCGAACGGTCAAGAGAAGAAAGGACCTTCTCACTCTGACCTGCAGTGCCAAACCGAACGGTCAAGAGAAGGGAAAACCTTCTCTGACCAGGGTTCCATGACCGGACGGTTCGAGAAGGAAACCTCCTTCTCTCACCAAGGCTCCATGACCGAACGGTCAAGAGAAGGGGGATCCTTCTCTGACCGAGGAGACTAGACCGAACGGTCAAGAGAAGGGGAACCTTCTCTGACCAAGACCTCAAACCGGACGGTCAAGGGGAGGAGTCATCCTTCCCTGACCAGGCCTACAAAACCGAACGGTCAGGAGAAGGGAGAACCTTCTCTGACCAAGGCCTTCCAAACCAGACGACCAAACTCTGCAAAATTATGCAGAGTTCTGCAGAATTATGCAGAACTCGACAGAACCAGCTAAGACCATTTTCAACCAATTTTGCCAACTTCTAACACTCCTAATCTTTGTTTTAGACATAATTAAACTTACCTAAGTGATTCTAAACATTTCTAACACATTTCTAAAGTGATTTAAGCTTCATTTCAACTCTAAAACACTCATTTTCCCAACTTAGGGACCCAAAACCCAATCTTACCATTTGGTACCTATTTTGACCAATTTAGTGACTCAAACAAGTCACAATACATTGCATGAAGCTGTCCCAACAATCCAAAAACGTGACAAACCCCATTTACTCAAAATCGCTACCTCACTTCCTCTAAAATGACTAAAAAGTGACCCTAAGATCTTTGATTCCTTCCAAATAATGCCACAACAAATTTCCACACCAAAACAGTTCCAACATGCATAATTCATCATTCAAAAACGTCCCAAACAGTTCATAATCATCAATCATCAAATTCACACAACATACACATTTCCATTCATGCATTTCAAGTCAATATAACCAATTTCATGCCTCCAACAACATACAACATCAAAATTATCATACATTCAAGGCATACCACTAAAATGAAAAGAAGAATTAGCTCCCCTTACCTCTAGGGTGCACGACCAACTCAAGGAATGATCATAGACCAAGTACTTTGAACCCAAAGTGTGAGAATCACCTAAAATCATCAATTGATGATGGAGAACGAATTTTAGCATTAAGTTGAAGTTAGATTGTGGAAGGAAACGAAATGGGTTGCATGAAATAAGAATCTCATGCTTGAAACCCTAGGGCAAAGGAGGAAAGAGGGTTTTCTTACCGGTTGGATGGAACGGAAAATCGATCGGTAGAAACGTAGCTCTTGGAGTCCTGAATGCTTAGGCAGCTTCAATTTGAGAAACTAACGGTTAGAATCTGAGTTGAGATGGAAGGTAGAGGAATGAAGGGAAGAAGAAGAAGAAGAGGTGTGTTTGTCTGGACGGTGGAGGAATGGGCTAAAACTTAGAATGAAGTGTTTTTATAAAAGTTTTATTTTTAGAACTCCACCCAATGCTTGGCTGCCACGTGTACACACCTTTGGCTTTAATTTTACAAGACCTTACACATTAACTTCTTGGTTTGAAAACCAGATACACGTGGCATGCTAGAATTGGCAGAATAGTAATAAAGAAAACACATGCATGCATGTATTTGTATATAGAGGTTTCATATGGTTAAGAAAACCGCGTTGTTTAATCTTTGATTCATACTTGTCTGTCTCCATTATAGGCAAAGATATACGGCTAGCAATTGCCTCTGTCAGCGATGTGGCGCGCTGTGGTTTAACTAGTTGGTGTTCTCACAAAAAGATAAGGTACGTTTTTTCAACGCCATACTTTCACCTATAAAACCTTCCACCAATGCATAATTTCACATTCATTGCAATCATATTGTACTTTCGAAAATAAGTTTGATGTATACCCCAACCTATATTAAAACAAAATTGCATTAACTTTAATTTGACTAAGATCATATTGGAGTCTATTTTAAGGGTATTTATTCAATTTATAATATCTTTTATTAAAGGTTTTCTTTTTCATCCTTAATATCTTTAATATCTTGAGGGTAGGTCGGTTACTCAATTCACAATCGGAAAATTCAATTTTTAGTAAAACCATTTCTATATTATTAAATAAAAAGATTTGCATGCTAATTATCTATTATTGTGTTGCAAGATAATGGTGGTTAATAGAAAAATGGTGTTGCAAGATGTTGACAAAAAATAATCAAAAACACTAACAAAGATTTTTCAAGGTGTATAGATCTATTGTTTTTAAAGACTTATTCCGTTGTGTTACTATAACAAAACTTTTTAAAAAGATTATGAGAATATCAGAATTAGCAAAAAATTCTAGAAAGAGTAGAAAAAAAAATAAGCCTAGGATGTTATAAGAAAGAAAAGAGAGAAGGTAGAAATTAAGAGGAAAAGGAGAATGAGAGAAAAGTGTGTGTTTTAGAGATGAGAACGAGCCTTCATTTATAGAGTTTGTGAACCATCCTACAACCCAAGATTAGAGAAAGAATCTCGCATGAGGAGCTGGTAAAAAACGATTTCAACAAATATAAAAGGAGCGTTGGGAGCAAACTACTCGAATTGTGGAAGAACTTTACAGTAATGTCCACACTTTGTGGTTTTGGTTATAATCGCTCACATAGAATCCACATCCAATCCTTACGGACAAGGATTTGACTTGGTGTGGTTTAACGTTATAAAGCAACATTCTTTCGTAATCTTCGGAAGTAGCCTTTTGCAATATATGACATAGGTTTCAAAATAACCCCACATATTGCAAAAGACGAGAAAGAAAGATTGCAAGAAAGAAATAATAGTCTTGAGTTTTATAAGATGTAGTTGGTATAACATGCTATATGAATCAGTCCTAATCAAGAAACTTAACACAATGTTAGTTGGTATAACATGCTATATGAACCAAGGACAATTAATGTGTGCAAGAGGTTTATCAATCACAATACACCCACACAATCCTTGTTGTTATCATTGTGTTGCGCTTATTAGGCCATGTGTTTGCCCAATATTCATGAGTGATCTGGAGATCATGCCGCTTATATATGTGATTTGATCAAGTATATGCTGCAAATCATGCACCACCCATAAATGATATGAAAATCATTGAAAATTTTGTTTAAACTAAAATTATTTCACCACATACAATTTTAATTACAAAATTTAACCTCTAAATAACGCAGTCTCTAGCACTTTAACGTACACCACAAAAATGGACATAATTGAAAACAATTTAGTGCTATCAGAACTAACAAGTAACTTGCTTTTACCCATATGAACCTTCTTCATGGGATTTCCAATAAAAAATGTTGGGTTACTATTACTTGTTTGTTTACAAGTAGCTTAAGTCCCATTCCCCTCATTTTTCCAAGATCATACATCTTTCCAAGGGTTTTGTTAGAGGATCAGCTAGATTCCATTATGACTTCACATAATCAATGGTTACAATCTTTCGCATTTGTTTTACTAAATTTTGTCTCAATTGTATATGTTTGTTCTTTCCATTGTAATTTATTTTAGTTATAACTATTTTCGATTGGCAACCAAAGTGTATTGACACCGATGAGATTGGTTTCATTCTTAATGACATGTTTGCTAAGAATTTTTTCAACTACTCAACCTCTCTACCAGCCATCTAATAACGGTTGAATATACCGTTATCTGATATTTAATTTTGATATTGAAAACATCTTTTTTGACTTACAAACTTGCTTGAAATCATGATTTTTCTTAAGCTGTGAGAATAAGAGAGTTGATGGTGAATTTAATGATTTTATGGCTAGATTCCCTTATTTTGACGAGAATTGAGATGATTTGGAAGAAGAGTTGAAGTATCAAGGAGTTGGAACTCAGGAAGAGCTAGAAAAGCATTAGAAAGGAGAATCGCAAGACGCCTAAGCACCCTTTTTGGGGCCCTTAGGACCATAATTCACGGTCTCACACCTGGCTGCCCTTTCTAGAGGCCCTCAGTGCAAGAAGTCCCTGGCTCGAACTTGGGCGCCCTTTTGGGGGCATTGAGCACCACTTCCTCGAGTCGCACCATGCTTGCTTGCCTTCTAAACTGACCCTGAGCGTCATATGTTTCGGGACGTCGCTCGGGCGCCCTAAGTGGGGCGCTGAGCGCTGGCAATACGAGCTTGAGTTGTTTTTCTATTTTCTATTTCGATCTATTTAAGGACTTGGACGTCCTAGGCATTGTGTCTTTTGATAGAAGAGGCTCAAAAACACGCCCTTTCACAAGGAGTTGGAACTCAGGAAGAGCTAGAAAAGCATTAGAAAGGAGAATCGTAGGATGCCTAAGCGCCCTTTTTGGGGCCCTTAGCACCATAATTCACGGTCTCATACCTGACTGCCCTTTCTAGAGGCCCTCAGTGCAAGAAGTCCCTGGCTCGCACTTGGGCGCCCTTTTGAGGGCGTTGAGCGCCACTTCCTCGAGTCGCACCATGCTTGCTTGCCTTCTGAACTGACCCTGAGCGTCATATGTTTCGGGACGCCGCTCGGGCGCCCTAAGTGGGGCGCTGAGCGCTGACAATACGAGCTTGAGTTGGTTTTCTATTTTCTATTTCGATCTATTTAAGGACTTGGACGTCCTAGGCATTGTATCTTTTGATAGAAAAGGCTCAAAAACACGCCCTTTCACCCCTCGGAGGCGGATTTGGATGGGAGAGCTTCCATCTTCAACTTTTATGATTTTATCTGTCATTCTTTTCCATTGTTCATCTAGTTTCACCATGCATTGGTGAACTAAATTCTATTTGTTGTTGGGATTATGTAAACCTTTGTGAAGTCTCATGTATTTGAATTGATTCTTAATTATATATGTTTCTTTCATTAATTGTTAGGGTAATTCTTCTTCGCTCAATACTTGCTTTGTTTAACTCATTCATAGCATGATGTATGATTTGCATGAGTACTGAAGGGTATCTTACAATTCAGGTTCTGGGGAATTGCTCCCAAAAGCAGTATTGCTCAGAAGTGGGGATATGAGTTTTGGTTGTCTTAAGCTACTAATCGTAATGTAGAATTAAATATTAAAGAGGCAAGAAGTTGTGACCTAGTAATTAAGGATAAGCTTTCTTCGCCGAGAAGTCGGGTTTTAAGTACTTTAGATAGTGACATTGACATTAATGAAGAAATAGAATTCGTATATACATGAGAGTAAACTAGGTGAAATCTAACCTCAACAACATATTCATCTCATAATACTAAATTCATTCATTCATCTTTGTACTTTGGTTCAATTGATCAAATTGAATGCATATTTACTTTTCTGTATTTGTATTCTAAATCAAAAGAGTTTGTTCTCAAGTCTTATTTAATCAAGAAATCACATAACTGTCTGGGCCGTGAGTCTCTTAGGAAACGATACTTGGTCTACCATATTTATTACTTGATACGATTCGATACATTTGTCGATTCATTAACACCACCTCAAAAGCAACAAACTCAGATTCCATTGGTAATCTTGAATTAATTGTTTGCTTGGTTGATCTCTATGCAATTATACCTCCCTCAAGTGTGAATACATAATCACTAGTGGATTCTGTCTCATTTGAATCAGAAATCTAGTTAGCATCATTATATCCTTCTAATATAGTAGAAAATCCACTATATTCAATGGCATAATCTATTGAACCTCTTAAGTATCTCATAAGCTTTGCAAGTTCATCCCAATGTTCCTAATTTAGACATTGAGCTACCTACTAAATATACCTACTGCATAAGCAATATCAGGTCTATAAAAGCTTATTAAATGCAGTATGCTCCTAATTATCTAGGCATACTGAGTCTAAGATATATATTCTCCTCTATATTTCATTAATTTAGAGTTAGCATCATAAGGGGTACTCATAGGTTTGAAGTCATAATACCCAAACTTCTTAAGAAGTTTCTTGATGTATTGTTCTTAGGATAGTATTATACTATCTCCCTTCCTTGTGATTATAACACCTAAAATTACATTGGCTTCACCCATGTCTTTTATTTCAAAGTTTGATCCTAGAAACAATTTAATTCTAGCAACAATCCCATTGCATGTATAAAAAATTAACCTATCATCCACACACAAGCATATAATTACACAATCACCATTTTCATATTCAAAGTACATACATTTATTAGCATCATTAGGTGAAAACCATCACAAAGCAACACATTATCAAGTTCTTCTTGCCATTTTTTTGTGCTTGTTTCAACCCATACAAAGGTTTTAAAAGTTTGCATAATTTATTCTCTTGACCAAGTATAACATACCCTTCAGGTTAAGTCATATTAATTTTCTCCTCCAAATCACCACTCAAAAGGAAATTTTAATTTTCCATTTGGTGTATTACTAGCTGTCAAGGCTAACACACTTGAATCAAGGAAATCTTAACCATAGGGGCAAAGGTATCAAAGTAATCAATGTTACGTTTTTTAGTAAAGCCTTTTGCTAATAATCTTGCTTTATACTTCTCTATAGATCCACCAGAGTGATACATTTTCGTAAAGATCTATCTATAACCAATGAGTTTTGCTCCTTTAGGCAAATCTACTAAGGTCTAAGTACTATTTTTCTGGATTAATTCAATTTCAGTCCTAATGGACTTATCCCACTGTTTTGAATCAGAAGAACTAGTAACCACTACAAAGCTAGTTGGATAATTATAAACAAGATAAGTATAGAAATCATTATCAAAGGAAGTTTCCTTCCTCTATCTTTTACTTCTTCTCAAATCCTCAATTAAGGCATCACTATTATGATTATTAACAAGTTTAGATGTCTCACTAACCTTTAAGGGGAAAACATGTTAAAAAACTCATCATTTTTCGTCTCCATTATAGAATTACTCTCTAGCATATCACTTTTAAGAACTAGAAATCTATAGGAAGCACTATGTTTAGCATAACCTAAGAACATGCAATAGGAGGTTTTAAAGCATATTTTCCTTTTCTTAGGATTGTGTAACATTACCTTAGCTAGACACCCCCACACTCTTAAATATTTAAAGTTATGTTGATAACATTTCCACGACTCATGGGAAGTTTTACTAGTTTTCTTATCAGGCATTCTATTTTGTAAAAATCATGCAGTAAGCAGGACTTTTCCCTAAAATTTATCAGGTGCACTAGAACAAATAAGCATGACATTCGTCGTTTCCTTAAGAGTTCTATTCTTCCTCTCAGCTACTCCGTTAGACTTAAGTGAATATGGTGAGATTACTTTATGAATAATACCTTCTCTAACACAAAATTCATTAAAAAGTACATATTCACCACCTCTATCTAATCCAATCTTCTTAATTTTATTATTTAGTTGATTTTCTACTACTACTTTATAAGTTAAAAACACATCAAATGCTTCATCTTTATGTTTGATTAAGTACAATTTGGTGTAACTAGAATAATCATATATAAAAGTATGATTTGTTTTAAATCAGCTAAATAAGTATGAATTAACTCTAACAACTTCATTTAACGATTTACATGATAACAAGTTTTCTTGGTTATTTTAGAATCTGTACGTATATCACATTTAATACTCTATTTATCATGCATATTAATTAATCCTAGTTGTTTTTTCATAACATATATGAATAATTCACATATCCTAATTTAGCATGCCACATGTCATATGAATCAACAATATAAGCAAAAGAACAAGATTCATCAATATTTTAAAAAATGTAAAGTACAAAGAGACCTTGCTCACAATATCCCTTCCTCACAAAATATTATATTTTGTTATTACAATCTTGTCAGATTCAAATGACACTTTAACCTCCATTTTTTCTAGTAGTGTTACAAAGATTAAATTAACTTTGATTGATGGCACATGTAACACATCACTTATGGCGAAAGTCTTTCAAGATGTGAGCTTGAGAAGAATTTTCCCTTTCCCAAAATAGGAGTTGTCCTAGAATGGTCGAGGTAAACATGTTCTTCTCCATCCTCTACACTAGTGTATAAGGTAAAGACACTTCTGTTTGCACATATATGTCTGGTAACACCAAAGTCTACTTCCTACTTGCTCATATTGGTCATCAAATTTACTTAAGAAATGACTGAAACAATAATATCATCTCCTTCAACTATATTTGCCCTAAAAGGATTGTCGTTTCTTCTTAAACCATGGTGAACAATGGTCCAACTTTCCACACACGAAACAATATCCCTTCTTCTTAAGAGTGGGGTTAGATCTATTTGGACGAGATTTTTGAAAATTATTTCTTTTATAATAAGGTTTGTGTTCGTACCTTTTTGGAGCAGGTTTGTCTTCTACCATATTTTCTTTTGAAGACAAAGCTTTGGTTCTTGCCGTAACACACTCTTTTTTATTGGTATCTTCAATAATTATGTGTGTGATGAGCTTTGGAAGTGACATCTGCTTGAGTCTGTGTTTCAGCTGAGACCATCATCCTACCTTCAAACTAAAATCTCTTACTACTTTCATCACATATATAACTCATTATATTCTTCATGAGTGCGAATGATTATTAGAGTCTCAAGATATCTCCTTACTTGAATTCTTACATTCATGCATATACTAAAACAATGTTAATATTGAACTCCCAACAAAATTTTTGAAATTACGTCAAACTCATATATTCCTCCATAAACACATGATTCCACAACAAGTTCTTAATACTAAATAATCACTCATATTTGTATTCATCAATACTAATTTACTATGAGCTCTCTTTCATTGTTTTTCACATTCTTTAGTTCTGTGTTCTTGTTATTATTATTGTTATTATTATTTATGGAATGGTTGATGGATCTATAAATGAATAAGCATATGTATGATAATATATGAAACTGTGATAATGATAAGCTTATTAATAAATATTAACATGTAGATTAATTAAAACTAACATATATTTTGATACATACTCATATTCATCGATAAACATACAAGTTCATACATCATAAGCAAATGTTATATAAATAGGGACTAATTTAATGTCATTTGTTTGTTTCAACATAATTTAATGCATCAAGATGCTCTAGTTTAACATATAATCTTATTAGTTTAACATATTTAATTAAGATTAGGCTCCCTAAAGAGCTCTACGCAAATGATGATAAATGTATAACTGAGTTTTATACCTAGAAAAAATGTAGTCAATAGGAAAAGCATAGATATAAATAGTGTAAGGGCTTGAATAAGAAAGGGCTATTGGGCCCTAGTTGGAGGCGGCCAGGCTCATAAGACTAAGGGAATATGACCTTAGAAGGGGCTTTTCTAAAGGTCTGATTCATTTGTCAGCCTTTCCCTTCTCTCTCTAGAACCATTGCCTTGTCCTAACCTTGTGCTTTGTCTTTTCTCTAGATTTCCAGTAAATTTAACCATACAATATTGATTCTGAAGGTGTTCAAGCATTCACCGCGTAGAGAGCTCCATTTCTACCGAGCGTTTTCTTCGTTCCGACTGGTAAGTCGTCTTCCCCTCTTTCTCCGCCGTTCTTGAGCCTAGGGCATGCGATTTTGTGGGTTGCATGTGCTTTGTGTATTTTTCTTTCGATTTATCTATTCACTCTAGCTCAAAGGGATGTTATCATCACCACTTTGGTGATCTGTAGGTCGTGCAAGCTCAACTCTGTGTTAGGAAGCACTATTAGGGCACTCTTGTGAACTGTTCTACGTAACTACCAAGGTAAGGGGAGCTGATTATTTTTTGTTGAAATCTGTTTTAGTATGTGTATGCATGTTGGATGCGAAAATAATATACTATTTGGGCTGCATTTGATGGTTTTATGTATCTAGATTGGCATGAAGTGAACTGTGCTGATTATGAACCTGTGACTGATTTCCTGTGCATTATTTGATGAATATAACCTGTTTCTAAATGAGTTATTGATTGTGATCGATTATGTTTTCGAAAGGTCTTGGGTGAGATTTAAGTAGCATTGTTTGGGTAGTAATTGGATGCACAGGTACTGTTTCAGGTTACTGTGAGATGAAGTGAAATATTAAAAATTAAGCTTTTGAGGTCTAGAGTACAGTAGACCAATTTGGACAACTTAAACAAATTAATGGTAAATTTTTTTAGAGCCTTTCTTTGTTGGTAGGATAGAGGAACCTTAAAAACCTGAGTTGACACATTTTTAATCATAGAGCACCCCTGGTCTGATCAAGTCAGTTGTGACTAGTCATATGTGCTGGCGTCGAAGGTGAGTTTGATGCGTTCAGACATCTGATTCCTCTCCAATGACCAATTGGGGTGTAAGGAGGGTTGGGAAAAGGTAAGATCTCTATTGTGATGATAATTAGATAAACAGTTTAGTAATTGGGAAACATTTTGGATTGGTTAAAAGGAAGTGAGGGAGTGATTTTGGGCAGTAGGAGTATGCAGTGCATTTGGTCTGTTTAGGTAGTTTAGACAAGTCAATTGTGACTTATTAGGATCATAAAACTGGTCTAAAACTTAATAAAAATGGTAGAATTGAATTGGAGTCATGTGGTGAGAATAGCAGGAGGTCCTAGCCCATATGTTCTTGGGTGAGTTATAACGGACTAACCTCGGGTGACAGTTGATGGTTTTCTAGTTACTACACCACCCGGGTGCACAAACCCCTGGAACTTGACATTTCATACTAGTCCGGATGGTCAAATCACGTGGTCAGTCATTGGTATCAAGATAATGAATTTGGTCATAGTTTGTATTGTGTTATGGTCCTTGCATGCTTGAAATACTTGGTTGTTACATGCTTATGTATTGGTTAAATTGGTATGAGTCAAGTCTAGAATATCACATGTTAAGATGTATGCTTTAAATTGATATTGAATGAAGTTTACTCTTGTATGTATATGCTCTTATGATGCATGTTTTTTATATAATTAGCTCACCCTTGTTTGTTTGTGTTTGTGTCATGTTTGTGTTTTTTTTCTTTTGCAGTGATCATCCACTTGGATGTGAGCAGAGAAGAACGAGGTTCCCTTGGAGACAGCCTTGGATGAGGATGACAGTGCTGCAACTTAAATTCACTAGTTTTTATTTCCATGAACCCGTGTCATTCGGAAGAACTTTGTTATATTTCATGTTTTAAATTCCTGTCACTTTGTAGGAGAACTCTAATACTCCAATTTTAAATTCTTGTATTGTTTAAAAATGACTGTAATCTAAGTATCTTAATTACTTCTCTAACTGCTTTCTAATATTGTTCATGATGACATCTTAATTATATATATTTATGATATATTTGGGATATCACAAATAAAACTTTTATTAATTATAAGCTATTTTGTTTATTATTTATCCTAATTGTGTATACTTCCAAAACACCTAAACTTTATAGAATCTCTAATGAAATGTCTATTTAATAAATGTTAGCATAAGGAAGGATAATGATAATATATATATATATATATATATATATATATATATATATATATATATATATATATATATATATGAAATTTGCAATTACTTGAGGTTGAAGTAAATTCCCGTGAATGTGTCCTTGACTTCTTCGGTCGATTGTTTGCCGTATCATCTGTATTTAACAATAATTGTCAACAAAGTAACAAACAATGAGTGACTTTACAAATTATTTTCATCAAAGACTAATATAAAAATTAAGATAAAATGCAGATCAAAGGTTAACCATATGTACGATTTATTTAACTGAACCCATTATAATAGCTTTAAACCATTTCCTTCTTATTAACCCACCCATATAATTAATAAAAAATATTATTCTATCACTACTGTAGGTATTATCACATTTAACGTAGTCTTAATAAAGAAAAAATATATTCTATCACTATTGTAGGTATTATAACCTTTAATGCAATCTTTCTTTTATATCATATATATCTTTCAAACATTAGTTGGTCTTATTTTATTCATTGGGAAACTTGCATATATAATGATTTTCAGTTATTTTATAACAACTTATTATAATTTAAAATTACAGAAAAAATATAATTAATAATTAAAAGTTATAATTATTATTTAAAAACTACCATTATTAATTAAAAAAATCATAGATACAAGTTATTTAAATTAAAACTTCTATATTGTGATTATCACACATTTCTTCTACTCTTTCTTACTCAAATAAGATAAAAAAAATTTAATTTTTAGTTAACAATTTATGTCTAAAACAACACTAAATACATACATTTATTATTACAAGAAAAGTTCTTAAATCACTACAAAAACTAATTTATATATTAATTTATTAACTTGAAATTATTGGTATATAAAATAATCTCTAAAAATTGTAATTAGAATCTAAATTGATCATAAACATTAATTACTAATTTAGAGTCTAATTCACATATCAATTATAATGTTTTATCTCTAATAGAAACAATTTTAGATATTAATAATTTTAAATTGATAAATTAGAATTGATTATTTTTCTTTAAAATTGATTACTAATGAATTATTTCAATATTATTAAAGAGTACAATATTTTTTAATTACTTATTAAAAGAAGTTGAAACAAAGAAACACACTAGAAGATTGGTTGAATAATATACCATTGAAAGCTTTAATAAGAAGGAAATCCTTTTCAAGCCAATTCAAAGCACTTTGGGTTTCCTTCGTAAGATGTTCCAAAACTTTGTAAGAAAGATGAGAATAAAGGAATAAGTTGCTTCATACATGATCACTTGTTTTGAATTACATTAAAATTTTCATTAGTGTAGTCAAGGGAAACGACAACGGTTCCTGAACCGAGACATATACAAGTGAGGTAAAAAAGGGTAGGCTTTTTGTCTCAGTTCACAACCGAGGCAAAAAATGATAGGATTTTGCCTCGGTTCATAGGTAAACGAAGCAGTAAGGTTTTTCCTTTTTTTATTTTTTTCGAAGGACTTTTCGCCTCGGTTCCTTCTGAATCGAGGCAGTATCTCGGACTCTGCTGTCTCGATTGGGACTTGAACCAAGACAGTAGAGCTTTTTTATTTTTTTTTCTTTTTGTCGGCCTTTCTATATCTTAGCATTTGGCTTTAAACTCTAACACATCAAATAAATCTCTCTTGACGAAGGCCTTGTAGCTTTAGGTCTCAACCGTGATGTCTTCTTAAATAATGGTTTAGAAAGCTGGTTAATTTCTGTAGAAAGTAACCATTCAAAGAAATCAACAACACATAAAAAGTACAGTCAAAGCAATCAAATAGAACACTACACTACAACAGAGTTTTGAGTCCTTATCTACATTAAGTTTTAGTCTGATCCCTTAGATTTCAAAAGTTTCACTTTCGAATAAACCAAATTTATCTTTCTTAGTTTTTTATACAAATAAGTTGAAGAAATTAGTGTTATCGATTAATACAGTCACCAATTAATTCTATCAATTAAACTTTAAGGGATTAAACAAATATGTCAAACTTTTTAAAATGAACACATCATATTGTATTTTGGGCACATATCAATGACATTATTAAGAGAAGTAAGCAAGGAAGCACCTTCGGCATCCTCACTCTCGAGAAGCTTTATAATAAGGTGTCCATCAATCTTCAACACTCCTTTATCGTCGTATTAAGAAGAAGTGTCATCGTTAATTGGCTTCAGGTGAACTTTGTTGCCAAGAGCCAAATCCAAGGCATGCATCCTAAGCTCAAATGACAAGGTCGCGTCTTTGGATTCTAGAGACTAAGGGACACTTATCAGAGAGTACCACTGAAAACCCTCTTTCCTTGGGAGAAAGGGCTCTGAGTCAGTGGTGAAAGAGGGTGGTGATGTCAGCAGAGATGGTTTGAACCCTAGAATCGCATTGAAGAGGGGGAACCTTGACTTTTTTGGTGTTAACGCTGAGAACGAAGCCTCCACCGTGGAAGGGTCCCTAGCTCTGACAAGCCACTTGGAGCCACCCTCTGGGAGCATAACCGAGGTTGAGAACGGTGGCGCCATGATTGATTATGTTGTGTTGCTTCTGAATCTGAAGAAGTTTGAAGGCAGAGCGAGCCACGTAGCCTAGCCATTGAGCCTCCTTGTAGAAAAAATCTGCAGTTTCACCCACACCATCTCCCCAATGCTTCTAAATTATTCAATTAACGTGCTTCGAGTCCCTAGTGAATCAAGATTCAAAAAACTGCCAGTCCTTTTCAGGGTGTTAGGCATCGGTTGAAATTTTAACCGAGGTCATATGATGTATATGCCTCGGGTCCCCAATGAACCGAGGCAGTAGATCAGGATTTAAAAAGTTGTCAGGCCAAAAGTCAATTTTGCAGGAATTTTTCAGGGTGTTAGGCATCGGTTGGAGTTTTATCGAGGTCATATGGTGTATATGCCTCGTGTTGAGATTGTGGATATGGGGAGCACAGGTTTTGCTTAACCCAATCTCAGTGATATCTGTGTTTTTAATGATGACAACACATAATTAATAACACATGTATATCCTGTGTTACATGTTCTGTGTTTACATGTAATATGCTTTTGCTTACCATGTTAAATTTGTATAAGCATATTTGGGAACATGATTGTGTTGTTCATTCCATATCACTGTGTTAAATATGTGATTTTTTATGTGTATGCATGACATATGTTTCTGGAAAAGGAAAACCACAAGCACTTTGGTTGAACTTTAAAAGTGTGGCAAAACAACACTTTTAAGTCGATTACATTATGCGGTGAATCGATTAAAACTCGTGTGTTTACACAAACTCTTTTCAAGTGTGCTGTGAGATATTTCAAGAAGAAAAGTTTTCAAAACTGTGCTAAGTATTGTTGCTTAATCGATTGCATGTGATTTATATTCGACTAAGTTAGTTGATGTTTTGAAAAACTGTTTAATGCTTGACACAACTGACATAACGATAATATTTTTAAATGTGTTGACCAAACATTAAATGAAAGTCAATTGCATTAATTGTGCATTCAATTAATTGTTGTGATTGCTGCTAAACTGTTATAATTGAAAGTTCTATTTGACTACATTAGTAGCAAAGTCGATTAAAATGCGTCTAATGTGTGTATTACTATAAATTTACGCTGATTTGAATTCTGTAAGAACTTTTATGCATTTTGACACTTTCATATCTTTTACAGAACGCTGTGTGATCTTACAGAGAAAGGAAAAGCTCCAAGAACCAAGATTGATTGTGGTGATCAAAGACTTGAGGTTTCTTGAGAAGCAAGGCTTTCTGATTTGAACATCTGATCAATATGCACAATTAGGTGTATTCTACGTGATCGGGATTTGCAATCTTTGAAGATTGGTTTGGGTTCCTGTTGTGATTACAGGAAGAAGAATAATGTTCTTGACTTTGAGGGTGCATCAAAGGGTTAGACAACAGAAGAGGGTGTTCTTGCTGCTGGGCTTGTTTATTTGTTGCCTATATTTAGATTAGAGGGTTAGAGAGGTGTTTTACAGTTTTGATGTGAGGTCTCTGTAAAAACCTTATCTTTATAGTGCATTTGCTTCCCGTGGTTGGAAGGACACTAGATGTAGGTAGGTTGGCCGAACCAGTATAAAACCTAGTGTTTGAATTTTTTGATCCTTACTTTCTTTTATTAAGTTGATTAAGTTGTTTCTATTTTCGATTAAGCTTACTGCTGCATTGCATATCTTTTAACTTGAGATTCAAGAAAAGTGTAAAGACATCTTATTTTATGAAAAAGATTTTGAAAGCTTTTTTTTGCACTTCAACAATTCACCCTCCCTCTTGGTGTGAGAAACTAAGCCATTCTCTTTTAGCAATTGGCACTAGAGTTAGTTTTCATAAAATATTTGAAAAACAACTTGATTACTATTTTCGTTTAATCAATTTGATCCTGGAAAATGGCTTTCAATTCTCAAACCTTTGGTGAAGGCGCATCAACAAATAGACCACCTCTATTTGCTTGTGAGAATTATGCTTTTTGGAAAATCAGGATGCAGATTTTTCATGAATCTGTGAATAAAAGAGTATGAGATGCTACTCGTAACGGTCCATATGACTCCACTCAAATTGTAAATGAAAAAAGTGTTTTTTAAAACTTTTTAGAGTGGACTCAGGATGAAAACCGTAGAGCACAATATGATGTAAAAGAAAGAAATGTAATTTCGTCTACACTGACTATGGATGAATTTTTCAGGATTTCCCAATGCAAGATTGCCAAAGAAATGTGGGAAGTTCTTGAGGTGACGCATGAAGGCACAGACAAGGTGAAACGGGTCAGGAAAAACTCCCTTGTGCAAGAATATGAATTATTCGGGATGAAAGTTGGGGAGACCATTTATGAAGTGCGGAAAAGATTTACACATATAGTAAATCATCTGATGGCTTTCGACAAAGTGTTTGATAAAGAGGAGATCAACATAAAGATCCTGAAGAATCTCAACAGGACCTGGAAACCAAAGGTAACAATCATATCAGAATCTAGAGATTTAACTAACATGGATATGGCAAATCTTTTTGGCAATTTTTTTTTGTATATTCGATTAAGCTTACTGTTGCATTGCATATCTTTTAACTTGCGATTCAAGAAAAGTGTAAAGACATCTTATTTTGTGAAAAAGATTTTGAAAGCTTTTATTTTTACACTTCACCAATTCACTCCCCTCTTGGTGTGAGAAATTAAGCCATTCTATTTTAACAACTTGATTCCCTTGAACCAAGGTAGAAAAGTTCAACTAAACTACGAAAATGCCACCGTGTTCTGATAGGCTTCGGTTGCTCCTAAACCGAAACCTATTGTGTGAGTTTAAATCCTGTTTTTTACTAGTGTTTCTTCAACTTAATAGAGTTTTACTAAATAAAATATTTGATTATAAAATGTTGAGATTGTTGATAAGGAAAACACTGGTTTAGCTAAACCTTACAATCTCACAGTGCTTCTGGTTTTTTATGATGACAACACATTATTAATAACACATGTACTGATATGTGTTACATGTTCAAAACTTTCTTGTGTATGAATTCTTTAAGAACATGTTTGTGTTGTTCTATCTATGTGTGCATATTCACTGCTTTCTACATGAGATATCATCTGTGATTGCGTAACATATGTTTTAGAAAAGGAAACCATACGCACTTGGTTAAACTTATATTGTGTGGCAAAACTACAAGTTTTAAGTCGACTTCATTATGAAACAAGTCGATTAAAACTCGTGACTTTGCACATAATTTCAAAAATAGTGATGTGAGTATTTTTGCAAAGAAAGATTTTCAAAACTGCATTGAAGTGACATAGTCGACTGTATGCGCAAGCTACTCGACTTAGTTAGTTATGTTTTGAATTTCTGTTGATGCTTGTGATCTATAACGGCTATATTTTGATTCTTTGACCAAGCATTAATTACTAGTCAACTGAATTAAATGTGTAATCAATTTAGTTGGTCTGATTGCGACTAATTGCTTTAACTGTCTGACTAAAGTTGACTGTATTAGTAGCGTAGTCAACTATGAGAGCATCTTTTTACAGAAAACTATATATAGACGCAATTCTGTATTCTACAAAGACTTTTGGTAATTCTAACATTTTCATTTTATTGTTTCAGATCTTGATCTCTGTGAAAAGCTCCAAGAAATCATCAAGAAGACCGTGGAGGTATTTCTTTGATAGTTGCTTGAAGAGCAAGGTTGTCGTGCTAAAAGAAAGACTTGATCATACTGCATATTGAGGTGTTCTGGAAATGTGATCATCTACTTCTCTCAATCTTGTGAAAATTGTGACTGCCCTGTTGTGATTACAGGAAGAGGATGTGCTGCGTTCTGGGAACTTTGAGGATTGTTCAAAGTTGACAAAGACTGCAGGAGAGGGGATATCTTGGTGTTGTTCTTTGGGTGTGGTATGCCTATATTTTGGTTAGAGGGTTAGAGAGGTGTTTTATATTTTGAAGTGAAGGTCTCTGTAGAAACCTTGTTGTAAAAACCTTGACCATTATAGTGCATTTGCTTCCGGGTACAGGAAGGACACTGGATGTAGGCAGTTTGGCCGAACCAGTATAAAAAATGTGTTTGAATTTTCTATCCCTGAACTCTTTAATTTCAAGTTGACTTTATTTTCAGTATAATCAACTATTTTTCGCTGCACTTGATTTATCATTTTCATTGAGATTCAAGAAACTTTTGAAAGTTTTATACTTTGCGAAAAAAGATTTTGAAAAGACTCCGATTTTTTATTTTCACCAATTCACCTCCCCCCCCCCCCCCCCTCTTGGTGTTGAAACTAAACCATTCTATTTTCAATATAAACAAATATTTCTTACTTGATTTATGACTTATAAAATTTATTTGTAAATTATTTCTAGGAATAGCTAATCTCAACTTAAAAGTTAAAAATCAAGTATTTGTAACACCAAATCACTCTTAATTTACAAATTACTAATGGAATTTAAGTCTAATTCAACTTTACAAAACTGACTTGTAAGATGAGATTTATACCTATTTATATATTGTAAACTTGTCTTATATCTAATAGATATAAGATCTTTAACATATCTCCTCATGACAAGACATATATATATCTCAAGTATAAGACTAAACATTACTATTGGTCTGATAGCAAGTAACATGATAGTTAGGCCTGACAAACAACAAATATTGTTATGATTGACTCCAAATATATCATCTTGAGAAATGAACTTTAAGACTAACTTAATCTTATAAAACTAAGTTATAAAATAATGTTTGCATTCACTTATATATTCAAAATTTGGCTTCTCCCTAGTTAATATAAGATTGTTAACACTAACTTTATTAAGAAAAGAATAAGAATTCAAGTTAAATGTTTTCATTAAACTTATTCTACACACAAAGTATATAAACAAATATTGTACTCACTTTGTTCTTATCCTCAAGAAGTCCTTTATGTATATATAACAATGAAAGTTATAATTATTATGCTATTGTTTGTTCCTTTTGACATTGTAGGCTTGTATAGTACTTCTCCATGCCAAGTCCAAACTGTATAACTCCTCATTATACCATAAATGAATAGATGATCACACATGTTATCCAAGTCTTGACATATTTGATTAAGACAACGAACACAAGGACAAAGAGTTGCTGGTTCTAGTATGGCACTGAAGGGCTTGTAGTGACGTTGAGCGCTGCGAAGACAATGAGTTCTCTGTGTTATGGGTGTTGAGGGGGAACTCTGGGTTGCTGAGCATTGCGCTTTGTATTTTTTGGGTGTTGAGCAATAAGGAGTGGCGCTAAACGCCACTTCTTTGCTGCATGTTTGAATATATGTTCCTCTTAATTCGCTGGGCGAGAGGTTAGGCTCGTTGAGTGAGCTTGTTTGCGTGAGCATTAGAGTTGAACACTCCTTAGTTCAAATGATATTTCATGTTTTTAGTGTTATTTTGATTTTAGATTTGTTTGAATTAAGTTAGTTTGAATTATATGTTTATGTTTAATGGATAATAAATATGGATATGATTATAAGTGGTATGTTATAATATTGTGAGTGTGGATGATATATGGCATAATAAGAATTTCAAGGAAAAGTTCTTAAGTTGATTATGTATAATGTATTTATAGGCATAGTAGCTTTGTATTAAGGGTTATCTTGACACTCTTAATATCTTATGATCTCAAGTAGAGAAGGATGATTATGTCGTGAAGAGTAGTAAGAGGTCCTTAGCCTAGTGGTTGTTTCTTGGCTATAGATGTTTAAGGGATTAACCTCAGTTTGGGTAGTATGTGTTGGTGGGTTATTTCACCATCACCGGGTGCAAGACCCCTAGAGTTCAATATCAATACATGTATTCGGATAGTAAAGTTCAAAGAGAAAAATTGTATATCTTAGGATCGATTGATTAACTTATGTTATATGTCTACTTCTATAAACGTGATATATGATTGTTTTAAGTATATTAACTTACTCTTTCTTTTTTGTTTGTCTGTTTTTGTGTTTTTTTATTTGTAATTATCACATTAATGGTGTGAGCAGATGAAAATGTTTTCGTTGATATCCAGTGTAGGACGAGAATGATGTTGAAATTTAGAATTAGATTGTCTTACTAAATTTTGTAAAGCATTAGTAGGCTTTTGATTTTGTGTAATAATACTTTTAGAAATATAGAATCTTTGTATGAATATATTCAATTATTGTTATAGTTTTTAAGATATAACTCTAATAAGCTTTTGTATGTATTCTTTTTGAAAATTTTTTCTTTCATTCATTTGTGGGTGATAACTCTTTTGTATGTTATTACAATGGAATATAAATGAAAAAATTTATCGAATAAAATTAACTTTAAAAGAATAAAAAATATTCTATATCGGTTTTACTTTTGGTTACTTGTTTTATACGTCCAAATATGGAACTTTAAATCCAAGAAAAAATAGTAGCAATTTTTTTTTTTTGTACTTTTTGTTTGAAGTGGATGGTATTGTCATAATAAATAAAGTACATTTTTTAATTTTGTAATCTAAACAATTAATATATGTTAATATCTCATATATAAACCGTGTTCAATCCATATATAATTTCTAATACTTTCTTTTTTAGAACACAGACATAGTTAGTATTATTGGTAACTAAATTTCATAGTTTTATCATTCACAATATGCGTGTGGAGGAAGAAAAACTTGTCATTCTATATCTTGTGATGCATGAAGAACAAATTCTAATAATTATGCATTAAGTTATATATTAAAAATATGTTTAATTTAAATATATTATTTTAATCAAAAAATTATCAATGAAGATCATGTTACTTTTTGGAAAGAAAATATGGAAAATCCGTGTTAAAATAAATTTTGAAAATGAAAAATAAAAATCGTTTCAAACTAGCCATATTTTAAGACTGATATAGACTTTGCAAAGACCCAAAGTGAACTAAATGTAGATGGGAGTGCAGTTACAAGTCTTGAACAGGTTGTGTTTGGCGGAGGCAGCTTCTTCTTACATCCCATCAAATCTCTTCTTACACCCCATCAAACTTCGGGAAATTTTTATCCAGGATAGGATTCTGATGAGTTTCTTTAGGAAAAAGTTTTACGGAATTGATTTAATGTATTCTAGAAAATAAAATCCGGAATGGGGTGCAAGAAGAAATGTGATGGAGTGTAGAAAAAAAAAGCTGCCTTTGGTTGATTGTTAAGAGACCAATTGGAGCCTTTTTAAATATAATTTTTGGCAGTGTATCCTTTCAAATATAATACATGCCAAAGTTCATTTATGTTTCAATTTTTGAAATTTTTAAATTGTCAATATATTTTTAATTTCTTCCCTATTTTAAAAAATTAACTTTATTTTTTTTTCTTTCCCTTTTTACCAGCAAAAGTATGAGTTATTTTCCCCAACTAAAGCTGTGATGTAAATATCCTCTGGCGTGAAAATTGTATAAGATATCAAATGCAATTGAACATTCTTTACACATACTAAAAAGAAGTAACATGTTTGAAGAAAACAAAATCATTGTTAATGCTGATTCGTTTACCAATAATCTTTACAAGAGCATTCGCCTTGCTTAAAGTGATGAAACCTGTTTCTGTCCCTGATAATAATTTCCCTGTTAAAAATTTTGGATATCATCTTTGCTACATTATGGCAATCCCAGCAAATCCTCAGGTTCATAACAACCCTAATGGGAACATCCTTCAAACTAATTAACCCAAAAGCAATGGCTATCTTCTCGCTATGTTTACTCAAAGCATCCTCCTTCTCCTCTTCTTCTATATCAAAAAGCACAGGGTTAGTGTCAGCCACATATCCTGCTACGCTTAAACACCTAGAGATTTCTTCTAGTTTCAATTCAATCTCACCATATCTTGGGTGAGACTTGTCCCCAACAATGAACTCATGAACTTCACCATCAGCTTCTATGACACTACAACCAGGGAGCTTCCTCACACCCTTAGCCTTCATGGTCTGCCTCAAACTACTCACCCTTTCCCAATTCTTATACTCAGCATATATATTTGACAAAAGGACATAAGCACTATCGTTTTTGTCTTCTAGTTCCACTATCTTTTTCAGTGCAACCTCACCCAGTTCCTTGTTTTTACACACTCTACAAGCATGAAGCAAAGCACTCCATGCACCAACATGAGGCTTCATTGGCATGCAATTGATGAAGTTCAAAGCTTCCTCTACACGCCCTGCTCTACCATAGATATCAACCATCAGGCCATAATGCTCAAGCTGGGGGTCAATTCCATAAACACTCCTCATTGCGTCAAAATGCTTTCGACCTTCCTCCACCAATCCAACCACACTGCACCCTTTCAAGACAGAAATGAAGGTGACTCCATTCGGCTGAACTCCCTCTCGTTTCATAGTATAAAAAAGATCTAAACTCTCCTCACCAAGACCATTCATGGCCAACCCACCTATTGCACTACTCCAAGTGTAAACATTCCTCTCCTTCATTCCCCAAAAAACCTCCATTGCCTTATCAATGTTCCCACATTTTGCATACATGTCAAGTAGTGCAGTTCCCAGTGTCACTGTCATCCCAACCTTATACCTCTCCACATATGCATGCACCCATCTCCCCTGATCCAATGCACCCAATTGGGTACACGCAAACAAAACCAAAACCATAGACACCTCATTAAGTTTCACACCCTCCAATTGCATCAAACGAAACATATCCAAAGCCTCTATGGGCTTTCCACTCTGCGCATACCCCGCAATCATCGCGTTCCACGCAACATAATCTCTCTCAGGCATTTCATCAAACAACTTTCTCGCAAAGTCTACGTCACCACACTTGGCACAAGCATGCAACATGGCGGTTTGAGAAACCAAGTCCGGCTCAGCAACCCCTTCAAACACACCGTAACACGAACTGAGGCAACCCAGTTCAGCATACATGAAAACCAAGCCGGTTTGCACATGTGGGTCGTGCTCAAAGCCGTACTTTATGAGTGCAGCATGAACACACAAGCCAGTGAAGTGCAGGTGGAGTTGGGCACAGGTGCGGAGCAGGAAGGTGAAGGTGTAGTTGTCAGGGGAGAGGGTATTAGAGTGAAGAATGTAGGTGTAAAAGTGGAAGCTTTTGGAGGGAGTGGAGCTTTTGGAGTAGGCTCTGATCATGGAGTTGAGAGTGAAGAGTGTGGGGTTGGATTGTTGGGAATGGAGAATCTTGTTGGCATATTGAAGAAGATTGGTTGTGTTATGAAGGGCTATGGTGGCAACAAATTGGCCATGGAAATGGGGTTTGTTGAGGGTACCCTTAACCACCAACTGACCATGTATTTGCTTCACCTCTTTCAATGTCGTGCATGAAATTAGCAGTGAAATCGTAGGGTGCTTTGCGATCCTTTTCAAACACTTCATCTTGCCTTCTGCAAAATGCTCACACTCCAATAATCTCAATATTGCTCTTATTTTATTAATGGATACGTCATTTAATTAAATCACTATTTTTATTCTACCAGTGATGATTATATATTTATATTTTGATAATATTATTTTGTTTCCAAAACTATTTGTCAAATTCACAACGAGTACATTTATTTAATTTTTCTTACATGCTACAACTATATAGAAAATACATATTAAATCTTTCAACCATCATCTTAAAGATTTTGATGTTCGATGTTGATATTTTGATTTTATTTCTTTAAAATGTCTAATATCTAATGAGAAACATTATTTCGAAAAAAAAATAACACACTACTTAATACTTGGATAATTTTTATATTATTGAATGCATTATGTATTATCAAAATAAAACTATAAATAAGATTAAGAATATCAATTAATTCTATTCAATAAAGAATATACTCCTTTTTTTTTATTTCACAAAAATAATTGTTCGTTCACTCTAATTAATTTTAAATATCCATGATATTTTCATAAGTAAAGTTAACGGATGATTTTATCACTTCTGTCAACTCTTGTTATATCGATTGCAAATAAAGAATCCAAAAAACATTGTGAGTGAAAATATAACTATTAAAAAGCAATATTCATGTAAGGATATATTGAAGATAGCATTAACAAAGAGATGGTATGATGCGTTGGAGAGGAGAGGTTTGATTGAGGCAAATTATACTAGTGTCAACAAAATTGAAACTTTTTTAAAAGGTATGACCAACTTGACACACTGCAGCGAAACTAAGGATAATTAAACCTTATTTTTATTATTTGGAAATGTTCATATTACAACTACAATACACCTAAATGCTCAACAAAAAAAGTAAGAAGAGATCACCTATGATGAATACTAAGGATTTGAAACACAAATAAATAAATAAATCAATTGTATCACATATAGCATCAAGGTAATTTGTCACACTTATGCTTTTTAGAATGCTTGTGTTAAATAGTTAGACAAAATATTAAGATCTCACTTATTAGAAACAACATTTCTAGGCCAACATCAACTTTTTATATCAAGGTGGTTGTTTATTGTTGGTTGCAAAACCAACGACAAGTACATTGATCATAGTGTACCAAGTAATATGTATTTATATAATTCTCTTCCAAGGAACTTGTACAACACTTGACAACTCTTAAACTCAATAACTCAATTAGACCACAAAGTTCACAAAAAACATAAGAAACTCTTTTTGGTATTTTCATCAAATAATTAGTATGCAAGAAAATGTAAAATAGATTAGTTTTACAATTTGTTAATACTAGAGTTCATCCATTTCATTATCATGCATTAATAATTGTCTCATTTCATATTCTTGTAAAAATCAACTCACAATTATACTAAAATCCTATCCCTAGTGACTTTGAACATATAATAACTCATCAAGTTCCAATTCCTTAAATCCTTAACAAGCAACCACGCATTAAGCTCAAGAGTCTTAGTATTACTAATGAATCATGTACTATCCCTAGATACAAGCTTCATTAGGTGTTCAATTTTAGTTCTAGGTTTAAGTCATATATCCTAATACATCCCCCAAATCAACTCATGGGTAATCAAGCCACAACAAGCATTACGAATGAAAATTGAATGCTAAAATGAATTGGAAAAACATATATTATTAACAGCATAAAATTACATAACAATTCATGTCTTACAACTAATCTCAACAAATAAGAATAACCCTCCATAATAGAGAACTTAGGGTTCTAAAAATTGAAGAGGTAAGGCAGAAATTGAAACCAAAAAGAGATGCACGGCCTTTTCCAAGATCTTTGTAGTTGCTCCATGCTCCAATCACGCCTTCCCTTCACATCAATACCTCTAATTTGTGACCCATCTTCCTTCTCAATCCAAAAGTGGTAAAATCATCACTAATGAAGCTTGAAACCCAAGGAGGAGAAGGAAGAGCTTCCCAACACCCTAAATAGTCTCCAAGAGTCTTTTCTAGTCGCTCTAGGTTAAGAATGATGTGTGAAAGGAAGATAATTTTTGAAGACTTGCCAAATGAGCTTCAAAACTCGCCCAATGAGCTTAAAAACTCACCTAGCGAGCTGGTCTACTCGTCCAATGAGTGAATAGTGTCACCCAATGAGTGATAGTGTCGAGTGAATAGTGAATAATGAATAGTAAATAGTGAACAATGTTGTATTAATAATGCCATCAAAATAATTTTGTTTGCTCATTATGTTTGCAACACTGAGTGCGACTTTTGTGGCACCTAGTGTGAGTATTCGCTTAAAATCCATATTTTATTGTCCAATCATCCTTTCTTGAGTTCTGGTTTGTTTTCCTCTAACATAATTGCTTCCTACTAACTTATTTCACAACAAAAATTCGAAAGGTATCTGGCCTATTTGTTGATGAGAGGTCTTAGAGGACACATGTAAGGCAACTATTTTACAAACTTTAAACTTGTACTATTTTTGTTCCTTTTAAACTTCCTCCTTTTTTACTGGCACATTGCATATTATTTAACTGGAAGAATTTTATACTAGACTCTTACAGGTCAGATCAGAGGTGGAATCATGTCCTGATGATGCATCACAAGCAAATCCTAATGACGACGATATCATTAGGACGTAGTGTTTGATTAACGTCGTCGGTGGAAAAAAAAAACTAGTAAAAAAACTGTTGAGATTGTTGGTAAGGGAAGCATTGGTTTAGCTAAACCTTAATCTCACAGTGTTTCTGGTTTTTTATGATGACAACAAATTATTAATAACACATGTATTGATATGTGTTACATGTTCAAATCTTTATTGTGTATATATTCTTGAAGAACATGTTTGTGTTGATTTTGTATATGTATTCATATTCACTGCTTTTTTACATGAGATATCATCTGTGATTGCATTACATATGCTTCAGAAAAGAAAACCACATGCACTTGGTTGAACTTACATTATGTGGCAAAACTACAAGTTTTAAGTCGACTTCATTATGAAGTAAGTTGATTAAAAGTCGTGAATTTGCACAGATTTTCAAAAACAATGTTGTGAGTAATTTTGCAAAGAAAATATTTTCAAAACTGCATTGAAATGTTAAAGTCGACTATATGCGCAAGCAACTCGACTTAGTTAGTTATGTTTTGAATTTATGTTAGTGCTTGTGAATTGTAACGACTATATTTTGATTATGTTTTCAAGCATTTATTGCAAGTCAACTGAATTAATTGTGTAATCAATTTGGTTGTTTGACTGCTACTAATTGTTATAATTGTCATAACTGTCTGGTTATAGTCGATTGTATTAGTAGCAAAGTCGAGTACAAGAGCGTCTGTTTCATAGAAAACTATAAATAGACGTGATTCTGTAATTCACAGAGACTTTGGTTGTTCTGACATTTTCATTCTATTGTTTCAGATTTGATACTTTGTGAAACGCTCAAAGAACTCATCAAGAAGACCGTGGAGATCTGTCTTAGATAGTAGCTTGACGAGCAAGGCTGTGTTGATAGAAAAGTTTGATCATACTGCACATTAAGGTGTATTGGAAACATGGTTGACAAAGACTACAGGAGAGTGGATATCTTGTTGTTGTTCTTTGGGTGTTGTATGCCTATATTTTGGTTAGAGGGTTATAGAGGTATTTTATATTTTGACGTGGAGGTCTCTATAGAAACTTTGTTATAAAAACCTTGACCATTATAGTGCATTTGCTTCCGGGTACAAGAAGGACACTAGATGTAGGCAGTTTGGCCAAACTAGTATAAAAACTGTGTTTGAATTTTTCTATCCCTGAACTCTTTACTTTAAGTCGACTTTACTTTCTGCATAGTCAACTTTATTTTCACTGCACTGATTTATCTTTTTCCTTGAGATTCAAGAAACTTTTGAAAGTTTTATACTTTGCGAAAAAGATTTGAAAAAGTTTCTGATTTTTTACTTACACCAATTCACCCCTCTCTTGGTATTGAAACTAAGTCATTCTTTTAGCAACAAAAACTTAATTTAAACTCGCGTAATAGGCTTAACTAAAGCCTATCAAAATCGGGTGGCATTTTTGTAGTTTAGTCGAACTTATACGCCTCGGTTCAAGGGGAACCGAAGCATATAAGCTATATTACCTCGGCTAAAATGAAAATCGATGCGTAATACTCTACAATTGTACCTATCCTTTGCACAATAGACTTTTCAGCTTTTCAAACCTGACCTACTGCTTCGATTTGTCAGAGAACTGAGGCAGTAATAATAAAGAAATGGAAAATGAAGGGTTAACCAAGTCATATATTATTTGAAGATAAACCAAGATGAATCCAGAAAGATCCAACGTTTCACACCATATAAACCCTTGCATACACATAATTTGCATAAGCGTGAAAACTACGAGACAACAAAAATAAGTATATTTTTGCTCTTTTCATGGCAGATCCCACCCCTTTCCTCTGTCAACCTAATCCATCCTCTGACACACAAGAACAACCACCATCACCTCCATCCATTCCTGGGATCCACCGTCGAAATCTGCATAGGCGAATTCAACTGGTCTTAGTTCCTTCAATCAGTACTTGTCTTCATCGCCTGACTCTTCAAGGCCCAACAGACCTTCATCACCATCTTCACCGACGCCCAGCCCTCGTGGCACTACACTAGCACTGACAATGGCTGTGTCGCCACCGCCACAGTCTATGACCTTCCCAGGGAGTGGTGGGCGTGGGACGAGCATGCACATGCTTCCATTGTCTAAGAGTGGGGTCTGGAGTGCGTGAACTTCGTAATCTCAGGGCTTCCCACTTCGAGCTTCTTCCTTTGATTCTTCCAAGAAGCTATAAAAAAAACCTCCTACACCGCCTCTTCTTCCTCTGATTCTTCCTCTTCCAACTCCAACCCCCACATAATCAAAGGCCCCTAAAGCGCCGAGGAGGATCGGATCCTCACCCGCCTCGTCAACCAGGCCCCGCAACTGGTCCCTCATCAGCCACTACATTAAGGGCAAGTCTGCCAAGTCCTGCCGCCTACGCTGGTGCAACGAGCTCAGCCCCACCGTCCAACACCGCCCTTCTCTCCCCAAGACGATGAGACCATCATCGCTGCCCACGCCCAATACGGGAACAGATGGAGCCACTTCTACTCCTTCTTGCTCCTTCAAGGATGACTTGGTCTCTCTAGCGCCGTCGTGGCCGAGGACATCGTACTGGATCACTGGTTCTCTCTCGAGAGTGTGTTGGCGGGGTTTTGGGATATGATGAGAGATGTGACTGTGGTCGAGGACACCATACTTTCATTAAATGAATCATAACTTTTTTTGTCTCTTTCTCTTTGGAATATATTTCTGAGAGCTATTTGATTTTAGGAACCAGGGAATTAAATTTAAACTATTGTGGCTTCAGAGAACCTAACATACTGCCTCGGTTCATAAGGAACCGAGGCGAAAAGTCATTAAAAAAAAACAAAAAAGAAAAAAAACTCTACTGCTTTGGTTATGTTTGAACCGAGGCAAAAAGGGGTAGACTTTTTACCTCGCCTATATATACCTTGGTTCAGGAACCGTTGCCTATGGACAAAAACAACCGCTGTCATTTCCCCTATGGGAAAGAACGACTATATGGGGCAGGATAACTTACTGCTAATTACAATGTTGGAAGAAGTATATTGAAGCACTAACCATCTGCATCCAGAACTTCTGACGAGAGTGTTATGTTAGAATTTATGATTATCAGATACTAATTGATGAGCAATAAACCAGTTCCCAAATAGTAAAGTGGAAGCGTACCTGAAGACATTGGGAATAATTAATGAACCTGAGTTAGTCTCTTATCAATCTGCAATAGTCGTCTATGGTCTTCCCTCTGTAGAGCACCTTTAGTTCCTTCTAGATTTTCTCTTCTGATGGGGATAAAGAGAAAGAAACAAGAATTAATTATTGTGCTCACAGATGGGGACCATGACCCCTTAAATAACCTCTAACGGTTAATATTCTTTAGTTTCAATAATTACAATTTGACCCCTTCAACAAATTATAATTATTGTTGGTCTCTACACAATACCTTTCATGACAAATATACCCTTAGCCATTTTATCTTAATTAGATCACTTTATAAAATTGGCAAATAAAATATAATGGTCCTAACACATTTAATATTTACTTTTATATATATATATATATATATATATATATATATATATATATATATAAATGACCCAAATTGCTAACATGTTGTGCACCTCAAACAACAACTACAAGCTTGTAACCAGGCTTATGATGCACTTCTTAAAAGATTTGAGAATCTGAAAAATCTGGTCATGACATTGTTGTCTCAACAAGGACAAACTCAATTCACCCATCATTTTCACAACAACAACGCCCTCCAATCAAGCCCACCCTAGTACAACCATCTCCCTTGTAATAGTCACCTCCCCAACAACAATCTCAATATCATAAAGAAGAAGAACATGATTCAGATGACTATAATGATTATTAGGACTTTTTATAGTAGTTTTACAAACATTTATGCAAACTTTAAGATTTATTTGGTTTTCCTTTTGCTTGAATATCACAATAGCTATGATATTTAATGATATGGATTTTATTGATGATTGATGATTGCATTGTCTAAATTGCCACATTTGTTTGCATTTTCTGCATTGATACATCTATTTGTATTGATGGTATTATTGGCAGGTTTATTATGGTGGATAGGGAATGTTGCTCATTGCACATGATCTGTTTCAAACATTATCGACGGACTTACCGACAGATCTCATTCTGTCAGTAATGTAACCTGTATACATGACATTATTGACGGATCTTGTGTAACATCCCAATAATTATAGTATTGAACTATATATAGTTATTACTTCCTTGATATGATAGACCAGTCATAGAAACGAGGAATAAAAGTTTTCCTTAATTTTATACAAACCATCACTCAAATTTTAAACTTAATACAATCCAAACTTAAAACGATTAAAAACAAGCATCTCGTCCATATAAGATAAATACTAGTAGATCCTCCATCTAACTCCTGTTCCACCGGTATCTCATCACCTTCTGCTCACACCCACCTGATGATCATCGCCGAGAGAAGATACACAACACAACAATAACAACCAAACAACAGATAAAGCAAGGGTAATGTAATGCAACAAAATAACATATATATTTAAATTAATAATATATTTTTTTTAACTTATAAGTCAAATCACTTAATAATATAATAAACATACCAAAATCATCATAAACTCAACTCATTCAAATAATCATATAAATATCAAACTCTTAGCAGGTTCTACACATGCAGTGGTACTTTACTCAGATAAATCATATCCTACTTTGTCCCCCAAAAGTGGATCTTTGGATATGGATGTACCTACTTACTAGCTCAATTATCTTATCCTACTTTGTCCCTCAAATTGGATCTTCGGATATAAATACAAACACTAAAGCTACATCCTTCCTACTCTGTCATGGATCTTCGGTAAGGATTTCCCACTCTCCCCTAAAATCTTACTATGTTCAAATGCATAATTTCACACCCAAAATACATTCAACACAAATTTCATATCCATTGAATATTTTACAAAATAAAATCAACAGAATATAATCTGTTTAATAAGAATTTTGTTAAAACACATCGAGTAGACTTCCAGGAAAGAGAGGTGTGTCACAATAGACAACTTAAGTACCAGGTCTTTCCTAGCCAAAGTGTTCCTCAACTTGTTATTAACAAATTTCTTACTCACAGATTCAAAACAACAACATATAATATTAATTCAAAAATTCAAATAGTTATACAACAGTACATAGGTTTTTCCTTAATAGTAATTGCACATAATTTCAAGACATGAATAGTTATGCAAAAATATTTTATCACAATATAAAAGCTTAGAAAGGTCAACTTCCCTTATCTCTATTCCAGACTATCCCTTGCTCAGAATTTGTTCTCCCGAAGACCCTCTAGAACCTCTACCCTTCTTGCAACTAAAAATTTCTTCCTAACTCTTCCTTCTCTATTTTTCAAGATTTCTTACTTGATCCTTCCTCTCTTTGTGCAGAATAACCTCCCCTCCTATGGCTATTTATAGTCCAAAAATTTTACTATTTAATTTTTTTAATATTATTTATATTTTTAATATTTTAATCACAACTTGCAAAACCACTTGCAAATCTTATCCTTCTTTAATCATTGCAACGTGGGAATTCTTATCCCTTCATGATTTTATTTTTTATTTTTTACTTTTTATTTATTTTTTCAAAACTTTCTAAAATAGATTCTCAAATTTTTAACATCTCCTTCTGAAATTACTATAATTTTCTACCATAAATTTTTAATTTTTTTTAATCATAGTTTTCTATTCAATTATGTTTTCCATACATTAAAATTATTACTAATGATAATAATACTAACAAAATTTAATACTATTCATTAAAATAGACATTTTTCATGGGTTTTACATCTTGACCGTTAGTAATTATTGAACGGTAAAGGTCGTCGGTAATGTTACATGTTTTCACCCTTCGTTATTGATAGATCATAGCTTTCAGTAATTACCGATGATAAAGGTCATCGATAATGTAACATGTTTTCTCTCTTCATTACTGATGATGACCTCGATAATTACCAAGGACCATGATTCATCAGTAATTATTAAAGTCAAATGCTCGTCGACAATTACCAAAAAATAAATCGTTAATAATTATTGAAGGTCGTAATCTGTTGGTAATTTTTTTCAACAAAGCTTTTATCAACAAATTTTTGTCCATCAATAATTCTTAAAAAAATTAATATTACCGATGGATTTTAGTACTTATCCATGGATTTCTTTTGTCTATAAAACAATTTTTGTAGTAAATGTAGTTAGATTGTTAAGAGAAATGACTGATTACAAAAGAATATTAAGAGAATGTAAGCTATTTAAAAATCTTTTTGAATCAATATATTAATATATATTTTTTAAATAACTAGTTTTATATTTACTTTAAATCATTTCTTAATCTAAATAGCATTTCAAAGGTGGTTAAGACTTTGCAGGAAATACAACTAGCTTCAAAGAGCAACTCATCATGTGGCAGGCAAGCCAAAATCATACCTCATGTTTTCAGAAAACTTGAAATAGTGAGTAAATTTTTCTTAACTTTCTTTCTTAGGGTGATAATATTTATTTATATATATACATAGAAAATTTAAAGCACAATACATATTTTGGGGTTAATAATGGCATAACCAGTACCCCTCCTTGCCATATAACTGGATTAGGTAAATCAATATTTAGCTTAAGCACAAACAGATTTTTTTTATATATATATTTTTTGGTTTCTTGTAATGACCAGATGAAACATGTATGACCTAAACGACTAAACCAATCCTAATAATTTAGCATAAAAAGCTTCTAAAATAGAGATGTGGACTAGTTTCCTATTAATAAATGGTAGAAGTTTTCCATCCTAGCTAGATTTTTTGTAACATACAATAGGTAGTAAAATTCATTAAAATAAACCAATGAACAGATATTGAGAAAGATTGTTTGAAATTAACCAGTAGTCTTTGAAAACTCTATCATCCATGACTCGAGCAGATTTCAATGGACCACAGATTGAAAAACGTAGATTTTTACGTTTCTGAATTATGGTTAACTCTGAAAGAATGAATTTAGTAGGTCATTTTCATTTGTATAAAAAAGTACGAAAGTCTTAAAATCAGCATGAACTTAGCAGTCCTGAAATCCACAGATTGATAAATGGTTTTGGTTTGTTCTTGCATGTGCGGCACACTTTATTCTGCTTTAACAAAAACTAGCAGACAGAACCAAGTGAACAATATACTTGAAATGATCCTTGCATTCATGTGTCTTGTCTGTTCATTTAACAATGACAGGTCCATGAATGTGTTTATTAATTATAATTCAACTTCCTTGATGTCTGCATCAAATTCATGTCTGCATTTTCTTCATATATTGAAACCAATGAAACAGAACATTTGCAAATATATGCTATTTACGAGTACGCCAACTCTAACGCCATGCAATATCTTAGGAATCTGTCGTAACCACAAATAAACTGAGTCGTACCATGCATAAAGACAAACACCCCAACTGTGATTATTCGCCAGAAAAAGAAAGAATTAAAGCACTTCTCCACCTTTTTCTGCTACATTTTTAATTATTTATTCTTGACATTTCTCTTTCACCGCTAATTTTCTCTGTAAAGGGGAAAAAGGAGGATCCATACTGTAAAGGAAAGGATCAACAAAACTCAACCACACATACAACACAAGAGATTTCACCTCTTGGAATTACTTCTTAGTGTATATTATATATATATATATCTGACATTAAGAATCTGTGCTGTTACCAGCCCCAATAATACGTCATTATCCTATACCTAATTTATGAAAATCGTAATACATCTATTCATGTCAAAGGAATCTAATTCGTTAAGAATTCTTCAAAGCGATCGAATTTCCTACGTGTTTGCATTATATTGGGTATTAGGACTTGCTCTCACAAACTCTTATATTTTTCTTAATTAATATCATAGATATGTGTAACTATTATAAATTGTTTTTGCAATTTGAAATGCAATATACAATAATGCTACCATTACCCACAACATAATTGTTGTTTCCCGAGTTTATAACAGCATTAGAGATGTTTATTCGTTATATTGCTTTCGTTTTCAAAATATATGTACATCCTCCGGTCCTCTTTTAATAATTTACTTTCATTTATCTTCTTTGTATTAAATAAGAAAGCACAATTAATCTTAAGAATATCAAATTTATACATTTTTTTTATATAAGTATGAGATGTCTAAGAAGTTTTAAGACTAACCACAATTATTGCTATACCATTTGGATAAACTTGTTAAATACTTCATTTATTATACAAAATACTTGGATAAAGTTTTCAACTATTTTATTTTTCTAAAATATAAGTATTTTAATGTTATATATAAGTAACTAATAAATATTCAATTACCATAAATCTAGACAAAATATCCTAAACTTTTAGCTAACTTGGACAAGTCTAGTCGAGTTTATCTTGAGTTTAGTTAAATTAGCTCAATCTCATATTGAATCAAATAAAACTCATATTTAGTCGAGCCATGTTGAACTTACTTTGGTTGAGTCATGTCGGACCTATCTCGAGTCAGGTTAAGTTAAATTCACATTTAGTTGAGTCGAGTAAAATCAACCTTTGATTGAGTCGTGTTGGACCTACATTAGACTGGTTTGAGTTAGGTTAATGTTCGAGGAAGCTAAGTAGGACTCACAACAAGTCAATTTTAGGACATGTCATCACTACAAAAAAAATGATATTACTAATGGCTAATCCGTCGTAATCCTTAAAATTCATCAGTAAATCAAAATTACCAACAGTTTACCGTTGGCAAAAAATTTATCGGTAAAATTCTCATCGATAAATTTTACCGACAGAATAGAAATTGTCAATAAAATCCATTAGTAATTCTTGACAAAAAATTCCATCGATAAACATTGCGATCTGGTTCATCTTCTTCTTCCTCCTCCCACTTCCTCTTCCTTTATTTTTTCAATTTCATATTCATTTTCTCATCAACCCAACACTTATAGTCTTAATCAACACAAATGCATAATAGAACCAAATCATGTTTTTATCTTCATTTTCATATTCAATTATTACTTTCTTCTAATTACTACACATTCAATACCTACACATAATAAATCACTACATAAACACAAAAAAGAAAACTTTTAAATAATATTGACAAACTGAGAGGTGTGACAGTGAGTCACAATGGTGATGAAGTGGTGTGGCAATGAGTGTCTCAGTATGGCAATGGAGGAGAAGAAAGAAAAGGACGAAACCCTCATGCAAGAAAGTAGAATTACAATGCTAACACCAATGATATTAGTCAGTGTGACTGTTAGGCACACCTACGATGGGCGTGTGGGCACCAACGTTTCGACACCTGAGTTAGTGATGGTATTATACACCTGAAGAAGGAAGCACCTACACACCTTAAGAAGGAAACAGCGACACCTACAAAGCCATTTGGTTAGGAAATTTGCCTCTCATTTTATCGACAGATTTACCGACAGATCAATCTATCAGCAATAAGCATTTTAAATCATCGACTAATGTTATAGATGGATTATAAATTTATAATTACCGACAAATTTTAAAATTTGTAATTGTTAATGAATTTTACCATCAAATTTTAAAAATGTAATTATTAATGGATTTTACCAAAAAAAAAATTTGTTGGTGAATGAAATATGTGTTATCGATGAATTTATTTCTGTCGATAAAATTTTTCGATAATTTCAGAAATTTTTGTAGTGTATGCTAATCTGGATAGAAATGGTTGGCTAAGTTTAAACCCAAGTTAGAAATATCAGGCCTCCTCAAAGTCAAGTTGGGTTGGGTTGGTTTGATCCACTTGAACTACTTAAGTTGGGTCTAACTTTTCTGTCAAGTTGCATAGAGTAAAATTTAAGTAAGAACCAATTTATAATTAATGTAATTTTTTTGATATCAACATGTAATTTGAAATATTTTAAAAATTTTAAAGACTCATTTTATTGTAAAAAATATTTAAGAGTTAATTAAAGTTTTATAGTAGGATTAAACCCCTTTTTTATCCTTATCATAATCCACTTTACAAGATGACTTTGGGAACTATAGCTTTTTCAATCAATCATTTGGTGGGCAATAGAAGAACTTTTTTATGAGTGGTTGAAGTTGGCCTATAGGTCATGGCCAAACTAACACGTCTAGATACAATTATCTATCTTATTATGTGTATCATTATATTATAAGATAGCTTATAAATATTAATGTTGGCCAAATGAAAATGTTATTAGAACCGACTCTATCACAATGTAAGATATTAACTTTAAACAAAAATGAAAAACAAAATAATTTTTAAATGATTTAGTTGTTGATAGAGTCCACTTAGTCAACTCTAGGCCTACGTTAACTATCTTTAATGTATAAACATTTGTGTTAATGTTGGATTTTTGCTAGTTTGTCAACCCTAATAGAGTCCACTTAATATTGATGGTTGATAGAGTTTGTTAATCTAAAGAAATGATAACTATTTTTAACTTTTCTTTCCATAAGTAAAACTTTTTATGCCGGGATTGAGACTAATGTTGGATAATCCTACACTAATTTAAAAAAATATTAAAAATTATATTAATATAATCTAATTAATGTTAATATAGTAATTGTAAATATTTACAATTATTTAAGTTAGAGTCAACTAAACTTACACTAATTTTATTTATCTTATTATTTTTAAGCTAGCATTGATTGGATCAACACTAATATAACATATTTTTAATATGACTTAATTATGTTTTAAATCTCTGATAAATTTAAAACTTCCAATTGGATCCATATTAAACTTTTATGATAAATAAGTACTCAAAAAATTTATATTTTTCTCAACTAGTTAACTTTTTTTTTTTTAAAAATAGATTATGTGATTGTTAAGTGGCTTACATGGTTCTTTTTACATATTAATTATTGTCACATATTATTGTGTTATTTTAAAATTATAATTTATAACTTATGAGTTTATAATTTTATAATTTATAATTTATGAGTTTATAATTTTATAATTTATAATTTAATAATTCATGGTTTTATAATTTTAAAATTTTACAATTTATAAGTTTTTATGATTTTATAGTTTTATAATTTTATACTTATAATTTTGTAATTTTAAAATTTTGGGATTTTGGAATTTTATAATTTTGTAATTTGATAATTTGATAATTTTATAATTAGAGAGAGGGAGGGAGAGAAAGGGGAGAGAGAGGAGGTGGGAGAGAGAGAGAGAGAAAGTATAGAGTAGCATTTGAACTTGGATATTTCATTGTAATATTAAGGTTGATATAATAAATGGACAAAGATACATATATTTTTAGGCATGAAAGAGGTGAAAAATATATGAGCTAAAAAAGGGTTTACAACTCATTGTTAGTAGAACAAGAAAATATGATTGTTCATTTAAATTGTGTGGTAAACTAATATGTAATGGACAATGATGGATTATAAAAATGATAAGTGCAATTGGATTATACATTAATGAGCATTTCATGTTAGTTAACATAACTGAGTCTAGTAAATCCTGCAAATATTTTACTAATTATGAATGAGAATAATGAATATAATGTTATCATCATAAAACAAGTATACAATGTGAGTACATATGGAAGGTAAAAAAAAGGATGAAGAATCAAATGTAATAGTTAATGTAGTTAATGAAGTTAGAGTGTGACATGTATATTATAATAAGTGTAATAAGATGTCAAAAGTTGATGTAAATAGTTTTTTTAGATTGTAATTCACTAAAATTATTTAAAGCGTCTAACATTACATTGTTAATAGATAATATATATATATATATATATATATATATATATATATATATATATATATATATATATATATATATATATATATATATATATATATATATANTATATATATATATATATATATATATATATATATATATATATATATATATATATATATATATATATATATATATATATATATATATATATACTCTTGAGATCATTGGCGTCGTTAGCTTCATTTATGGTTGGTGTTTTGAAAAATATTTTTATTTAATGTTTTGAAATACTTTTAGTATTGTTTTTTTTTATAGATGTCTTCTCATTAATCGTAAGTGAAATATTACTTTAGTAAATACAATTAACATTACTTTTCTTTAAGTTTTTAATTTTTATTGTTGATTTCATATTAATAAAAAGGTTTAATTACTTTAATTACTTTGTCTTTAGTTTTATTGTTGTGTGTTAATTTGGTATATCACTTTTTAAAAACGTATCAACATTATTCACATTTTGTATAATGTGCATCAATCAAGTTCATTCCATTAATTTTTAAGTAACATCATTAACAGTGTGGTGATGTGGTAAAAGAGAGTAGAGATATGGCAAAACACATTTGAAACGTGTAACTCACTATGCCTTTCTAATGTGAAAATTTGAGATTAGGGTTTCTAATGATTTTTAGAATTTTCATATAAACCTTTAGGGTTTCAAAGTCATTCATCTAATTTTCCATTTTTCATATTAGAAATTCAATCAATTCACACCATGACACATCACTCTTTCGTGGAACTCATAGAATTGGTAACACAAACTTGAATTTAGTTGAAGAAGGAGGTGACTGCAACTTCTTCCTGGTGTTCATCAACCTTTTAATCCCAAATCAACAATCTTTAGAGTGTCTGGATCTTCTGGTTTTGTAGGTTGGTGATGAAGATGGCTCGTTGAAGGTTCGAACAACGCGAAGAAGAAAGGGATTCATGATTAGGGTTCCATGGTGATTTAGGGATTTAGGTTTTTGGTTTTCTGATTTGGGATTTTGAGGTTTCGATTGGTGGTTCAAATACATTTTGTTGTGTTCTTTGGGTTTGCAGGTGTGAAGAGAAGGAAGAGGAAGGCACGGTGGCTGGCGAGGGTGATATCACGATCTGGTGGAGAAGACGAACATGGTTGCATGAGGAAGCCCAAAGGAGTTCACCATTTAGGGTTTCTTCGGGGCAGCGTGATTTTGTGGTTCACAGTAGGTTTAGGTTCAATTTAGGTTTCTGTGGTGGTGGTATGGAGGTTTCATGATGGCTAGTGTTGTAGCGATGGTGAAAGGATTCTCGGTTTAGGTTTTCTGGTGAAGAGATTTGGTAATTTTCCGATTCTTTGATTCACAATGATGGTGATTGGAATTTTTTAGTTTCTATAGATATTGGGTGATTGAACAAAGAAGATAATGGTGGCACATGAAGGAGATGCTCTTGGTGGTTTCCACGTCACCCTCTTATTGGCTTACACATCACAATAAATATCCCAAGTAAATGTCACGATAGTAAAATATGCACATCACATATTCATAAATAAGATAACATTATCTATTTATACACCGTCAATAGAATTGAATTTGATTGATGCACATTATACAAAATGTTGATGAAATTGATACTTTTTTAACGCTAGTAAATTGATGCACATTAGGGACAAAGTAACACTAGTGCAGAAAGGGTTTTAGACGTCAGTTATTTTAGGCTTTTAACGTCACCTCCAGAACCGACGTCTTTACGGGTGACGTTAATGGGACGTCGGTTTTTTGCAGGTCCGTCGGTTCAGTTCAAAGAACGACGTCTACAAAGATATCAGACATTGCACTAACCGACGTTTAAGGTTTAAACCTCTTTTTGGTCCCTAAGTTATGAGCGGATGTTCAGTTTAGTCCCCGCTTTTAAAAATGTAAACCTTTGATTCCTAAGTTATAAAAAATGTATCAAATGAGTCCTTTTTTTTATGTTCATGGTCAAAGTACAAAGAACCATCTAAAGTGTTGTTATTATCAAGAAACAAATCAAAGCAATCTAAAGATGTAGCAGTTGTTAAGAAACAACCAAAAACAGTATTTCAAGTCAAAAAAGGACTCATTTGATACATTTTTTATAACTTAGGGACCAAAGATTTACATTTTTCAAAACGGGGACTAAACTGAACATCCGCTTATAACTTAGGGACCAAAAAGAGGTTTAATGTTACCTTAGATGTCGGTCTGTAACACTTGGGACGTCTATAAAGTCATCAAATATTGCATTAACTGACGTCTTTGGGACATCATAGACATCGGTTTGTACATTAACCGACGTTTATGAAGTAATCGTTGTGTTTTGGTACGGTTTTTGTTGTGTCTTAGGGTAGCGTAACAGCACCTCCTTCCTTTGCTAGTTTTTTCGTAAGAAAAATTTGCGTCTTTTTGATTTCTCATGGCATTTCAATCCAAAGACAAACCTGGGTAATTGCCTAGGTCCATTCTAACCGCTAAAGAAAAAGAATACGGTGAGAATACACCGTATACTTTTTCGTTGGCGGTCAGAATGAATATAGGCAACAACCCAAGTTTGTCCTTGGGTTGGAATGCCATGAGAAATCCAAAAAACGCAAGTTTTCCTTACGAGGAAACTAGCAAAGGGAGAATGTGCACTAAGCTACACAAAGACACAACAAAAAGAATCGCACCAAAACACAACGAAAACTCATTTTAATTGGTTCAAATGAGAGATAATACATCAAAGATTATTTTAATCGCAGTAAAAACAACTTTAAATAGTTAAAAGGAGAGGAAACTTACTTGGAAATGCAGAGCAGCGAAGAGAAAAGGCAAAGACGATCAAAGTGTTGGTTCGCAAACCGTTGGTTGGCAGGGTTATTTAACAAGAAATTAGACGTTTGTTGTACACAGATCCGAGGTCTATAATAGCAAATACGTCGGACGCCTGACTAATTTGACTTCCATTCGATTTAAAAATTAATATTTTTGTTGTATATAGACGTCGAGTTGGAGGGATGAGACATCTCGTGGGCAGAAATGAATGACTTTTCACATACCTGGTAGGATTATAGACGTCGGTACCTGAGGCAACTGACGTCTAGAATTGTATATAGACGTCAATATGGCGGGATCCAACCCCTATATGTCTGACATGTAGGTGAGTAGCATTAATTTTTGCCATATAGACGTCGGGGCCCCCGTCAACGTGGCGGGATCCAACGTCTATAGGACTGAAAAGAGTGATTATTCACCTGCCTGACAGACATATAAGCGTCAGTTAGCAGGAGCCCGACGTCTATATGTCTGATAGGTAGGTGAGCAACATTAATTTTTGCCATATAGACGTCGGGACCCCTGCCGAACCGATGTCTATAAGGCTGAAGGAATGACTTTTCACCTAACGGTCAAAAATATAGACGTCAGGTTGGAAAGGGCGACGTCTAAAATACTATGGACGTCGGGGATAGACCTAACGAACATCTATATTGCCAACTTATTTATGAAAATGTCACCGATCATCATTATACGTCGTTCTTACCCTTAACTGACGTCGAACGTGCGACGTTAAACAACGTTTTTGCACTCGTGTAACCAGTTCAACATAATTAAAAACATTAAAGTAGATGTAAAACTTTAGTGGATTCCATAGAAGCGTGGAAGGTGATAAGATGATATCTCGTAAGAAGCATGATGGATTATCAAATTATAGTAATATTTTGAAATTGCTTGTTCCTCATTGTTATTATTTATTGAATATGTGTTCAATGTATATTTCATGTATAAAAATATGTCTGTACAATCCAAAAGGTATTTTTGAATCTAGATAAACATTTTGGATTACATAGCAAAATATATTTTAGATTTTACAATTTAAAATATATTTTAGATTCAAAAATACATTATAAATTATTCAATTTAAAACATATTTTATGTTGAAAACATTTCCTGATTACAAGATATATAATAACTTCTAAGATTCTATAATCCAAAAATTTTAGCATACTAAACAAGGGTGTTGCTCCCTCCACGTCCCCATTATTTTTATTTATTTTAAAAATATTTTACACATCTCCATTATTTTTTTTTATTCTGAAAATACCCTACACCTCCTCACTATCCTCAATAATATTTCCCTTTCTCTCTCTACATTAATGGAGCATTCACATGGTTTAAATTTGAATATGTGATATATTATAAAACATAAAATTCAGAGGAAACTTCAATATTAGTACTTCCACCATTCTATTTTATAAAATTAAAAGTTAGATGCAAATACAAAATTATAAATATAATAATATTAATAGTAAATAATGATATATTATTATTAGTATTATATACTAACTTTATAATGACAAAAGAACTAAATAAATTCTAAAT
>NC_028357.1:11723289-11724510 GCF_000741045.1 Vigna radiata var. radiata | reverse complement strand
AAAATAAGATTGAATCAAACTTATTTAAAAAAATATATCACAAGTTCAAATTTGAGTTATGTAAATGTTCCATTAATGTAGAGAGAGAAGAGAAAGATTGTTAATGATACTGGGGAAATGTGCGTATTTTTAGAATAAAAGAAAATAGTGAAAAGGTGTAAAATATTTTTGAAATAATTAAAATAGTGAGGAGGTGCAAGACTCACTTGGAGAGGTGAAGGGAACAACACTCACCAAACAATCAACAAAACCCACAGAAAACAAGAAAATGAAGTAAACCTAATTTTTCCCAGTGAGGTGCAGAAACAAACTGTCCGATGCAATAAGAAATTGCCCAAATAAAAAAACCATCCAACTATGACAAGCAATTGTTTGATTAATGTATATCAAAATATTTTTGAGAAAGTGACCATTCTTCTCTTATTTTCACCAATTTGTTCACCTAGATATCTACCAAATACGTCATTACAAAAATATAGCCCGTATGAAATTATTTAATGTGCAATGTCTAAATCATGAACGAAAAAGTGAAATTTAAAGCATTACACGTGCTGAAAATTCACTTCTCATTTTACATTTTTTTTTTCATTCTTTTTGTTTAATTATTGCTATTTTTCATTATTATTTTCTTTTCAACTTCTATTTCTTATTTTATTTTCCTTTTAATATATAATGTCTTCCTTTATTTATTTATTTTTTATTTTTTACGTATCAACACTCTTACAATTGAACTCATGAAGAATGATAATAAGGTCGAGGTTGAGTGCTGATATGTTACTCACTTCATTATCCACCAAATATTCATTTAAAAAATATAAATTTAATTTTTTCACAGGTAAAGAGTATTTCCAAGTAAGATATGCATAAATGTTTGACTGTCATAGCCCTCTTGATATCTGTTCTCATCTTATATTATTTTCATTTAAACTAATAAAACACCTTTAATTTTATTAAGTAATATAATAAATTTATGTTCATGTTTTTTATTCTTAGTTTGTAACCCATTCATAAGATACATTTTAGTCTTATTTATTTTTTAATATTTGAAATTAAATAATATTATATTTTATTACAATTTTTATTTACATAAACATAATATTTAATTAATAGTTCTAACAGTAATTAGATAGATATAGACACAAATATATATATATATATGTATATATATATATATATATATATATATATATATATATATATATATATATATATATATATATA
>NC_028357.1:11690189-11723284 GCF_000741045.1 Vigna radiata var. radiata | reverse complement strand
ATATATATATATATATATATATATATATATATATATATATATATATATATATATATATATATATATATATATATATATATATATATATAGGTTTGATTTTAATAATTTTAAAATTTAATTTAAAATAAAAAAATAAAAGATAGTTATTAAAAATCTTGATTGATCCATAGGAAGAAATTGTTAGCCTTTATTTTATTTTTAATTTTAAAAAAAAATTACCTTTTATTTAATTTTTTTATTTTAAAACACAACTATCTTTTAAAAAATATAATGGTTTAGAGTTCTGTCTGGGATTATAGAACCCGTATTGATTAAAAAAACAACTACATTTTTATTTTATTTTTTATTTTAAAAAAAATTAACTTTTAAAAAATATATAATAAAAGCAAATAACTTCTCTCGTAGATCAATCAGGATTTTTAATAACTACCTTTTATTTTTTATTTTAAATTCAATTTTGAAATTATTAAAATAACCTTAAATTTAAAGTTGGTTTTCTTTTTTAAAAGGGACATTTTTGTAACCTAAAACTTGGTACACTTTGGTAATTTACGTAAGGATTTTTTTTACTTGGTAAATTTTAGCAAAGTGTACCAAGTTTTAAGTTATAAAAAAGTTTCTATTAAAATAAAAACCAACTTTAAGTTTAAGGGTATTTTAAAAATTTTAAATTTAATTTAAAACAAAAAATAAAAAGTAACTATTTATCATCCTGATTCGTCCAAGTGAATAAAAAGTTATTACTTTTTATTATATATTTTTTAAAAGATAGTTGTTTTTTAAAATAAAAAATAAAATAAAAAATACTTATTTTTTAAAATAAAAAAATAAACTAAAAGATAATAACTACGTGAAACAATCAAAATAATAAATAACTACTTAGAACTAAAAGGTACTTGTTTTTTATAATCTAATATATATATATATATATATATATATATATATATATATATATATATATATATATATATATATATATGTGTGTGTGACATTTGCTAATTTACGTAAGGGTTTTTTAGTTGATACATTTTAGTAAAGTGTATCAAATTTTGGGTTACAAAAATATTCTTATTAAAAAAGAAAACCAACTTCAAATCCAAGGGTATTTTAATAATTTTAAAATTTAATTTAAAATAAAAAAAATAAAAGGTAGTTATTAAAAATTTTGATTGGTCCACGTGTAAGAGAGAAGTTATTACCTTTTATTTTATTTTTAATTTTAAAAACAACTACCTTTTATTTTATTTTTTATTTTAAAAAATAATTACCTTTTAAAAAATATAATGGCTTGGGGTTTATGGTTTAGGGTTTATAGAACCCGTTTGGGTTTATAAAACCCGTCTGGGTTAAAAAAACAACTACCTAGGGTTTATAGAACCCGTCTGGGTTTATAGAACCTGTTTGGGTTTATAGAACCCGTCTGAGTTTATAGAACCCGTCTGGGTTTATAAAACCCATCTGGATTAAAAAACAACTACCTTTTATTTTATTTATTATTTTAAAAAACAACTATCTTTTAAAAAATATATAATAAAAGCTAATAACTTGTACACGTGGACCAATCAGGATTTTTAATAACTACATTTTATTTTTTTATTTTAAATTAAATTTTAAAATTATTAAAATACCCTTGGATTTAAAGTTGATTTTCTTTTTTAACAGAGACATTTTTGTAACATAAAACTTGGTACACTTTACTAAAATGTACCAACTAAAAAACCTCCTTACGTAAATTAGCAAACCCATATATATATATAAAAGAATCATAAGAATGAAGATAGAAATAAAATTTTATTTAGAAAATGACACGGAGACAGTCCAACTCCTTACTCCCGCATGCCTTTGTAATGTTTTTCTCTTAAAGACCATTTTCTAATAAGAGAATTTACATAGATTTTTCAACATTGTTTCTGTATATATTTATGTAGGCTAAGAGACTAACTTTCTCGCCTTCACTTTCCTATCATATGACTTTTGAATTTTCTACTCCAAGTCCTTTAGGTCCGATAAGGAGAGGTATTACTAAAGACATTCCGACGCTTAAGTTGGTGACTTCAAATGATAATAATGATAATATTCAATAGATAATGAGTATTCAGACTTTTATTAAACTTACGTACCTTTTTGGTTTAGCCCTTTATTTATAGGCTACTTATTGGACCTTAAATTATTACGGATCCAATAAAACTAACTTACCTTCTTTTCGGTCTTTGCTTAGAAACTGATTCCGTATTCCCGTAATCAATATCTTCAACCATTTTGTTATTATTTTGCTAATTGTTAAATTATAGTCCCATAATAATAATTATTGGACCTTCAATCACAATTTAAGTGCTAGCCTTGTTACGACCCAATAACTTAAATGTTGGCCCCATTTCGGCCCATAGTAGACAAAACCATTAACTTTGGTGTGCCTGGCGTATCAATTAGACTGAACTGTTCCATCATAAACCGTTTGGTCAGTAATACATACCATACATATGTCCCCCAAGTTCGAGTTAACCATTCAGCCTAAAGAAAGGTGAACTATAGGACTTACAATGGGTGTTCGAGCTTAAGCTCCATGCTGTAACCGCCTCATTCTTTAAAAAGAGTGCCATACACCATAGGATGAGAATCTGGCACCGTCAAATTTGCATTTCCCACCTCTGAGGTAGTTGCAGAGTCTGGTGCTAAGGACCGTAAGATTAAAAATGATCCTACGGCTCACATTAGATCTGAACGCGTCAGTTATAAATGCAAAAGATATTTGAAATCATTTTGATTTCTTAACCGTTGTTTCCCTTGAAAGTACGACAACCATCTCTTCATCCCCAAAGCTTTTTTCCTTGCATACCTCAGGTAATCATGAACCCTATTGTGATTTTGTCTTCTTCATCTGAGCCCATGGGAGGAGAAGGGTGAGGTAGCTACAACGACGCACCAACCGCCGTATAAACAACACTACACAGGGAAGACAGTAGCGCAAAAACTCTACTCAGTGGCGATAATGCCTTTGTTTATGGCAACGTCGCGATTGAAGGTCCTAGGGAAGAAGATGCATCCCAGTCTTTGCCCAACATTAATGGATATGATTGGGCTTCTTACAACATTAGTGAGTACAATAGTTTATTTTCCAATAGGGTAGAATTAGAAAGATGGGTAGAGAACAACTGTGTATTGAGAACCCTAGATTGTAACCCCCTGATTAAATTATCTACTTGTAAAGACAATGAGCAAGTTTTCCACAAGAAGGAAAACCATTCAAATTATTTCCTTTTTGTCTATCCCTATATGTTGCGTGAAATATACATACGAATGTCATTTAATTCTTTTCAAATGAGAGTGTTAAAGGCGTTGAATACAGTGCCCTCCCAACTACACCCCACCAGGTAGGTTACATTGAAGCTTTTGCCAGTGTGTCGAGTTATTTGAATATAACCTCACACTGGCCATATTTCTTTATTATTTCCGTACCCGACCGAATGCCAAAAAGGGACGGGTATCATTAATATCTGAACCGAAAAACTCCTTATTTGAGTTATTCTCCTTGTCCTTTAAAGGATTCAAGGACATGTTTTTTAAGGTAGAGATAATAGACCTAGGACGACCACACTTTTTCACTAAGGACGATCAATCTAGATTTTCCCTCTATTGGACCCAAAACCCTATAAAAGTCTCCTATTGGTCCTAGAGTGATATTACGCCTAGAAAATTGAAGTCCTTGGACCTGCTTGGCGAGACAAGCTGTCAAGCAGGTCCAAGGACTCTAATTCTCTAAGCGTCATATCACTCTGGGACCAAGAGAAGACTTTTACAGGGTTTTGGGTCCAGTAGAGCGGAAATCTAGGTTGACTATCCTCCGTGAAAAAGTGTGGTCATCATAGGTTTGTTATCTCTACCTTAAAAAACAGACCTAGGACGACCACACTTTTTCACTGAGGACGATCAATCTAGATTTCCCCTCTATTGGACCCATAACCCTGTAAAAGTCTCCTATTGGTCCTAGAGTGATATGACGCCTAGAGAATTGAAGTCCTTGGACTTGCTTGGCGAGACAAGCTGTCAAGCAGGTCCAAGGACTCCAATTCTCTAGGCGTCATATCACTCTAGGACCAAGAAAAGACTTTTACAGGGTTTTGGGTCCAGTCGAAGGGAAATCTAGGTTGACTGTCCTCCGTGAAAAAGTGTGGTCGTCATAGGTCTCTTATCTCTACCTTATAAAATAGACCTAGGACGACCACACTTTTTCACTAAGGACAATCCATCTATATTTCCCCTTTATTGGACCCAAAACCCTGTAAAAGTCTCCTATTTGTCCGAGAGTGATATGACGCCTAGAGAATTGAAGTCCTTGGACCTGCTTGGCGAGACAAGCTGTCAAGTAGGTCCAAGGACTCCAATTCTCTAGGCGTCATATCACTCTGGGACCAAGAGAAGACTTTACAGGGTTTTGGGTCCAATAGAGGGGAAATCTAGGTTGACTGTCCTCCGTGAAAAAGTGTGGTCGTCATAGGTCTGTTATCTCTACCTTAAAAAACAGACCTAGGACGACCATATTTTTCACTGAGGACGATCAATCTAGATTTCCCCTCTATTGGACCCAAAACCCTGTAAAAGTCTCCTATTGGTCCTAAAGTGATATGACGCCTAGAGAATTGAAGTCCTTGGACCTGTTTGGCGAGACAAGCTGTCAAGCAGGTCCAAGGACTCCAATTCTCTAAGTGTCATATCACTCTGGGACCAAGAGAAGACTTTTACAAGGTTTTGGGTCCAGTAGAGGGGAAATCTAGGTTGACTATCCTCCGTGAAAAAGTGTGGTCGTCATAGGTCTGTTATCTCTACCTTAAAAAAGATGTCCTTGAATCCTTTAAAGGACAAGGATAATAACTCAAATAAGGAGTTCTTAGATTTCGATATTAATGACACCAATCTCTTTTTGGCGTTCAGTCGGGTACGAAAGTAATAGAGAAATATGGCTAGTGTAGGGGTTATTCTAATAACTTGAAAAACTATGACAAAAGCTTGAATGTAACCCCAGTTGCTGGGGTGTAGTTGGGAGGGCACCGTATTCAACACTTTCAAAACTCCCATTTGAAAGGAATTAAATGGCATTCATATGTACATTTCACGAAACATATAAGCATAGGCATAAAGGAAATCATGTGAATGGTTTTCCTTCTCGTGGAAAACTCGCTCATTGTCTATTTCTGTATATACTTATGTAGGACTGAGAGACTAACCTTTCCGCCTTTGCCTTCTTGTCGTATGACCTTTGAGTCTCCTACTCCAAGTCCTTTAAGTCCGATCAGGGGAGAGGTACCTGCTAAAGACACTATGACGCTTAAGTCAATGACTTTATGTGATAATAGTGATAATAATCAATAGAGAATGAATATTTAGAATTTTGTCAAACTTACACACTTTTGTGGTTTAACCTTTTATTTATAGACTACCAGTTAAACCTTAAACTATTACAGATTCAATAAATTTGACTTACTGACTTACCTTCTTTTTGGTCTGTTGCTTAGAAACTGTTTCCGTAGTCCCGTAATCAATATTTTCAATCATTCTGTTATTATTTTGCTAACTGTTAAATTATAGCCCATAATAATAATTACTGAACCTTGTTGACTTGTGCCTTGCGTATCAATTGTTCGGTGAGTAACACATACCATACAATTGTCAATCATTTTTTTTTCTTGGAAAGGATACCTTCAAAATTATAATTCAACTTAGAAAACGTTGGTTCCGGGACAATTGTAATGTAATAAACCAAATAGGACAGCCAGGGAAATTTTCAAAACAAAGTTTAAGAATAAATTGAAATAAAATTAAAGTTTAAGGAGTATATGTAAACTATAAAATCAGTAAAGTTTAAGGAGTATATGTAAACTATAAAATCAGTAAAGTTTAAGGGTTAAATGCTCTTTTTCCTTTTTAAAAATTAACAAGAGCTCTAATTTTTTTATATAAAAAAGAATAGAATCAAATTAATCATTTCCAAACCCTTTTAAATAAAAACTTACTCAACTACCAAACAAAGTTCAAAGAGTTTGCTTTTAACCATAAAATGTTTTTGCTTTTTTTAAGTTTCGTGACAAGGTCAGAAAAAAAAATTAAAATCATTTCTTGAATGAATCTATTTAAAAACATTTGTCTCATCCAATTAATACAATCTTGGGGGAGATTCTTTTATAAGAATAAGAACAATAATTTTAAATGGAATAATCATACACAAATAATCAACATTTAAAGTTACAATGTAAACCTAAAAAACAGAAACATAAGATGAGGTGTTGAATTTTGTTTAAAATAAATTTTCAAAATCTCTTTGAAAGGCAACACTGACTGAAAAAATGAAATGCCATCACTGACTGATGGGACCTGTAGTGGCTAAAAGCGACAAAACTACAGGGAATGCCATCACTGATTGATGGGGCCTATAGTGGCTAGAAGCGACAAAACTGCTAGGACTGCCATCATTGACTAGTGGAGTCTGAAAGCTTGAAACCTAGCTGGAAACATACTCCCCCTCACGACGAAAGGCGGAAATGACGGCACGCCAATGACAGACCGTGAAAGTGGAAGATCATAATGAGCTCTTATTCATCAAAGCACCCAAAAAAAAAAAATCTGACAGATTTGACAAAGGAGTTGGTGAAATTGTTTCAACCCATAATTTTAGTGTTGAAATTTCTTGGTGTTAACCATTAACTGTCCTTGAAGACCTTTCAGAATAAAGAAGAAGATAGCGGAAGCAGTATAGGTAGGACTAGGTGTTGGTGCATCAGTGGCACAAGTGGCAGAGATGACGGCCGAAGACGGTGGCCGGAGATGACAGCCAGAGACGGTGGCCGGAGACGGTTGCCGGAGACGGTTGTCGGAGACGGTTGCCGGCGGCGACGGATTGTCGGAGACTATGGCCGGCGACGGCGGACTGCTGGTGACGGTGGCCGGAGACAGTGGACAGCTGCAAGTGGTGGGTGGTGGCGAGCAGCAACGGGCAGTAGCAGACAACTAACACCGGACAAATGCGAGACATAAACTAGAGATTGTCTATTGAAGCATAAAGGCACAGGTTGAAAAAGAAACTTTTAGGAGGGGGCCGTCGGTGGCAGCGGCCACCGGCGACAACAAAGACAAAGTAGAAAAAGATCAGAAAACCTGCAGTAATACCACGTTAAATATAGTGAAAATTATATATTGGAATTAATCCTTTGTGTTAAATACACACATAGGGTTCTCTATTTATAATAGAAGAAATATGGGTTAAGCCCAAATACAAATGAATATGTAAGAATAAAATAAAATAAAATAAAAACAATGTTTCCCTAATAAACCTACGGAGAAAACCATGTCAAGCTTTGAATCCTACAATCATATATTCAAGTGAGACTTTACTCTTGAATCCTACAATCATATGAGACTTAACTCACAATGTTTCACCTAAAGATTAACTTTATTTGGAGTTTTGGCAATGAGAATTTCGGTCAAAGAGCCCTTTTTAGTGGTTTCTCTTGAAATATATATTTGGACTTCTGCTATGTTTAAATTGGAACATTTCCTATTTAATTGATTTACTTTTCTTTATCCTCAGTCTGTCTTCTCCATACAGAAACAAGCCATTTGATTCCAAGTCTTAAATTAGGTTTTAGAATACTAGGATTATGAGCATAATGCAAACCTATTAATACAAATTTAACTACCTGAGTTACTCTTCGATTTTCATTATGATGTAATACAATTGGATAAAAACTGATGGTGCAATTATAACACTAAGTTCTTGGTTTCATCAGCCTCTGGCGTTCGATCAGAGAAAAATGGAAGGAAAAGTTTCAACATGCAACAAATAATGAAAGGCTTAATCGACATTTAGGTATTTGGTATATATAACTGCGTTCACCTTTCCAATATTGATTGAATGATGAATTAATGTGGATTTTTATCATGGAACCAAAGAGTACTGTTTGGGAGACATAATTGATCACAAAACAGGGGCCAAATCGGAGTATGACTAAGGACAATGGAAGATAAAGCAAGAAGTAACCTTCGGTGTGAAGGCGGAGATGCTTCAGACGCTGGTGCAACAATGACTTCAAGAGCAACGGCGGCCCTAAGAGTTCCGGTAAGACGGTTGCGCCGGTACACAGACTCACGACGGTGCGCTTGATGCGAGGGAGCGATTCGCTGTAACGTGTGATGCGTAAGGGTTTAAGAAGGCGAAACGGAGCGAAAGAAATATAAAAGAAGGGATATTTTTAACATTACTTTTAATAAATAATTAAAAATTAATTATATTTCCTGCTATTTAAATAAGTAAGTAGGGTTATCAAAACCGTGTTAATCACAATTAAAAAGGTTACTTTAAAGAAAATATGAAAAAGGGAAAGTATATATCTTTTCCTAAATATAAAAATAAGTGTATATAATAAAGTAGTTTTCTTAATTAAATGAATTGCTTAAAGAAGGAAAAAGAAGTCTGTACCTTGTTGGAACTGGTTTGTGAGGAAAGAAGATTCCAAGAAACAAAATGCAAAAAATAAAGTTGTGTGTGGTTGGAGGGGCCTAGTTTGTGAATGTTTCCCCAATCGCTTCACTATTCCATGACTCTCCATATAAACCCCATCATAGTTCCCCACTATCATAAACAGAATCTCCCTTTACATCACTTCTCAACTCAACACCAAATTTCCAATTCCCATCAACACGCAGATAAACCTCTTGCTTCTCCCTCTCACCATGCTCTCTGTCTCTTTCAAAACATAGAAGAATGCACCACCCTTTGTCCTGCAATTTTGATTCCTCTGTCTGTTATGGATATATGATGCTCACTCCCCATTCTTCACCACCACCACCTCCACCTTTCACCATCAAACCAAAGACCCTCATCCCTCTGCTCCTTCTATTCGCTATATTTGACTATGACCCTTTAGTTTAAATTCTATCAACACTCTACACCTAACAGTCTTGCAAGTTCTACCTATATATACTATTAACTGACCAAAAACTTTCCATAAAAAGGGCCATGGCTGGTGAGAAGCTGAATGGGGGTTCAAGCATGACGCTTCTACTCCAAAAAGAAAGGCTTCCATGCTCCCCTGAGCATATCCAAACCTTTTGGGTTCAAAACTCTCAACCTTCTTTCCAAGGTGATTTGCTATGATCGTGTTTTTGGTTTCTTGATTATTGTCTCTGGCATGTGCCTTCATGAGCTCCTTGGAGTTGCTGATTTCTTTTGTTCATCAAAACTTCTAAACTTTTAGAAACTATTTTTCTTAACAAAATCAGAATTGGGTTTCCTGTATATACTGGTTTTCTTCTGATAAAGAATCTTTCCCATATGAAACCAAGTTAAAAAAGATTATTTTTTTTCACTGAAAACCGTTTATTTTTGAACTCTATAGCTTGGTTATTATCCTTTCTGGTGTTTTGAATTCAGGCTCAAAATCCTTGGTTAATGTGGTGAATGTGAGGGATAGGCGGCCCTTCTTCCGAGGGGTTGAGAGAGAAGAAAACGACGATGATGAGGATTTTGAGGTATTCCCACATCAACCCGGTAAGAAAAGGAGGCTCACAAGCGAACAAGTTCAGTTCCTTGAAAGTAACTTCGAGATGGAAAACAAGCTTGAACCCGAAAGGAAAGTCCAACTTGCAAAGGAACTTGGCATGCAACCAAGGCAAGTGGCCATATGGTTCCAAAACCGTAGGGCAAGGTTCAAGACCAAACAGCTAGAAAAAGACTATGGCATGCTGAAAGCTCGCTATGACATTCTCAAAAGGGACTATGACAATCTCGTTCAAGAGAATGACAAACTCAAGGAAGAGGTAACAATGGTTAGACATAAATAAAGTCATCCATTTAACTTCTTTTTTGTGGTCTACCAAACAAAACTAGTGAATCTCAACAAATTGTGGTTTAGAAAAAATTCCACATAGTATTTTTAACAGTAATAAACAAACACTAACTCAAAAAATCTTCCTCTGCTCTTTCTTTCCTTTGCATGAATTAAGTTCTTTAGTAGATTATCAGTTTAGTTTTTCCTTGTTACAGGTTTATTCTCTGATGAAGGTGATTCCCAGAGAGAAAGAGAAACAGAATTTGGATGATACCAGCTGTGATGCTGTCAACTCAGGGCATAAAGAGCAGAAGGATTTGATCATAAATGGAGGTTCTAAAAATGAATCCAAAGTGGCACTTCCTGTTATGGTAATAAGCAAACAGAAAGATGCTAATTCAGCTAAAAGTGACGTGCTTGATTCGGAGAGCCCACATTTCATTGATGGAAACCAATCCTCACTCTTTGAGCCTGCAGATTCCTCTCATGCTCTGGAACCAGACCACTCGGATTTCTCACAGGATGAGGAAGACATCCTCAGCCAAAACATGCCACTTCTACCAAAGTTTGAAGTTGAATATGTCTGCTATGATGAACCACCTGAAAATCCTTTCACGTTCCGGTTCCCAGTTGAAGATCAAACCTTCTGTTTTTGGTCTTGTTAAGCCCTCACTACTACCACTACTAGGAGAATCTTAAGGTTTGCACTTGTAACTCCCTACCAAAATCAATAAAATTGGTATTGTTTTTCTACTTTGGAATGAAAGTTTATGTGTGCACACCATTCCACCTTTATTACTGTCTTTTGAATTCTTCAAAACCGTAACCATTGCTTTATTCTCAGTATATACGATTACATTAGTAACATTTACTTCATCATTACATGTTTTCTTCCATGAATATGATTCGCAAGTAATTTCAAAACTCAGCAGAACTAATGACTAATATATATTGATGTGATACTAGTTGTCTCAAACGTTATTTTAACACTACTATCATACGTGTTAAAGATAGTAAAAGGAACACCAATTCCTATGTCTATCTAACAGCTTAAACCTTTTTACCATCCGCAACAAACTCTACTAGACGGTCATAGATTCACATCTGTTACCCTTGGTAGATTTTTTGGGCGAAGTTTTTCTGAACCAAAATTTCAAAATGAAACCTTTTTTTCTTCTGATGAGACAGGAGTGGACCAATAAAGTGTTACAACGGCATACCCCATTTGATATTGTTTACAAAATCAATGAATATGGTCACATTGAAACTGTTGACATCAACTGCAAGTCTTGGAGCCTGCTCGTGTGGTGGAAGTGAGACACTTGAAGTTTGTAAAAGTTGTTACAAAAATCAATGGATTAATAATGCTTGTTCCTTAAGAAATCACACCCTTGGGAGAAGTGTAATTAAACTAATTGTCAGGAACAGTATGTGAAAAACTGGACTTTTAAACCAAATTGAGGAAAAAGTAGCAAACGCAAAACATGGTGAAATACTGAATCTGCTGTGCAAGTCAAGGTTCAGGTGTGGTTCACTGAAACAAGTTTGATTTGTGTGAACATTTTCCCAACTAGCCAATTCAGGATGTTAATTGAAATATTGGTATAATTTATATCGATCTTACCATGGTTTCAGTTAAATAATTAAAAGATATATTTAAAATCGTTTCAACGCGTTAAATGGTTTAAGAAAAATATATTCCAACGTGTTCTACTAAAAACCTCACCTATGATTCCTTAACAAGTGTCTTAAGAATTCTGATTACCATTGAAAATTGATCATAAGGATTTTGAATTCAAAAATGAATAATGGGACCGAACTTCCTTAACTTTTTCAAAAATTATAAATTGGTTACTTTTAAATGAGAACTTGTACTTTTGAAATTGGAACCCATGCAACGTACGGGTACTGCTCAATTATTAGCATAAAGGTTTATTATTCCGAAGTATGACTTTTGTGCGTCTTTATAGGTATCATCAGCTTTCCACTATCGATGATCTGCCATTCCTAATGCTGATTAATATGAAGTTCTTCGACCCAATAAGCTGCAACAATGTAGATCATGATTTCCTTTTTATCAGTAGGAATATATTCTTCATCGTTTGAAACCATGATTTATTTCTTCACGAAATCTTGTCCATTATAGATTATGTTGGACCATGGTTCGCCCATGACAAAGTTCATGTAAAAGTTCTCACCCTTTAAAATATTATCTGCTTTCATATTTTATTCAGTGGGGGCACCCTTCTCTTTGACACGTTATAAATGGAAATAACTTTTAAGATGTTGTGTGTTTGACATAATTCACGTGAAAAAAATGTTATATTCATAAGAATAAGATATGTAATAGCTGTGTTCTTTCAATCTAATAATGAAAATGTTTTTCTCCTTTCCTTTTCTTATATATTCTGTTTATGTTGTAATGGGACAATTATGACACTTGTGTATTATTCCTGTCTTGTCGAATGTGTTCTCTTTTTTTTTTCCTTGTTCTGGTAATAAATTTGACGTTCAAGTTAGAATTTTTATCTAGAGATCTTAAAGTAATTTAGTTATGGTAAAAGTGACTTTACTTGAAAATTAAAATTTATAAAATTTGATCAATTAATTTATCTTTTAATGATCATTAATGTAAATCTTAACCACTCTTTTATAGCAGTTATAATATTAATTACGCTTTAACTATGCTCAACTGTTGTCGGAACCGAATAATTATGAAACTCTTTTTTGCACGTCAACAGCTAGACGGTATGCCATCGTACCGATCGATCGGCTATAAGTCCATAATAAGATATTTAATAGTTCTAGACATTCTAAGAATACGAAGAGGGATAAAAACTAAAGAAATAACAGTAAATACTTTGTTGATTTTGTTTTAAAAGATTAAATGCGTATACTCTAGAAATTGAAAGAAAGTAGGCAAGAATGTCTTGCTCTTGCGTGTATGTTGGAAAATATCATAATATTTTGGGATTCTTATTCAGCTGTCAGGTTTGTGATTAGAAAAGGAAGAACACTTGTAATTTAACTTTTAAACATCTATGTTTACTTTGATCTTTCAAGGTTGATGAGCACTAGCCAGTTGTTAGTTTATTTAATTATTGGATTATAAATGGATAGGTCAAAGGGATGGGTTGTGGCTAAGAAAGTAAAAGTGGTGGAAATGAATTAGTAAAGAATTGAAAAGCTAGCTTAAGATGTTGATAATGGGAAGGTAGATATACATTAACACAGAATATACTACATGTAAATTTGTTGAAGGACCCACTGGCAACACGGAGCCTAATCATAAAGTTAAATGTTTTGGCATTTCGTGGTTAAAAATGTATGATTGATCCTCCTAGAAACAACCAAATGTGGTTTATAAGTATATAAACCTTAGTAAGAAAACTATACGTCGCACATCAACTAGTATACCAACTATATTAATTTTTATAGAATGTAGTTTTAAATAGAGTTTGGTTTGTAAAAACCTGAGTTGGATTGGTCTATGTACTTTGTATAAGAACTGTCAATTGGTTTTATTGGTTCGCCTGGACCTGCAAGTCAGTCCACACAATTTATACAATGTTCTAATTATAATTTTGTTTTAATATTTCACATCTTTATTCTATTCATTGACTTCCCGTTAACAATAGAAATAAATTAAGTAGGTATAAAAGATTAAGTTCATATTAAATAAATATGTCAAAGTTAATTTTTTTATAAATAAAAAATAAATTATTGTCTAAACTAAAAAAAAAACTATAGCAATTGCAAGCAAATAACTTAGTTATTCAAGTATGGAGTGATGGAATAGCAAACTAAAATAAAATAAAGTAAGAGAATTTTGTCTAACTTAGATATTAAAATATAATAAAAAAATTACAGGTTTCGCAGGTCGATCTATTTTGTCCTGTCATTGACACGTGCGAGTTACAAGTTATTTAGGATTGGCTAAACAGATCAACAAGTTAAAATGCTTTGTTTGCACCTCACTTTTTCTTGCGGACTAACAAACTAACCCTCATGACTAACCCTACATTATCATTCGTAATTTTAAAATTATATATTATATTGATTTGTATTTGTAAGAACCTAAAATTTTCATTTTCTTAATATAAATAAAAATGTTAATATAGTTCCAAGTTCATTCTTACAAACCCTTTTCTTTCTCTAGAGGTTAAACTCCTCTAAGTTCTACCTTCTCTCTAAATTCATTCTTCATTGAACCAGTAAATCTCAGCTTTGGTAGTGCCCTAGCGATGACGAAGTAGAAGGCCATGCTTCCATCCGATCAATTTTTCAATTTCCTCGCCAGTACATTATTTTCTCTTCTTCGTGCAACTGTTGGGCTGTAAACATGCAACTAATCTTGATGCATGTAGCCCATGGTGTTTTCCTTCACAATTCTAGCCTAAATTTAGTTCTAAAACTTGTTATCCATCATCAATTGATGATCCGTAGATAGCCTAGCATTTCTGAAAGTAAAAAGGACGTATTTGGGGTCTCCTTGAGCTCGACTGTGTGCATTAGAGATAAGGGAAGCTGGGTTCTTTTCTGTTCTTTTGAGTTAGGGTTGTATGAGATGAATTGTTGTTCTGTGAAATGCTTGAGTTGCATGAGTTAGATTTAATAGACATTAGGATAGAATGCATGTGAATATTTTGTGTTGGATTTTGATTTTAGTAAATCTGAAACTTTGTGATTTTTTTCCTATTTGAACATGTGCTGTCGATTGACTCTGTAATTGTGTGAATTGGATGCTGATGAACCGGTATTAATGCAGTGTTGTGATGATATGGAGTGGTTAAATGGAATGAATTCTGCTAAACAATTTAATAGAAGAGAGTCATGTGAGGTATTGGGGGTTTTAGTTCCTATGAAGAGAACAAAGGTAGTCAAAATTTGAATTGGGTATTTCAGGTTGTTCTAGCCAATTTAGACAACTTAAATAAGTCAATTTGACTTATTAGAAGTTCTAAAAGTGTTAAAAATAGTTTTTTAAGTGGTAGATTTAGAATTTGGTATCTAGGTTGATGAAATAGAAGTTTTAGAGTATAGATCTATGCTTAATCACTAGATAATTAATGAAGTTAGGGAGTGTTAGAATTGATTTGGTAAGTTTAATTTATCATATAGATCAAGTTAGGAGTGCTAGAAGTTCATCAAAATGATTAGAATTGGTATGGGAGGGTAGAGTTGCTTAATTATGCAAGCTTTAGAGTGTTGCAGATTATGCAGAGTTGCATAACGCACCTTGTGCGCTATGCGAATTTTTACTGTCATGCTGTCAGAATAATTCGCTCAGCGCACCACAGGGGGTGTGCTATGCGAATTTTTGTTGTCAAGCCATAAGGAAAATTCACTTAGTGCACCAAGGGTGGTGCGTTGTGCGAATTTTTGTTGTCTTGCCTTTTTACCTTGTGTGCTATGCGACTTGGCTCGCTCTGTTTTGGTTCTTTTTTCTTCTGCTTTACATGGATGATGATGTATAATAGATTTATAGTTTGAGATGATATTGTATATGACTATATGATTAGAAAATGTTGAGTTGTGAATTCAAAGAGGAGTATAACTTGATTTTGAGAATCAAAGTAAGATCTCTAGGTGAGATCATCATAGTGTTTAGAATGAATATATGAGGCTTCTTTATGGGGGGTTATCCTAACACTCTAACGGTCTTTCATTCTCACTTACAGAGGATTGATGGTGTGGTGAGAGTAGTAAGAGGTCCTAGTGTAGGCGCTTCTTGGAGGCCTATTGTGCGGTAACGGACTAACACTTGTGTGTGTGGTAGGGTGAAACCCGTTGGCAATGGCTTTGCAAAGCAGTAGAAGCCACCACAAGTGCACAACCCGCCTTAGATCGATATTCATTCTAAGTCTGGACGAGTCTAGAGAGTCATAACATGCTAAGACGTTTTATTTTATTTCTTGTATGAATATGGTTTCTATGTTATGTTATATGATAACTTGTATGCTCTTGAAACCTAGCTTACCCTTACTCTTGTGTGTTGTATGTGTTGTGCCTTTAGACGTTAGTTGAGGCCTAGTCCGACGTCTATATATAGTGTCATTAGACGTCGGTTGAGGCCTAGTCCGACGTCTATATAGTGGCCTTAGACGTCGGGGATGACATGAACTGACGTCTAAATAAACGTCGGTTATTTGGAATTTCGACGTCCCATTAACGTCACTCGTATAAACGTCGGTTGTGGAAATGATGTTAAAAGTCCAAAATAAGAGACGTCTAAAACCCTTTCTGCACTAGTGATTCTTGGATTCGGTTCAACATTTTAATAATGGATCCTATACCCTTCATAACCAAGACTTTTTTTTCTAACGATATGAACTCAAAAAATTAGTGGCATATATCTGTTTTCCCTTCCTAATGACTATGTAACATTTGTTGCATTAACTCATGCTCCCATAAAATCTTCTTTCTTTAAGTGTGGTGATTCTTCATGGTGGTGATTTTTTTGTAGAGGTAGTGCTAAGGATACTCCTAAAAAAAATGCAAGAAGACTAATCATACAATTGATTCTTATTTCGAAATTTGTGCATATCGGTACAAAATCAAAGGCAAAGGTAACATCACTTCAATGACTTCTACCAATTTGACAATTTGACTATATGGTAGATTTTGACAGCATATCTCAACATTAGTACATAAGGAAGTTCTAATCGGACTCAATTACTCTTTTAAAGAAGTCATATCATACTTTTCTCGATCTCCTTTGATAAAATAAGGATGTTTCTCACTATGGGAATCATGTTGAATAAACTCCAAAAAATTCCTTCCAAGTACACATTTCTTCTTCTTTATGGGTACTGGGTACTTAATAGTGGTGTTATTAATTATATTTGTTATTATTAATATTTGTTTAATTCTCTTGTTATTAATTATATTTGTTATTATTAATATTTGTTTAATTCTCTTGTAATTGTTAAACCTATACCTTTTTTCTCTTCCTAACCATATGTTTTAGTGAAATATTATGGTAGTGTTGGATTAGGTGACTTGGTTTTGCCTAATAATTTTTAGGTACATCATTTTGTAATGTATTTGACTTTTATATCCAAACTTATTTCTTCCAATTTTATGGTACTCTTTTTCTTATACTTATGCATAAATTCACCTTGAAGATGATTGGTATAAGAAGTAAGGTCTCTTTTGTCTTTTGAATTCTACTAAGAATGACTTGACTACGTTGACTTAATACTGGTCCTTTTTTCAATCAATGTTTTTCCATTATTAATAACACTTTGCATGATATATTGTACAATAATATTTATTAATAATAATATTGTGAATGATTCCATGTTGTGGCATTTAAAGTTTGGTCATGTTTCTAACAAAGTAATGAAGCAAATATTTTTCTCATTATTATAAAATTCTTTTCCATAAATTTGACGTTTGTGATGTTTGTTTTACTCCAAACAAAAGATTTTGTTTTTTCGAAATAGTCATACTACATCTTCTAGATTTTTTGAACTAATACATGTTCATATTTGAGGTCTTTTAAGTATCAACTATTTTCAAGGTCATAATTTTTTGTTAACTATCATTGTTAATTACAACCATTTCATTTGGACTCCTTTCTTAAAAATTAAATCTGAAGTAAAAGTCACGCTTTCCTTTTTTATTACTCTTATTATTGAAGAATAATTTGATGTTTACTGCGTTCTGAAAAAGATTTTATCATCATTATATTTTTTTTTCAAATAAAAGTACTTTACACGAAAGTTTATGTGTTGAACTACCACTACAAAATTGAATTATTATTAACAAATCTACATGTCCATCATGTTTACTTTTTCAAGCTAAAATTTCATAAATTTTGGTTTAATACATTATTCACATTATTCACATTATTAATAGGTTTTCCACTCACTTTCTATCTTAAAAAGTGTTATTTGACAGAGACTCTCTTATGTCTCTTGGATTAGTAAAAAGACCATAAATGGATGGAGATTTATGGGAGAAAACTTTTCTGAAGACATTACAGGAAAGACATTAGAGTTGACAATTAAAGGAACAAGTTTCTTTCCTGAATCAAATTTTGAGAAATAGGCCGCCGAACAGATAAGGATTCTGCATGATAAAATTGAGAGTCTTACACTTCTGCAGAAAGGAAATATGAATTTAAAAAAAGAGAAGTATGATGAGAAGGATTCAACCGAAACCTTCTGACTAGATTAGAGAGCTAGGAATCTTGTCTTCCTTAGATGTTTCTCGTGCGTTTTGATATATTTTGTTATCCTTTGTCATCTTTTATACATGGCTTATAATGCCATTCTTTGTCCTTTTGTTCTCCTCGTCTGGTCCTATCATGTAACATCTTTTCTCAAGGAATGAAATTAGTTTTTAGAATCAATCCAATTACTTTAATGTCATTGTTTAATATCTGATATACTGATTGATTGATTCGACTATGTTATGAGTGAAGTCGAATATGCTTGAACAATTTTACATCTTTATATTCTGACTTTTGTTACTATTGATTATAATTCTTGCTTAACTAAAATGCTTGATCTGGAAAGGATTTTTTGAAAGTTTTGCACGAAGAACATTGCTTTCAGAATTACAAGTGGAATTCAACAACATTGGAAAGCAATATATTCAACTGGAGAAATACAGCAATCGACTGTTCTTTAATAGGGTTATAAATTCCAATTCTAGAATTTGGTTATTCTTTCATTGATTGCTTATTTTGAATATCTGTTATTATCTTTGATATAAATTGATCTTTATATATCTTATTTGAGATAATATTGGGAGATTGTTGATTGTATCATTCACTACAAAAAAAAGCTTATTTAGAGGGGTTTTTTTTTTCGATTTGCGGGGGTTTTTACCCTCCGTTAAATAAATTCCGGGGGTTTTTCAAACCCCCACAGTTTGAGTCGCCACAAACTATCTGCGGGGGTTTTTTTCGCCCCCTGGTATCATATTCAATTTGTGGGGGTTTTTCTGCGGAGGGTAAAAACCTCCTCTATATATTCAATTTGCGGGGGTTTTTCTGCGGAGGGTAAAAACCTCCTCTATATATTCAATTTGCGGGGGTTTTCTGCGGAGGGTAAAAACCTCCTCTATTACTGACTATTATTTTGAGGAGGTTTTTAACCTCCTTTATATTTTTATCACTTTTTTTATTTGATGATTATTAAAATATATAATATTGTTTTTTGTTTGATGATTATTAAAATATATAATAACTATCTATTTCCAATAACTTCTTTCTTTTCTTTTTTTTTCAATTTCAAAATTAAGTAAATTTAATTTCTTTTTAAAATTATTAAATACCAAACAAATGATTCCTCTGAATAAAAAATGATACCATGACACAAAAGCCCCTCAATAAGAAGGAATTTAGAAAAATAAATTGAGAAACAATTGTATATAATCAATTCCNGATAGGCTAGAAGTCAATGTAATTCCATTGAAGTAGTTACAAAGAAAGAAATGTTACTCAATTCATAATAAACTAGGTATAGTTTTATCCTAAAACAATATCATAACTTTTCTAAATGTTACTTCCACCATATGATTGTCTGATTGTCTTGTATTCAAAGGAGACTCTGACTCATTTGCATCACGAGCTTGCTGAAATAATATAAAAAAATTAATAAAATAAACTCAATTACATGTGCTCACATTTTAAAAATAATATATAAAAAAATTAATCAAATTGAATTCAGTTTTAAAAGTCATTATTCAAATTATAGTAGTGAGTACGATGGCATCTTGTGAAAACTAACCTCTAGCTGGAATTTTCGGTTCTGTAGAGCTCTGATACCTAAATCTACTTTCTTCAACTGCAAAAGTTACAAAAATATAAAAACACATGCAATTTTCCATAACAAACTAGGGAATCTTCCACATATTTTTTGCTATAGAAAGATTAAAGAGAGTTTCCAAACCTGCTCCTCAAGTATCACTTTGACTAGTAATACCCTGTTTTCTTCTATGTCTTCTGTCCCTGCAACAGCAATTAAGACATCAAGCATAAAAAATATCTCCCTAATGAAAATGTTTACATCATAGTACTTTCACGATGTACGCAATCAAGACAGATCATTCACTGCAAGCTATATATATTTATTGTCACGAACAAACAAGCTATCATGCAATCAAAAGACTGTTCTTGTCATTTCACTCAAAATCAATGGAAATTCCCTTGGCAACATTTATATGCGAATGACNGATGCTTGGCTCGAAGACTTCAAAACTAATCAGACATGAGAAACTCTAGCATATTACAAAGTCCAATCATTTAAAAACTTAAACATAAAAATATTAATATTAAAACATAACAAATCCTTATCAGTAGTTATTAAAACATAACAAAAGATAGGTAATTATTGATCCTCAAATCAATCCCCAGCACCACACTGTTTACCCTTAAAGTTTACATGAAATTCAATACTTCATCTCAAACTTTGAAACCAACTTGGTAGACTTAATAAGAGTCTTTAAACTTATANGTAAATCATATAACTTGAACTTTCAATCTAATTGTTGAATGAAAGAAATATCTTATGTTTACATTTAATTAAGTCTTTCAAGTATTTTATAAAATTAAGTATTTTTAATTCACTTTATTCAACATTTTTATATATTTGAGTTTCTTTCATTTAATTTTTCTATTAACTTGTTTAAGAATAAAAATGAAACATTTTGCATTAATATAAAATAATATTAAAAGTAAAACAAAAAGATAAGNAATTTTTATTAATTTTATCAGTTAAATGTTGCACTAAAATTAATACAAAACATATATTAGGGACTTTTTCCAATTATACTTAAGGGTACTTCCCTGATTCTGTAGTAAGTGGTTGCTTGGGTACCTTTGCGCTTCTCTTTTAATGTAGCTAAACACTTACATACTATCTAAGTAATTTTACTCTGTTAATTACCTTTTGGTCCATAACTTTTGTAATAGCCTCACAAACTGCAGCCATATCCAGACCAATCAGTACACAACTACATATTCTAGCTGCCCAAAATGAGACAAAAATAAAGCAAAACCTTATTGGAATACATTAAAGCCCAGTCTAGTAGTATCCATACCATTATAGCAGCACAAACTCAAAACAGTGTTATTTACTAAAGCTTGACGACTTAATCTTTGAACATTAATTACAAATGAAAGTAACAATAGTTAGAATAAAAAGAGAATAGGAAGTTAGCACCTTGCCAAAGCAAGAGCTCTCTGTCCACCCGATAAGTTAACTCTTTTCTCACCAATATAAGCCATGTCACCTCTAATCATCAATGAGACATCAACATCTAATGCACATGCCTTCAGTGTATCAGTATACCTGTTAAGAGCGTTATCTTGGTTACAAACATATTTGTAAAGCATTGGTGGAATTCCAAGGTCCTGTTGCAAAATTACCATGAATTGATTTTCCAGCAAGAGCATTTAATCAAAAAATGATCTTAGCCCTGAAATAAACAGTTCAAAAATGTTTTAGAAATATGTTTTTCAAGTCCACAAGGAGAATCTTGTTGGTTCAAAACACACATGCATATTCCACGGAGAATTCAATTTTACCCAGCTTTTTTAAAAAAGTAGTTGAGTTCATCCCATCTTTTCAATGGAAGGCACCCTTGCGTGAAACCAAACATCTTAGAAGCGTCCTTAACAAAAGGAGTACAAGGTTGGTGGTAATCTTCAGTGCCATATGTGCCATATATTAACTTATCTTGCAAACTTCCACCTAATCTGAGTTTCAAAGGTGAAAAGGCTGCACAACAGTACTTGATAAGCAATAAAAAATTGGATCCCTGCCAAATTAAAATATAATAGAGATGTAATATCTTACCTTTCACTGCATTAAGAAAAATTTTGTTGTTGAGGTCTTGAAAGAGATGATAATTAAAACATGCATAAGATTTGCAAGGTACTATAAGCGGAAGCTTTTGAACTCATTAGAACACTTAATCAATAAATGAACACGTTTTTGAAAAAGCGAAGTCTAAAATCTCAATCCAGATGTGAATTTCCATTAACGTCGAGGAAGCCAGAGTCCATAAAAATCGATTATTGAGAACAATTAAGAAAGGTAAATCAATTCACAGTGAANATCTAATTGAACAACATATTTAGAGTTAGACTTTGAAATTACTATTCAAATTGGAACAACTACGTTTGAGTTTATCTAAATAGTTCACGGTGATGGCTTAGCAATGAAATATTTTCATAAAACAATATTATGAATCAGTAAAAGTAAGATGAACACAGTAAAAAAAAGTTAATAGGTTCGAACCTGTCATAATCGTGTGCAACGAGGTAGAGGAACTGGGCATAGTTGGAAAGAAGAAGAGTGTTATTAGGATCCTGAGACAAGACTGTTTGGTGCACAAGCTCTGTTCTCAAATACTCTGCATAGTCATTGGATTCGATCCTCGCCATCACAAGCGAAACAAACCCTTTCATGGCATCACGATCCAAACCCTCACCTCTCGAACTCACTTCCATTCTTGAAGCCTCTTCCACCATAGGCTTTGCCTCTTCCTCCTCTTGCTCAAACACCGTTTCCCCTTTTCTGCAAACCCGAGACGAAGCACCCTCGGGGAACAACGTGCCATACCGGTCCGATCAATCGAAACGACCATCTTTGTCGATGCCATTTGCAGCAGCACGCACCCTCCCGGGAAGGAGAAAAGGATTAGGACAGTGACATTGGCGGGGGATTTCGGGATGGAGCCAAAGAGGCAACGATCGTCGGCGATCTCATCAGCTAAACTCGCCTCGTTGAGAAGGCATGACAGCAAAGATGAAGTAGGCTGAGGAAGTTGAGGTTGCAGAACTGAACAGTTCTTAGGGTTTGGCATTTTGATCTGGAGCAAAATTTTGATCTGGGTAAAAGTTCTTTTAGGTTTTGATTTGGGGGGAGTTTTAAAAAGTCTAAAATCATAGAGGGAAACGAAAAGTATCGAAGAAAAGAAAAAGATAAAAAGAAAGTAATTATAATTTATGGGAAACCTCTTCTAAAAGGAATTTAAACCCCCTTTATTATTAGCACTTAAGTAATTTATTAAAATCCTTTTCAATCATGTTAGTTTGTGGGAGTTTTTTAAAACCTCCTCAAAATAACCTCCACTAGATAATAGTTTTTTTGTAGTGATTGCATGACTAACTGTTTACTATCCTATCTTTTATACATATTTGTACTATATTGCTTTGTGTACTCTGTGTAATACTGTATTGTACATCTGATCTGATTTTAATATCCATGCATAATGACAAGGGGAGTATCACATTTTACACATTTGTATTTCACATGCCTACACTTCAGGGGAGTTATCATTTTCATGTGATTTAAATGTGCTAATGAGAGCATAACTGCATATTGATTATTGCATATCTCTGTTTTGATGCATCTCTGTTTGAGATTTCAACATAAATATCTAGAGCATACTTTTTTTGCTAATGCACAAAGGATGAGAGATTGGAGAAATTGTATGAACGCCTTATGAAAGGGGGAGAATATGAAAAGGGAAAAATGCATTTTCATTCTATCTCATGTTCTGCTTATTCTACTTGATATTTTGTTGTTTTGAATTAGACTGTGCAAACATGGTTGGTTATTAATCATGGTTGTGCATCATCAAAAAAGGGGGAGATTGTTGAGATTGTTGACAACACAATTTCTATATCAATCTAGTTTTTTATGATGACAAAACATTGCTTAATAACATGCATATGTTGTTTGCTGTTATTACATGTTCTTATGCATATTAATTGTTATATCTGTTGAACATGTTTGTGTACTATTTACATGTTCCTATGCTGATTGATTGATATATATCTGGAATGTGTTTACATGTTTTATGTGCTATGTGCTTTGCATCATTTCATATGTTTTACTACACATGTTTTAAAGCTGAAAACCACAAGCACTTTTATGAACTTTTAACTATGTGACAAAGTTCTAGTACACTCGATTACATTGTAAATGGATTCGACTATACTAAAGTCTTTGTGCAGATTTTGAGGATCAATGCTATGTGTATTTTTGAGAAGAAAAGAATTTCAAAATGTTTTACATGGTTGATGTCGACTATGTGGTTTACATATTCTACTATATTTGTTGTCTGATTTGAAATTTTGTTATGCTCTTGCACTCTAACGGCTATAATTTTAAAAGTTAGTTGAGCATTGATGACTTGGTCAACTATATTGAATGTGTTCTGTTATTTGTTGACTGTGAGCTAATATGTTGACTGAACTGTTATAACTGTTATAATACAGTCGACTGAATTAGTAGCATATTCGATTGAGAATCTGACTGTATAACAGAAATCTATAAATAAACTGAACACAGGTTTGTTCAGAGACTTTTGATAAACTGACAAATTTCATTTTTGTTTCAGATATCTCTTAGCTCCAAGAAGACGGATGATCTTTCTTGAACGAGATTCATTGAGGAGACATTGTGTGCTTACACTTGTTGATCATTACCTGCACAAGAAAGGTGATTCTGTTTGATTGTGTTGAAGGCTTGGCATCTTGTGAAGACTGCTGAATTGTGATCAAGGCTTGGCATCCTGTGAAGACTGCTGGAATTGTACCTGTTGTGATACAGGGGGATAGTACACTTTGAGGATTGTTCAAAGTGGTGTTGTAGATTACATAATAGGGGATTCTTGCTGCAATTCTGGTTTTGTTCTGCAGCTATATTTTGGTTTTGGGTTAGAGAGGGGATTTATATTTTTGATGTGGAGGTCTTCTATAAATTCCTTGATGTAAAAACCACAACCACTATAGTGCATTTGCTTCCAGGTAGAAGGACACTAGATGTAGGCATTGTTGGCCGAACTAGTATAAAAACCTGTGTTTGATTTTCTCTATCCCTTATCTTTTACATTTCAGTCGACTCTATTTCTAACGCAGTCTACTACATTTTTTCCGCTGCATATTTCAAGAAAGTTTAAAAAGCTTTATACTTTGTTTTCAAGATTGAGAAAAGAACATATTTTTGAAACATCACCAATTCACCCCCCTTTTGGTGTATAAAGAAGCCTACCTATTTTCCAACAGGGTGAGCATTGTCCAAGTTGAGATTTGAGAGCTTAGTATATGCTCTGCACAATTCCACAACTCATGGAAAAATCCACAATCTACATGTGGACTTCTCTGTTTTCAAATTCACACCTCCTAAAGTAAATCCACACGTTGTGGAAAAAGCCACAACTTAGTTATTGAACTTGCTGATTTTCAATTTGTTTCTCTTGAGGAAAATCCATAGGTTATGGAAACGTTCACAACTAGGTTGTGGAACTCTCTGGTTTCAACTCTACATCTTTGACATAAATTCTTCCAAAGTTATGATTTTAAAGTGTTTTTCTAGTTTCTTGGTTTATGAGTTATATTAACTTGTTTTCTTGCTATTGTTGGAGTCTGAGTACTTTATATATATGTGATATGAGAATGAAAAGTGTGTTATGAGAAGAATCTCAAGGAGAGATTATATTTTCTAACAAGTTGTAAGAGAATGTTTGATAGAAAGACTGTGGTACCCAAGTATCTTGATATTCTACCAACCATTTAACTCATGTAGAGTTGGATTGGGTGGCAGAGAGAATGACAGGAGGTCTTCACCCAAGCCCTCTAGGTCTTAGGAGTAGAAGATTTACCTCATGGTGAGTAGGTCAAGTTACCCTTATTTATAACTCTGCAGAGTATAAATACTACCATGAGTGCATGCCTGCAATAGTCTATATCAGCATCGTATTCGGATAAGTGAGTATAGTGGTCTGGTGGTTGTATGAATTGCTTGTTCTTGAATGTTGTTAATTGTTAAACCAAATTATTATCTGAGGCTTTATTTGTACACTAGCTTATTCTTGCTTTTGTGTTGTTTGTCTCTATGTATGTTTCTCTTTTGCGATGATCACCTATATGGTATGAGTTTAGGGAGGTGTTCTTTTCAGTTACTCCAGCGAGAAGTGAAGGAATTATAGATGAGAAGTAATATGGTTCTATAGGTATAGATCTTGTCCTTATGGAAGCTTTAGTGTAATATAATTGTTCTATTATCATCTATAAAAGCAATTCATTTTAGTAGTACTTTAATATTAAAAATGGGATGTTACATGTCTCAGTTCGACAAGTTTTGATGTGTTCTGTATCTAGACCGAACCACAAACTTCTATACATCACACTTTTTTAAGAAATAAAATTTTTTAAACTTTTTACACTATAATAATACGAATTCAATTTGTCAAGTTTAATTAAACGAGTTAAAGTATATGATTTTTGATAAAATAATGGTGTATTATTATTTTATAAACCAATTGTTCTAATAGGAAACTTAAACAAGGATACCCTGAATAACCTTGTTGTCATGTCACTTTTAATTAAGTGGGTTACTTATTTGTTTGAACATTCTTCTTAAGAAGATATGTTCACTACATGTTTTAAGTTAATCAGTAAATAACTACAATAAATTGTTTATTTATTTATTATTATTTTTTTTAAGTAGAAGAAAGACTGGTTCCAATGTTTTTAATTAGATAGGTTTAATTCATTAATCAAGATTCAAAAAATAAATAATCAAGAGTCAAAAAATAAATAATGTCATTATTAACAATAAATTTATATACTTTTATATAATCATTCTCACATTAATGAAACACATTTTAGTTTTTGAAATTATTTTTATTACTTCCAGTAGTTCTCTTAATGTCTTTCATAATTAATCTATCCATCTTTTCAATTTTTATTGACGAGAATATTAAAAATTAGTTCTTAAATGTTCCTTGTAGGATACAAGATTAAACTACAAAGAAAAGGCAAGACATTAATACATTTGATTTCTTACTCATTGAATTTAGAAAACACTTAGTAATTAAGGATATTTTTACAGAACATAACATAACTAAATCTTAATAAAAGTGCTTAGTCTAACTTTGAACTTGGTCAAAGTTCTACAGAATGAATTATAAGAACTAAGGAAGGCATTTAATTAATGGTATAATTAATAAATTGAACGCCAAAGCAATCCTAATCATAAAAAAGTAGTAAAAAAGCACTTTCCTTAGTAGATTTTTCATGTGATGAGAACCAAAGCATGACAGATCAGCACTTGTACCTTTTTTGTAGTTTCTTACTTTGTTGGCAAGACCAAGAATTTTGTGTTATATAAGGTCCATAGTTTTGCAGATTTTCAACACAAAAGTTGCAAAAACTGATTAAGCTATTCACAATGGATAGGTTGAGGTCACTCTTTTCATTTGCTAAACGAAAACGCAATTCAATGCCCTCTCTGCAACAGAAATTGCTAGATGAAGAAAGCCTTGTTCAATCAGAGCCAAACACACACTCTAGAAAGCCTGGATGGAAAGCCATGCCTTACATTTTAGGTCTGTCTTGTAACTTTTGTTATTTGAATTTCATCTTCTAAATTTGATGAGTTTTTTGCACTAATTGATTCTTTCATTAGTGTTACTTTTAACTTGTCACATTTTATTAAGTTAAAGAGACCAAACTGGAAATGTGCTTGGGACTATAATTAGAATGAAATGTGTAGGAAATGACACAATTGAGAGGCTAGCAACATACGGAATGCAGGCGAATTTTGTGGTGTATTTGATGAAAGTGTATAACATGGATCAGGTTCTTTCAGCAAACATTTTGAACACATGGATTGCTGTATCCAATATTACTCCTCTGATCGGAGCCTTTTTTGCTGATGCCTACTTGGGAAAGTTTCGAACAATTGCCCTTGCATCCTTTGCCAGCCTTGTGGTAGCTTTTACTTTCATTTGGATTAATTATAATTTCAATCTCAGGTTTTTCTTACAGTTACAATCAAACAAATGGTGAATGTTTAATAATTTGGATTTTAACTTTTGTTTCTATTTGTCTAGGGCATGGTTACTGTGATGCTAACTGCTTGGGTGCCACAATTTCATCCTGCACAATGCTCCATTGAACAGCAGCAGAATGGTGCGTGCCAAGGCCAATCAAATTTCCAAATGGGTGTGCTAGTTTTTGGTCTGTTCTGGTTATCGATTGGTTCTGGTGGAATAAGGCCTTGCAGTGTTCCCTTTGCCGTTGATCAATTTGATTTGACCACTGCTGAAGGAAGGCATGGAAGTAGCACCTTCTATACTCTGTACTACACCACACAGACACTGGTCTTGTTGATAAACCAAACTGTATTGGTTTATATTCAAGATTCTGTTAGTTGGACCCTTGGTTTTGCACTGCCCACTGTGTACATGATTGTTTCAATCCTTTTCTTCTTTGCTGGCTCCAAAGTTTATGCTTATGTTAAGCCTAAGGGAAGCAACTTTTCTAGCATAGTTCAAGTGCTAGTTGCAGCACAACACAAGCGCCATTTTCATATGTCTGCTGCCGGGGACACACAAGCAGCACTTTATGATCCACCACTCGAAAATGATTCAGAAGGAAAGCTGCTTCTTACAAATGATTTTCGGTAAATGATATATCTCAAGTTAAAATGTTAATCTAGTCCCTGAAATTATAATCTGCTTCTTACGATTACAAAAAGTTAAATTCCTTTATAGGGTCGCATAATTTCTTGTATTACTGATTGGTTTTTGTTTATTAGATGTTTAAACAAAGCTGCTATTGTTATGGAGAATGAATTGGACAATGATGGATTGAACAAAAACCCTTGGAGACTAAGTAGCATCCAGCAAGTGGAAGAGCTGAAATGCTGGCTGAAAATCATGCCGATATTCGTAACCAGCATCATAGTCAACATTCCCTTAGGACAACAAGCAATATTTGGAGTATCACAAGCCATGAAAATGGATAGGAACTTGGGACATAACTTTGAGATTCATCCTGGCTCAATAAATGTGATAATGCTGCTGTCAATAGGCATATTGCTCCCATTCTACGATCGAATTGCTGTTCCTGCACTAGAGAAAGTAACGAAGCAAGAAGGGGGACTCACAGCCCTTCAAAGGATTGGATTTGGACACGCTTTTGGTTTTCTATCAATGGTAGTTTCAGGGTTGGTGGAGATCAAGAGAAGGGAATTGGCCATTTCATCTGGTGCATCTGATGGGGTTGCACCCATATCAGTGCTGTGGCTGGCTCCTCAGTTCATTCTTTTAGCATGTTGTCATGTTTTTGCAACAGTTGGCCACACTGAGTTTTTCAACAATGAGTCTCCTGACGGCTTGAGAAGTATTGCAAATTCATTGCTATGCCTCAACGTGTCAGCTGCTAGCAACTTGAGCAGCTTCATTGTAAACATTGTGCATTCTTTCACTGGGAAGCAAGGCCAACCAGATTGGCTTGATGGAGACATTAATAAGGGCAGATTAGAGAACTTCTATTTCGTGGTTGCTGCATTTGGATTGTTAAACATGTTATGTTTCATAGCATGTTCACGTAGCTATCATTATAAGGTCCTTGTGAAGAATAACTGATGGAGAAATTTCATTTAAGCAAATATAGTAAAACTCCAATTCTATCAATACCAACGATTGTACATATTGGATTTATGACAGAATGAAGTTTATATTATTGGCAGACAAATCATGTTCCACCATGGTATATGTCTCTAGTAGGTTAGGTTGCACATTGCAAAAACACTATATCTGTGAAATGTTTCATTCAATTTGATATTCACTTTATGTAATTTGTTTTCGATCCAATAGAAATGATACAGGTTTCTTTTTTAATCGGTTTGAGAGATGCTTTCTTACGAAATTTCATCGGATTAATAAATATTTCTATTGCGAAGCTAAAAATGTGTCCATTGCTAAATTCATAGCACTATAGTGAATTTATATATATTAAAAAAAGATTTTGCAACACAAAGGTTACTTGCGAAAATCATAGTAATTTGTGGGATCATTGGAAAAATACTCTTGCTAAAATCTGACTAGATGATTCAACTAGTTGAGTTCGATCCAAAGTTTTCTAATAATCTGATTTTAATTTTAATCGGATAAAGCCCGTCGAATAGGACATATAAGCGAAAATTTCGACAATGAAATTCAAAGTTTTAACGATGCAACAAGAATACGAACTAAAATTTATATTTCAATCTAATCTGACAAAACATTATACTACTAACAAGTCCAAAACATGTTTCAGAAACAAAACATATCCATGCATACCTATTTTGATAGAGATTTATTCATTTGGGTATGATCTCATTCTCAATAACAAAACTCTAGAAATAAAATTATAAGGTTGATTTAGTGGAAAAAGTTTGAAAAGAAGGTAAAAAAAGTTGTGATTTCAATTTAATTTGAAATGTTTAGAAGGATGGGTGAGAGATGTTATATGTTCAACTTTTCACATTAACAAAAATTCTAATAATTCATATTTGTAAAAAAAAAAAAAAAAACTCTACAAATCAGATTTGAGTGCATCTTTAATAAAAATTTTAATTGACAGTTCATCACTCACCAACATTTTATTCACATTCTGAAAGAGAAAAAGAAAATCAAAATCAACCTAAAAAAAGTTAGAAAAAAAGTCACTATGGAAAAAATTAATATCCTAATTTATGATGTCATGTGTAAGTAAAAGAATGTTCATTATTTAAAAAAAAATTACTCTAATACCATCACAATATAGTGAAAATTTGAAACTTTATTTCATTATCATGAAATAAACAAAAACATGCAGGAATAATAATTAATTCAATTACAACTTAAAATAACATATTAAATCATAAATCGATTAATTGTCTAACAATGTTTTGAAAACCTCAACAATAATTCCTCACTCGTCTCTTGCTTTACACAACATCAACATCATCAGCAACATTATCTATAATATCATTTGCTCTCATATAAATACGATTATCGTAGGTGGAAACCAGCAGTAAGGGTTAGCTAAAAGAATAAACATCAAAACAACATATAATAATACAATTATCAATTACGATCTAAGCTCATAACACCCCAACTCAAATAAAATCCACCATACAATCAAACATTGCTAATCCATACTTCAATCCAAACATACCATGTTATCACAACCACCCACTATGTCTTCTTTCGTACTCTGGCCACTCGACCTATTTACCAAAACAGGACCCACTTACCAAAGCAAAACTTCCATGATCTTCTTTACCAAAAGAGGGCCAACTTACCAAAGTATGACTCTTTTGTTTACCAAAACAAGGTCCACTTACCAGAGCAGGACCTCCTCGATCTTGTTTAACAAAACCAGACCTACTTACCAAAGTAGGACTCTCTTGTTTAATAAAACAAGGTCCACTTACCAAAGTAGGACTTCTTCAATCTTGTTTACCAAAGCAGGGCCAACATACTAAAGTGGGACTTTGTTATTTACCAAAATAGGGTCCACTTACCAAAGTAGGACTTCCTCGATCTTGTTTACCAAAGCAGGGCCTACATACAAAAGTAAGACTCTCTTGATTACCAAAACAAGGCCCACTTACCAAAGTAGGACTTCCTCGATCCTATTTCCCAAAACATGGCCTATTTACCAAAGTAGGACTTCCTCGGGCATGCCACCATGAGTAGATAAGAAACAACATTTTAACAATCACATGCAACCAACATTATACTATGGTTCATCAAATAAACATCATAAGACCTTCACCATCAATTCGTTGTTTCATTCCAAAGGCTACATGGCATAAAACACCTCAATTCATATAAAATAAATATGACCAAACCCAAAAGTGCATTCGATACATACAACACATACACAACATCTCGTTTCCAAAACTCATTCCCATGCACAACCCCTAAGACAATGTTTACCTCATGATAAACTTTAAAATACAGTCTAATCAACCTTTCAAATACTCAAACAATTCAAGACTTAATCACAACAAATAACAATCACATCAAACACCACAAAGAACATTTAGACAACTCGACCAATAACCAAATAAGTTCATATATAACTCGACAACCAACAACAAACATGTCAATCCACCACCACAACTCATACCACATGTCCTCATATAAAATAGCACGACAAGAAATTGAGCAACACGACTTCAGAGAAAAACACCACGACCTCATATAAAACAACATGACATCATATAAAAATACTATTGCTTCCTATAAAACACCACAACACCATATAAAATATTGTGTCTTCACATACACCACCATAACATATAAAAATATTATGACTTCCTATAAAACATCACGACAACATATAACAATACCACAACTTCATATATAATACCATGAAATCATATCAAAATATTACAACTTTCTACAAAACACCACGACAATATATAAAAATACCACAATTTCATATACAACACCACGACACCATATAAAATATTATGACTTCCTATGAAACACCACAACAATATATAAAATACCACATCGTATATAATACCACCACAACGAATAAAAATGTTACGACTTCCTATAAAACACTACGACAATATATAAAAATACTAAGGATCATATACAACACCACGACATCATATAAAATTGTTATGGTTTCCTATAAAACACCACGACAACATAAAAAATACCACAACTTCATATACAATACCACTAAAACATATAAAAATATTACGACTTCTTATAAAACATCACGACAACATATAAAAATACTAGGACTCATACACAATCCCACAACATCATATAAAAATATTATGGCTTCTTATAAAACATTACGACAACATAATGACATTTGGGTAAAACAAATGACATCGTACACATGATGCTTGCCCTCACCTTCACGACAAACACAACCAAAATATACATGCACTCATGCATAATTACTCAAACATAAATATTGAAGGCTAGCTCCACTTACATAATAAAAACCAAATCAAATCACACAAATGACACAAGGTTAGCTCCCGTCACCTCTACTCTAGTAAAGAATTCTAGATCTTCTAAGTCCTCCTAACAACTTGGTTCCTAGCCTCCTCCTTTGGTAAAGAATAATGTTCTCCTCTCACACCTCTCTTACGACTACATAGAACTTTGTCTCTTTTTCTCATGTTAGGGTTTCTATTTTTACATAATATAAATAGGAGACATATCTGACCCTTTTGGATTTATTTTTCTAAAATTATTGTAAAAATTCATTATTTTAGAATATATTAAAATAAAATTATCTTTATTTTTATTGATTCAAATAAGTCCCTAAATATTATACTTTATTATTATTATTATTATTATTATTATTATACTTTATTATTATTATTATTATAATAATAATAATAATAATAAAGTATAATAATATTAATAATAATAATAATAATAATAATAATATTATTATTAATAATAATAATAATAATATTATTATTATTATTATTATTATTATTATTATTAATA